>NC_141700.1:543479692-543827192 GCF_964263255.1 Lissotriton vulgaris | reverse complement strand
CTTCCCCTTGCCATGCGTGTCACACAGGATTGCCTGGCTACATCCAGCTGAAAACTCACATTGTCAGCTGTCGGACAGGCAAAAAGAAAATTATAATAAAATGCTTTTTCATCTTTTAGCGAGGGGTGGCTCTCCTCTGCCGTTATGGAGAAGCTTCCCCTGTCCACATTTGCATCCCAACCTCAGTGTCATGGGTTTCTCTCAGGTCAGGGACTCCCTTAGTGCCACCTCCTCTGAGGGTCACAGTCTTTGAAATCTCACCCATAGGATCGCGTCTGGTACATGAGCTTAAAATTAAAAACAATGATTGAATGTACAAACATTCAATCTTATCTCCAATGTGGCAACTAAATTAGGTATGAATATATGTTTTAAGGAGTTGTTAACTCTTCCAGTACAACCACTTAATGGTGGCGATGAACTGGTGGTTTTACCTTAACAAAGTGAAGAAGACCACAGTTCTCTAACCACGGATCTCAGAGGTTTGTGATCATGTGATGGTTTCAATACTTCTCTAAAGTGGTTACCTCCTGACGTTTGTAAGCTCTTTCCACATCAACATATACACTCAAAATTATTGCACGCAGGAACGTAAAAAATTAACTTACCTCTTGTTAATCACATCTATTTATTTCTCAACTTACGAATAGGTACATTTATAAATGTCACGATATGACCATATTTTAAAATGGAGAGAAGCCGATTTTGGTAGCTACATTCAAATAAGCTTCGGCAAAGCCAATATGCCTGCCTTTGGCTGTCAGACCTTTTGGCTTTGTCAATGCTTGTTTTATTTTGCCTTTTCTTTTTTTTTTAAATATTGTTGTCTGAGCTGCTGGGATTCCATAAATATTAAAGAAAAATAACTGGAAAAAAGCTAAAATAATTATTTGGTCTCAAAAAGCTCACATTGCCATTGTCGACACTGGTACTACAGGGCACTGCTTTGAAAGAGCAGAATGCTGTCACTCATAGTGAAGCTAGCCAATGGCTGAAGTGGGCTTCACGCAGCATGCTTTAATGGGCAGAAGAAAAATGTAAATGACACAACATCAAACCAACGGATGAAGAGGGCTGTAAGTGAGTGTATTATACATACAATTTCACTACAAACAAAATGTCAAGGCTTACGCTGAACCTGAAAAACCATTTCCAGTGAGCAAATGAAATATCTGAGTGTATGTATTTAAAACGATAATGTTTTGCGCCTGAAACTTACGTTACAGTGAGAGATGCCGTTTGATATGTGTCCTAGTGGCCTTTGGCTGTGCGAATCATAACTTTATGCTTTCGGTGCAGACACCTTGCAGTAGTCCATCAAGCTTGCAATGAGAGGGTTTCCTTTTTTCTCTGGTAAATTTCCCTGGATCGGGACTCAGAGGGACACTGCTTCTCCTCCATTAGCCATATATAGGTAATACCAATAGTGTTATGTTATGTTGGTGATTTTTGTTGAATTCTGCTGCACTACACAATGGAAGGGGTCTCTTTTTTCAGTTCAAGAGAAAGTTTATTAAAGCAAATAAGATAAAAGTTGACAAGGTACAGCAATGAAAATATCATATAAAATCATACAGCAAAAACAAGTAATATTGGTAATAAGAGTAAATGAATCCAAAAATGAATATGAATATAACCAGCATAAATTACATGAGATATGAAAGAAAAACAACAAGGAAAAATAAATATACAATGTAGGCATAAAGCATATAATATGAAAAGTATATATAACAAGCTCAAGGAAGTCATGGAGGTTTAGTAACTTCTTGTTGCAACGGAGAAAGAGACAAAGAACGACTAGCACTTGCATCAAAGAACATAGTGACAGGGCCCCACAGTTCTCTTCTTTTGGTGGCCAAACTCATCGGGTATACAAACGTTGTGTCTAATCGGTGATTATAGCACACAGCATACCACCAAGCCTGAAAAGATATTTTGGTGGAATCCTTCCAAGGTTTAGTAATTTGTTGGAAAGCCACTGCTAGTAATAAATCAATAATACGTATTCTGAAAGTGCAATGATCCCAGATAGGAGAGACGCTGCCCATGAAAATGTGAGAAATAGAGAAGGAGTGAGTGGATGAAAAAATCTTATTAATTTGAGACCATACCTTCATCCAAAAACTATGAACTAGAGGGCATGTGAAGAGCATGTGATGGAGGTCTGCACCTGGTGAGGAACAAGACCAACATGTGTCAGTAGAGTCAGGATATCCTTTACTAAGAACAAGTGGTGAGAACAAAAGTCGGTTGTAAATAAAAAATAGTGTCTGAGTTGTGTTAGCCGCTCTGGAAGATTTGCGAATTTTTAACCAAATTTTATCCCGCAATTCAACAGGCCAGGAAACACCTAAATCTTTTTCCAAAGCTTCCTCTATGTTGGACTTGGCACAGGGAGAAGTTGGGGCTTGGAGGAAAGCATACATTTTGGAGACCTTGGCGTGTTTAAGAAGTAAAGAATGTAACGAAGAGGAATTAGAGAAATCCTGATTGTGGGAAGGAGAAGGTGCATG
The DNA here is from genome assembly GCF_964263255.1 of Lissotriton vulgaris. Taxonomy (NCBI): domain Eukaryota; kingdom Metazoa; phylum Chordata; class Amphibia; order Caudata; family Salamandridae; genus Lissotriton; species Lissotriton vulgaris. The sequence continues at coordinate 543,824,679 of NC_141700.1, read as the reverse complement.
ATATGCATCGTAAGAGGATCGTACTGCAGGCAATAGTAAAGAATATCTAGTTATAAAAGTGGGAGGTAAAAGAAAAGAAGAACTAGCTATTGAAAAAGGAACAAACTGATCATTATGGAATAATTGGTGAACCCAAATGAGACTACGGCAGCGCCAAGTTTTCAAAAAAAACGGCTTGGTATTGATTAAAATCAAAGTGTTATGCCAAATGGGTTGTTCTAAAAAAGAAGAAATAGGAAGGATTGGGAAAATTTTAGAGGTATATTTAAGAATAGGTGTGGATAAGGATTGCGGCTTTCGAGAGAACAAAAGGTATTCCGTAAATGAAAAAGGAGATATATAGGAATGTTCTAGGGATACCCAGAGAGGAGGAGAACGTGAGGAGTCTGAAATCCAATTTGATTCTTGATTTAATAAAAAGGACTTGTGATAGAGAGAAAAGCTTGGAAAATGTACTCCTCCCTCCGATTTAGGGCAACTCAATTTGGCCAAGGACATACGAGATTTTTTATGACCCCACAAAAATTCGGACAAAATGGAGTTAGTTTTTTTGAAATGCTTGGAGGGAATGGAAAATGGAATGTTAGAAATTGTGAAAAGGACAATAGGGGAGAGCATCATTTTAATTGTGTCTAATCTACCCCACCAGGAAAGATATAGAGGATGCCATTTTGTTGTGAGTTTCTGTATACAATCTTCCATACAACGAGTGACTGTACTCGAGAGGGAAGAAGTAAAATGAAGACCTAAATATTTAATATGAGTGGGGCTCCATGTAAAACCCGAATCGGAGAAATCCTTTTTATAAGTAAATTTGGTAAGGGGTAGGATTTCGCATTTATCCTTATTTAATTTGTATCCAGAGACGTGAGCGAAGGAGTTAACTTCTTCTAAGAATGCAGGAAGGGACACAGTAGGTTGAGATAGGATTAGTAATACGTCATCGGCGTAGGCCGCCATTTTAATCGTGGAGTTTTGATAATCAAAACCATGAATATCATTGTTTTGTCAAATTCTCAATAGAAAAGGTTCTAAAGCAAGGTTAAACAAAAAAGGTGAAAGAGGACATCCCTGTCTGACTCCTCTGTTAAGGGAAAAATAAGAGGACAAGCCACCATTCTCCAAAATGGCCGCTCTGGGATGAAAATATAGAAGAGAAATCAAGGTAGAAATATTTGGACCAAAACCGAACCATTTTAAGGTATGAAAAAGATAAGGCCATTCGACCCGGTCGAAAGCTTTCTCAGCGTCCAAAGCTATGGCTGCAATAGATTGAGAGGAATGCGAGGTCTTGGAGAGGATATCAAAGAATAATCTAGTATTATCAGCTAGCAATCTGCCTTTAACAAAGCCGGATTGTTCCTTTCCAAGGAGTTCAGGTAAATGTAGATCCAGACGCAAGGCTAGGGCTTTTGAAAAAATCTTATAGTCAATGTTGACCAAAGAAATAGGTCGGTAATTTTTACAATGCTGTGTATCTTTACCTGGTTTAGGGAGAATGCAAAAAAGAGCATCCCAAAAAGGACCAGAAGCAGAGCCGGAAGTGAGAAAGGTGGTAAGAAGGGTATGTAATTTGGGAAAAAGTAATTTAGAGAAGTGAGAGAAGAATTCAACCGTAAAACCATCTGGGCCCGGGGCCTTTCCGTGTAGAGCCTGAAGGAGTTCTTTTTGGGTTAAGTCTGCTTCCAATGAGGAGAGATCTGGAGGATTATCAAAGGGTGGCCGAATATTGGACAAAAATTGGGCGATGGAATGCTCAGAGGAAACTGATTCAGTGGAGTATAAAGTCTCGTAAAAATTGAGAAATTCCTGTAAGATGTCATCATCTTTATGTTTCAATGTGCCATCCCTACCATAAATGGATTCTATGTTGACCTTATTTTTCTTAACTTTCAAATAATTGGCTAATAATTTCCCAGCCTTGTTTTGGCCACCGTAGAATTAGGCGCTGGACTTTAGTAAAAAATTGGAAGCGTTATTTGTGGAATCTTTGTTGAATTGAAGTTTGGTAGAGATGAGTTCAGATAGGCAATCTTTTGATTTCGAAGTGTAATAGGTATGTTCCAATCGTTTAATTTTGGCAAAGAGGTCCTTAGTATCAAGTTGAGCTTTTTTCCGTTTGCGAGAAACATATCTAATAATGAAGTCTCTGGCAGATGCCTTGAAAGCATCCCATACCACAGGAAATTGAATATCATCAGTCTGATTCAACAGGAAAAATTTGTGAAAAAAGGATGTAAAGGAAGAGACGAAGGTTGGGTCAAGAAGAAGGGAGTTGTTAAAACGCCATTTTTTTGTGGAATTGGGTTTATGTAGAACTTCCAACTCAATAGATACTGGTGCGTGATCAGAGATTAAAATAGTAACAATATCAGAAGCGATTAGGGATTGAGATAGGTGATGTGAGATGAAAAAGTAATCTAATCTTGATTGTTTTTGATGTGGTGGTGAAAAAAAGAATATTCTCGTAAAGTAGGGTTACAAAGTCTCCATGCGTCAACAAATTTGTATTGGGTAAGGAGTTGTGTGAAAGATTTGTGGGATTTGTGAGGAATGTAAGCACTGGAGGAATGCATGTCTAAAAATGGATCAAGGACTTCATTACAGTCTCCTGCAAGGACAAAGTTATCCTCGTAATGTTGTGTAATGTGCGGAGCCAAGGAGGACCAAAATGAAGCATCACCAGTTGCAGGAGCATTAATATTCAAAAGGGAAATGGGAACAGCATCCAAACTAAATTTCACCAAAACCCATCTACATAGCTGATCCGTGGAACTTGATAATATTTTGATAGAGAGAGATTTATGAAACAAAATTAGAACACCATTACGTTTCCCGTCACCAGGGGAAAAGAAAACCTCACCCACCCAGCCCCTTTTTAGTTTAGCAGATTCCTCAGCTGATAGATGTGATTCTTGAATACAAGCAATGTCAGCATTGAGTTTGGCTAAGTGTGTTAAAACTCTCTGTCTCTTAATTGGTGAATGTTGTAGGAGAGTAGGGTCTGCAATCCTATGTTCACCCAGATTGTTTGCTTTTGTTTCACTGGTTTACGACTTTCTCTGGCTGTGGGCCTGCCAATCAGACCCACAGCCTGGCTGTTCTCTCTCTAAATTACAACATGTACCCTAGGTGCATTTACCAATTGGTACTGGGCCACCTTATCAGACCCTGTAACTCAGGGCATAGGTGTACCCAGGGCCTACCAGGGGCTGAAGCATGTATTATGCCACCCCTGGCTGGCCTCCTAAATTTGACACAACTGGCTGCATGACAGCTGGGGCAAAGTCGTGTAATCACCCTTTGCTGTAGATATAGTATACCTATATCTAACCCTAAAATGGACACACAGATTCCTATCAGTCACTCCTATGGCAGGCCTTAACAATCCTGAAGGCAGAGTGCTTGGAATCGTGTGAGATGGTGCTCTGGCATGAGCTGAGCTTGTCTGCAGCTTGCGGAATCAAGTCCTAATAGCTGTTCCATGATATCGCATACCATATACTCTTAAGTGCATTATAATCCTCGCGGTTAAATGCTAACTTTGGTATTGCTTTATCAAAACATGTCGAGTAAGGTGTCATACGAATTGGAATACTAACCCCTCGCCAATTCTGGCGACGGGGTTAGCATTCCACCCTTCTAGAGGGACACGACATGTATGTAACTGTGAACCCCGGTTAAAGTTAAACGAAGCCTCAGCTCCACAAAATGGATGCTGCCACCACAGACACGAGTCTGACCCCCTGCAGCTGGGAGTCCTTCCAGCGAGGGGAGCCTGGACAAAGGGTTTCCTGTCAGGGGCAGTGCTAGCACCGTCCCAGACATGGTTTTGTGTATCCTGGGTAGGCAGGGCTTTTCAGGAAGGTGACTGCTGAGTGGCACCCCGGTGCTCACTACGCATAGGCCGGTCAGAACCAGTTCCAGGGGCACACCAGCCCCTGGCCTGGGGGAAGTCCGGCATGGGAGAGGGGTGTAACCACCCCCCTCCTAGTCCCACCCATAGGCAGGACCTAGTCACCGGGTCAGCCCCTTTTCTTAGTATAAAGATAGGAGCGGGCCCCCTGTTCAAATTAGATCATCTTTGGAATCAAGACACGACTTTCTGCGAAAGAACTTCAAGATTTCCTTCTTCAAGATTCTCCCTTGTGGCTAAGGAGTAGTCACCCTGCATCCGCAGGCACCATCCTAAGAACACTGCGGTCTGCTGCAAGTCCTTCTTCACGAATCCGACGACCCAGCTCGACGAGACCCGGCTTCCCTGGCACCTCTGACCTCTACTCACCTCTACAGCAAAGCTGAGAACCGTGAGTGCGACGAGACCTCGAGGGACCGACGATCGCCAAGACTGCACGACTTCTTTGCAACAAGCCCACCGTGTGCTCCACTGGTGAGTGCTTTGGGGTCCGAGAAGCCCCAACCCTGAGCAGCTCCAGCACCGAAGATCAGCCCTCCAGTATCTCCACGATCTGCGTGGGGCCCTTCTGCTTTTGCGTGCTCACCGCGCTGTGTGGCTACTAGCCGGCTGGCTTGTGGCCTTCTTCACGACGCCCGACGACATCACTGCTGCTGGTCTGGTTGCTCCAGACTGGCCCTTCTTCAAGAGAGGCACCCCGGACCCTCCTGGTCCACTCCAGACGCCATTTTGAGTCCACCGCGTGGGCTTGAATTTGCCAAGGCTTTGTTGCCCAATCCTGGGTCCAGCGACGCCGACAGCTTCAATCTTCGTGGGACAGCTCGCTCCTCCATCCTGGTTGCCGACAACGCCTCCTGGTCCGTGAGATCTGCGAGCACAGCGTCACCCACTCACCTAGTCGAGGTGACTACCATCCGGTGCCCTCCTGGTGCCACCTGACTACTGGCTAGTAGTCTCGAACTTGATCCCCTCTGCTTTCAGGTGTCATCTTCCTTCGATCCAGGCTTGGATCCATCGAACTTTCTTCACTGGTCGCCTGCCAGCAACTTCTTTCTTCCAGGCTCCTGGTCCGTCTACGAGGATTCCCGACGTCTTTTGAGACATATGCAGCTGCAGCCCCTGGGCTAGGTAACTTCGGCATTTCGGTGCCCCAGCATAGCCTCACTATCCAAGGGTCAGGATCCACTTTCGTTTTCCTCCTACCAGGTCGGGTTCGCCCGAGAACACTAACTTTGTCATTACTAGCTACCATAGACTTTGTCCCGCATCACGCGTGAGAGTGCACACTCTGCACCCGAGTCCCCTAGGCCTCCTAGAAGTAATCTGAAGATTCTATAGTCAAGTCCTAGCGATTCCTAAGCCTATTAGTACTGTACTTACCTGCTAGTAATTTCGCATTCCACTTTCAGAGTATATGGTTTTCCGTGCCCCTCGGGCATTTGTATATACTGTGCTAACTTAAGTATTTTCGTAAGAGTTTTGTTTTGTGCTTAGTACCCTGTCCTCATAAAGAGTACAGGGCTGTTGTGATTCTAAATAAATACACTGTTTATTTTCATAACACTTGTGTGGTGTCCTTTCACTGGGTATTCAAGGGGTATATGTGTGGTAAACAGCTGGCTTAACACGCCCTCTCGAGTCTTTAGCCTTAGACTGCTCGTATCCATGCTACTAGGATAGCTGGTCTATAAGGTTGACTTACAACCAATCATCAATAAGGGTTGCTGGACTGATACATAGTGTTCACTAGAATAGTGAGCACTGCATATCAGGCCACCTTCTCACATTGGTGAGCAGCGGTTGGGATTTGAGCTTGCTGTTGTTTTACCACACGTATCCTAAGAATATCTTGTTGAAAGATCACATAAGTACTGTTAGGTACATATAACTTAGCTTAGAATACTCTGAGTTCTACTGAACCAGCTGTTGCAGCTCTCCAAGGCTTAGCACACCTTGGCTGCAACTCTTAGCAAGGGATCAGTAGGCAAACACATAGTGTAGGTAGGTGCATCACTTACACCACACTAGAAACAGTATGTCAGACAAAGGAGGAAACTCTGAGTCTCCCCTTGTGTCAGTGGACCCTCCACAGGTCCTCCCTTCCAGATATACTGTGCTTAGCTTCCATGAGTTACGACAAGTGTGTACCTCTAGGAAGATTAAGCAGGGGTCTAACCCCACAACCTCCTTTCTGATTGGTCTCTTGGAGACTTATGATGCCAGAAAGGCTGAGAAACTTCTTAGCCATTCTAATCCAGATGGAGGTATGCCTCCCCTTGAGGGAACCAGGGGAGACCCTGACCTAATCCACCTCTCAGCTGAGAATGAAGAGGGGGAGGAGGATGAGGATCCCTCTGGGGATGAGGCAGATAAGGGACAGGTAGAAGTCAGTAGACTAACCAGGTCCAACTTAAGCAGACATGAGATGGGTACTGGGGGAACCCTGGGGCCACTCTCAGGTCAGCTTAACATTAGGAATGGACGAGCTAGATCTCTATCAAGAGGCTCTAGCAGATCCCTTCAAACCAATGGCTCTCACAACTCTTCTCAAAGAGGGATGACTTCCCCTCAGAGGAGAGTGTATGAAGCTAAAGAAAGGGCAGCCAATCTGAGGATTGAAAGGGAAGAACTTGCCCTGGCCAAAGAGAGGCTTGCCTTTGCTAGAGAGCAACAGTTAAGTGGGGTAGTCCCCACTGGTGGCAGCATTGTACCTAGCAATAGGGAAAGGAGTTTTGATACAAAACACCTGGGTAAGATAGTGCCCCCCTTTAAACAAGGGGATGACATCCACAAATGGATTACTGCTTTGGAGAGGGCCTGCACTGTGCAAGGTGTTCCCCAGAGTCAGTGGGCAGCTATCTTGTGGCTCTCCTTTGAAGGTAAAGGAAGAGACAAGCTCCTCACTACTAGAGTGGAGGATGCTAACAATTACCAAATCTTGAAAAATACACTGATTGATGGGTTTGGCCTAACCACTGAGCAGTACAGGTTGCTGTTCAGGGATACCCAGAAAACTCAGTCTCAAGATTGGGCTGACTTTGTAGATTGTGCCACTAAGGCTTTGGAGGGCTGGTTGCTGGGCAGTAAGGTTACTGATTACACAGGATTGTATAATTTGATCATGAGAGAACAAATTTTAAACAATTGTCAGAACCAGTTGTTGCATCAGCATCTTGTTGACTCAGATCTGACCTCTCCCCAAGAATTGGGAAAGAAGGCAGACAGATGGGTCAGAACAAGAGTTAAACAGAACCAGGGCCAGAATCAAGGTGGTCAGAAGAAAGCAGACCAGAAGGGTAAAGATTCTAAAGGGGAACAAAATGACCAGAAGTCTTCGACAGGTCCCCAACAACCCAAAGAGGGTGGGGGTCAGGCTCCCCAGAAGAAGAAAAACCAAGAAGGCCAATCTAAAAGGTGGTGCCAATACTGCAAAAGTAAAACTCACTGGTTTAGTGAGTGCACCAAGAAAGGAGGAGGGCAGACTCCTGCCACTGCAGCCCCTAAGGCACCTGTGCCCCCTAGTACAGTCAGCAGTGGTAGTGCACCTCCCAAGGGTTTAGTAGGGTTAACCCTGGGTTCTGAGGGGAGTGACAACTTAGTTGGCACACTCACTCAGGCTGTCCTTGTTTGTACAGGGGATGTGGATATGTCCCCTGATATAAGTCCCAATACTTTGGGCAAATACAGACAGACACCTTTCATTAATGGAAAAATGGCTCAGGCCTATAGGGACACTTGTGCCAGTGTCACCATGGTGACACCTAACTTGGTGGACCCTGGACAGATCATGCCAGGTACAGATTTCCTGGTGACCAATGCAAGCAATGTCACTACCAATCACAGTATGGCAATTGTAGCTTTCTCCTGGGGAGGGGTAACTGGCCAAAAGAAGGTTGTAGTTAGTTCAGACCTCCCAGTGGATTGTTTGTTGGGCAATGATTTGGAGTCATCACAATGGTCAGAAGTGGAGCAGAGGACTCACCTGGAAATGTTAGGTTTGCCAGCACATGTGTTTGCTGTGACTAGGTCACAGGTCAGGAAATGCCCCACTGAACAGGTGCTGGATCCTGGAACAATGGACCAGACACCTTCCAAGAAAAAGAGCAGTAGGGTTAAGGCTGTGCCTTCCCCCTTGCCCCAGGTTGTGGATCAAGTCTCAGAGGAGGCTGACCTACAGGAATTGAGGGAAACTGAGCCTAGAGAGTTTGAACTTGATCAAGTTGAATTCTTGGGTTCAGGGGGACCCTCAAGGGAAGACCTGGGGAAGGACCAGTTAGACTGCCCTTCTCTTGAACCCCTCAGACAGCAGGCTGCTGCTGAGGCTGCTGGGAACGCCACAGGTACCCACAAGGTATACTGGGAAGATGGACTCCTGTACACTGAAGCAAGAGACCCCAAGCCTGGCATGACCAGGAGGCTGGTTGTACCCTTGTCTCAGAGAGGTTTCCTCCTTACCTTGGCCCATGAGATTCCCTTAGCAGGTCACTTAGGCCAGACAAAGACTTGGGACAGGCTTGTCTCACACTTTCACTGGCCTCACATGAATGAGGATACCAAGGAGTTTTGTCGCTCCTGTGTCACTTGCCAAGCCAGTGGTAAGTCAGGTGGCACAACAAAGGCCCCCCTTATACCAATGTCTGTGGTGGGGGTGCCCTTTGAAAGAGTGGGGATTGACATTGTTGGTCCAATGGAACCCCAGACAGCATCAGGGCACAAGTTTATACTGGTGGTAGTGGATCATGCCACCAGGTATCCTGAAGCTATTCCACTTAGGACCACTACAGCACCTGTAGTGGCAAGGGCCCTAGTTGGAGTGTTCTCCAGAGTGGGCTTCCCTAAGGAGGTTGTCTCTGACAGAGATGCAAACTTCATGTCAAGCTACTTAACTGCTATGTGGAAGGAATGTGGTGTCAATTACAAATTCACTACACCCTATCATCCACAATGCAATGGGTTTGTTGAAAGGTTCAACAGGACCCTAAAAGGGATGATTCATGGACTACCTGAAAATCTCAGGCGTAGATGGGATGTCCTGATACCCTGCCTTCTGTTTGCTTACAGAGAGGTCCCACAAAAGGGGGTTGGCTACAGCCCTTTTGAACTTTTGTATGGGCATCCTGTGAGAGGCCCCCTGTGTTTGGTGAAGGAAGGATGGGAGAGACCTCTCAAAAAGCCTTCAACCAGCATAGTGGACTATGTACTTGGTCTCCGCTCCAGGATGGCTGAGTATATGGAGAAGGCATCTGAAAACCTTAAGGCCAGTCAAGAACTTCAAAAAGCTTGGCATGACCAAAAGGCTGTCCTGACTGTTTACCAGCCTGGACAGAAGGTGTGGGTGTTGGAGCCAGTGGCCCCAGCAGCACTCAAAGACAAATGGTCTGGGCCCCACACAATTCTTGAGCAAAAGGGAGAGGTCACCTACCTGGTGGACCTTGGAACTCCCAGGAGCCCCCACAGGGTGCTCCATGTCAACAGGCTCAAAGCATATGTCGACAGGAAGGACATGAGCTTGCTCATGGCCATAGATGAGGGACAGGAGGAAGAGAGTGACCCTCTCCCAGACCTGCTCACTCAGAATCCTGATGATGGGTCAGTAGATGGTGTTGTCTTTTGTGGCAGCCTCTCTGAGCATCAACAGAAAGACTGTAAACAGGTTCTTCAGTCTTTCAGACATATGTTTTCTCTGACATCCAGTCAGACCAATTGGTGCACCCATGAGGTTGACACTGGTGACAGCCTGCCAGTTAAGAGTAAAATCTACAGGCAGCCTGATCATGTTAGAGACTGCATAAAAACTGAAGTGCAGAAAATGTTGGAGTTGAACCCTCAGATAGCCCTTGGGCTAGTCCAGTAGTTCTAGTGCCAAAACCTCACTCCCAGGGTGGTAAGAAAGAGATGAGGTTCTGCGTAGACTACAGGGGTCTCAATGCAGTCACTAAGACTGATGCCCACCCAATACCAAGGGCAGATGAACTTATAGATAGATTGGCTTCTGCCAACTACTTAAGCACATTTGACCTGACAGCTGGGTATTGGCAAATCAGGTTAGCTGAGGATGCCAAGCCCAAGACAGCATTTTCAACCCCTGGTGGGCATTATCAATTTGTGGTAATGCCCTTTGGTCTGAAAAATGCACCTGCCACCTTCCAAAGGTTGGTGAATCATGTTCTCACTGGGCTGGATGACTTCTGTGCAGCATATCTAGATGATATTGCTGTCTTTAGCTCCACCTGGGAGGATCACCTGGTCCACCTGAGGAAAGTGTTAGAGGCTCTGCAAGCAGCAGGCCTCACTATCAAGGCCACCAAGTGCCAGATAGGGCAGACACAGGTTGTATACCTGGGCCACCTTGTAGGTGGAGGCCAGGTTCAGCCACTGGAGAGCAAAATACAGTCAATCAGGGACTGGGCTCCTCCAACCACCCAGACTCAGGTTCGAGCTTTCTTGGGCCTGACTGGTTACTACAGAAAGTTTGTCAGGAACTATGGATCCATTGTGACTCCATTAAATGAACTGACAAGTAAGAAAATGCCAAAAAAGGTTCAGTGGACAGCAGGCTGTCAAAAAGCATTCGATGACCTAAAGCAGGCCATGTGCACAGCACCTATCCTTAAGAGTCCAGACTACTCCAAACCATTCATTGTCCAAACAGATGCTTCTGAGTTGGGTGTGGGAGCTGTTCTATCTCAACTGAATTTTGATGGTCAAGACCAGCCCATTGCTTTTATAAGCAGAAGGCTGACCCCCAGAGAGAAGAATTGGTCAGCTATTGAGAGGGAGGCCTTTGCTGTGGTTTGGGCCCTGAAGAAGCTGAGGCCATACTTGTTTGGCACTCACTTCAAGATTCAGACCGACCATAAGCCCCTCTTGTGGCTAAATCAGATGAAGGGTGAAAACCCCAAACTGCTTAGGTGGTCCATTTCCCTACAGGGGATGGACTTTACAGTGGAACATAGACCTGGTACTGATCATGGCAATGCCGATGGGCTCTCCAGATATTTCCACTTATGACAAGAAGACTCACCTGGTCAAGGTTAGCTTATTGTCCCAAAGTTTGGGGGGGGGGGGGTCATGTAGGAGAGTAGGGTCTGCAATCCTATGATCACCCAGATTTTTTGCTTTTGTTTCACTGGTTTACGACTTTCTCTGGCTGTGGGCCTGCCAATCAGACCCACAGCCTGGCTGTTCTCTCTCTAAATTACAACATGTACCCTAGGTGCATTTACCAATTGGTACTGGGCTACCTTATCAGACCCTGTAACTCAGGGCATAGGTGTACCCAGGGCCTACCAGGGGCTGAAGCATGTATTATGCCACCCCTGGCTGGCCTCCTAAATTTGACACAACTGGCTGCATGACAGCTGGGGCAAAGTCGTGTAATCACCCTTTGCTGTAGATATAGTATACCTATATCTAACCCTAAAATGGACACACAGACTCCTATCAGTCACTCCTAAGGCAGGCCTTAACAATCCTGAAGGCAGAATGCTTGGAATCGTGTGAGATGGTGCTCTGGCATGAGCTGAGCCTGTCTGCAGCTTGCGGAATCAAGTCCTAATAGCTGTTCCATGATATTGCATACCATATACTCTTAAGTGCATTATAATCCTCGCGGTTAAATGCTAACTTTGGTATTGCTTTATCAAAACATGTCGAGTAAGGTGTCATACGAATTGGAATACTAACCCCTCGCCAATTCTGGCGACGGGGTTAGCATTCCACCCTTCTAGAGGGACACGACATGTATGTAACTGTGAACCCCGGTTAAAGTTAAACGAAGCCTCAGCTCCACAAAATGGATGCTGCCACCACAGACACGAGTCTGACCCCCTGCAGCTGGGAGTCCTTCCAGCGAGGGGAGCCTGGACAAAGGGTTTCCTGTCAGGGGCAGTGCTAGCACCATCCCAGACATGGTTTTGTGTATCCTGGGTAGGCAGGGCTTTTCAGGAAGGTGACTGCTGAGTGGCACCCCGGTGCTCACTACGCATAGGCCGGTCAGAACCAGTTCCAGGGGCACACCAGCCCCTGGCCTGGGGGAAGTCCGGCATGGGAGAGGGGTGTAACCACCCCCCTCCTAGTCCCACCCATAGGCAGGACCTAGTCACCGGGTCAGCCCCTTTTCTTAGTATAAAGATAGGAGCGGGCCCCCTGTTCAAATTAGATCATCTTTGGAATCAAGACACAACTTTCTGCGAAAGGACTTCAAGATTTCCTTCTTCAAGATTCTCCCTTGTGGCTAAGGAGTAGTCACCCTGCATCCGCAGGCACCATCCTAAGAACACTGCGGTCTGCTGCAAGTCCTTCTTCACGAATCCGACGACCCAGCTCGACGAGACCCGGCTTCCCTGGCACCTCTGACCTCTACTCACCTCTACAGCAAAGCTGAGAACCGTGAGTGCGACGAGACCTCGAGGGACCGACGATCACCAAGACTGCACGACTTCTTTGCAACAAGCCCACCGTGTGCTCCACTGGTGAGTGCTTTGGGGTCCGAGAAGCCCCAACCCTGAGCAGCTCCAGCACCGAAGATCAGCCCTCCAGCATCTCCACGATCTGCGTGGGGCCCTTCTGCTTTTGCGTGCTCACCGCGCTGTGTGGCTACTAGCCGGCTGGCTTGTGGCCTTCTTCACGACGCCCGACAACATCACTGCTGCTGGTCTGGTTGCTCCAGACTGGCCCTTGCTTCCTTCTTCAAGAGAGGCACCCCGGACCCTCCTGGTCCACTCCAGACGCCATTTTGAGTCCACCGCGTGGGCTTGAATTTGCCAAGGCTTTGTTGCCCAATCCTGGGTCCAGCGACGCCGACAGCTTCAATCTTCGTGGGACAGCTCGCTCCTCCATCCTGGTCGCCGGCAACGCCTCCTGGTCCGTGAGATCTGCGAGCACAGCGTCACCCACTCACCTAGTCGAGGTGACTACCATCCGGTGCCCTCCTGGTGCCACCTGACTACTGGCTAGTAGTCTCGAACTTGGTCCCCTCTGCTTTCAGGTGTCATCTTCCTTCGATCCAGGCTTGGATCCATCGAACTTTCTTCACTGGTCGCCTGCCAGCAACTTCTTTCTTCCAGGCTCCTGGTCCGTCTACGAGGATTCCCGACGTCTTTTGAGACATATGCAGCTGCAGCCCCTGGGCTAGGTAACTTCGGCATTTCGGTGCCCCAGCATAGCCTCACTATCCAAGGGTCAGGATCCACTTTCGTTTTCCTCCTACCAGGTCGGGTTCGCCCGAGAACACTAACTTTGTCATTACTAGCTACCATAGACTTTGTCCCGCATCACGCGTGAGAGTGCACACTCTGCACCCGAGTCCCCTAGGCCTCCTAGAAGTAATCTGAAGATTCTATAGTCAAGTCCTAGCGATTCCTAACCCTATTAGTACTGTACTTACCTGCTAGTAATTTCGCATTCCACTTTCAGAGTATATGGTTTTCCGTGCCCCTCGGGCATTTGTATATACTGTGCTAACTTAAGTATTTTCGTAAGAGTTTTGTTTTGTGCTTAGTACCCTGTCCTCATAAAGAGTACAGGGCTGTTGTGATTCTAAATAAATACACTGTTTATTTTCATAACACTTGTGTGGTGTCCTTTCACTGGGTATTCAAGGGGTATATGTGTGGTAAACAGCTGGCTTAACACGCCCTCTCGAGTCTTTAGCCTTAGACTGCTCGTATCCATGCTACTAGGATAGCTGGTCTATAAGGTTGACTTACAACCAATCATCAATAAGGGTTGCTGGACTGATACATAGTGTTCACTAGAATAGTGAGCACTGCATATCAGGCCACCTTCTCACAAATGTAAACCTCTGACATTCCAAGATACTATTTTAAAGGCATGAGAAAAAACCATAATGATACAATAAAAGCCAGTTAAAATAGAAACATGAAGAAGAACTATTGAGACTAATGCAAAAATTGTATATATACATCAAAGAACAATTAAAACAATTCCATGAGTAACAAGAAAAGAGAAAGAAAGAATGCCAGCTGTATGACAATAAGGGATATAGAAAAAAAAGAAAGAGGAGCAAAGAAGAGAGAGAAGAGAATGAAAAGAAGAATGAATTAACAGGCTAAGAAAGAATGGAAAACACTTGAAAAATACTACTAGAGCAAAAAAGAGGAGAAAGAAGAGTAGTAAAAGAGAATGAGAAAAATATCATCAGAAAAATCAACTTACACAACATCCAGGACAAGGGAAGGATAGGAGGGTGGAGGCCACATGGAACAATGGCGGGTCCAACACTCAGGGGGAGGAGCGGGTAGGAGTAACGAAACCCACGAATTCCAAAAACAACAGGGATAGGAGATATGCGCAGGAAGAATATGTGTGAGGACAAAATGGACAAAATGGGAAAACTTTACATAAAAACAATAACATGTAATGGGAAAAAACAGTGTGAAAATGTAATATCTAAAAAAACAGAACAATAACCATTATATGCAAGCCTAAGGATGCAAAAATAAAGAGTGGTTACTTAGAAGCAGATGCAGTGGCAAATTCAATTGTATCCACATTATGAGAATACAAAAACCTTTTTAACTTCAAAGGGTCATCGTAAGTGGTAGTCTTATTGTTGAAAGTCACCCATTGAGCGTAATTGTGGACGGAGAGAGAGAAATTCCTTGCGTCTATCCGCCATAGGCTTGGCATAATCTTGAGATAGATATATAGGAGTACCTGACCAAGTAATACGCTTCATGGATCTTGCAGCAGAAAAAACCGTGAGGAGATCGGTGTATTCAAGGAAATATATGATGACGCCTCTCGGTTTTCTTGCAGACGAGGAAGCCAGACCACTAACCGGTGGACCCAGACGATGTGCTCTCTGTATATTAAGGGTGGTGGATTCTGGCAAATTAAGCAGCTTCGGTAAAAAGGACTTGAAGAAAGCGATGGGATCAGAACCTTCTGAATTTTCTGCCAGACCATAAACGCGAAGGTTGTTTCTTCTTTTCCTATTTTCCAAATTTTCGATCTGCTTGTGCAGGAAAGAAACTTGTGCACAAAGGGGGTCAACCTTGGAAGCGGAAGATTCAAGTGCAGCCACACTTTGTTCCAGGACAGTGACCCGGTTATGCACATTTGACCACTTGTCTGACAACATTTGGAGAGTAGATTTTGTCTCTTCCATAAAGGGTTTTAAGGTCCTTATTTCATCCAGTAAAAGATCCATTGTGGCTGACGGAGCTTGCTTAGGGGGAGAAGGGGGATCTTTCTTAAGTCTTTTAATGGAGCCCTTAGACATACCAGACTTTGATGAAGATGATGCAGTGGATGAGGCCTTAGAAGAAGGAGTATCTGAAGTGTCTTCCATCGATAAACACTGATACCTGGAACCAGTATGGGACCAAAATGACTGTTTAGCTGCAGAAGGTTTATGAACAACCTTGAGGAGCCTGCCCATAGAACGGCCAAAACAGCAAAGTCACAGGAGAGCAATACACCAATCCCCCTTAGTCAGGAAGCAGAAGAAAGTCCATGCAGCTGTATGTCAGCACCCCATGGAACCACAATGAAATCTGTTAACAATCAATAAAATGAGAGCAAATACTGGCTGTGCCACACATTAGGAAGAAAGGAACATCGCTGAAGTGAAAGCGCACATTATGTCCATAATAAGACAGGACGTAGTTACTGCAGTGTGGCGAACAAGGAATTGTGGCACGTGAAATGGCGCAAAACCAAAGTAGTCAGCAACTACATCCACAGGAGAGCAATACACCGATCCCCCATAGTCAGGAATCAGAAGAAAGTCCATACAGCTATATGACATCACACGAAGGAACCACAATGAAATCCATTAACAGTCAAAAAAATGAGAGCAAATACAAGTTGCACCACACATTAGGAGGAAAGGAACATCGCTGAGGTGAAAACGCACATTATGTCCAAAATAAGACAGGACGTAGGTACTGCAGTGTGGTGAACAAGGAGTTGTAACGCGCGAAATGGCGCGAAACCAAAGTAGTCAGCAGCTGCATCCAAATTGAGGAGAATAATGCAGAAAATGACTGAAGAAAGAACTGACAGCAAATTTTGTGGTTCGTGGTAGAAAGACGTGTGAATTACTGCTTGGCAGCAAGCTCCGTCAGCGGAAAATCAAAATGGCGGCCGCGAGCTAACCTGTTTGGGCTCTTCACATTCGGCCCGGTGAATGACCGAAAAAGCTTCAGGGAGTCCTCATGATGGGGCCCGTGTATGCCTCAGGGCTTCCCACGACTTCTCCCGTCTTTAGGCACCATGTGAAAGCGCAGGGAATCGCGCTGGGTTCGTCTCCTTCTCCCGCGACTCCAGAGAGCTAAGGACAGCCCGCCATCTTCTCTGGGCGCTAGCCACACCCCCTCGGAAGGGGTCTCTTAGCACTAAACAAGAACATTGACAATATACAGTGACGCATTAAAGGCCCTCAATGGTTAAAGAGCAACATCTTCAATGTCCTTCTAAACCTCAAATGGCTATTTCGAGAGCACTTTCCAGAGTGAAACTGTTATCCTAACGGCCTGCCAACCCAGTCTTGACATGGTGAGAGCAAAAATCACTGTCCCAGCCAGTGCTTTAATTGATCCGGTGGTTTCCGGTGCTCGGCACCGGCACTTAATTGTCAGCACCGGCTCTAGGGATAGTCCACCACATGGTGGCGCTGTTTGTCCAGTCCTGAGATGAACATAACAACAGTGTTTAATAAGTCAATATTTATCATAATAAGAAGAATACCTGCTGCTCATGCCATTATTATAGCTCTGGGTGGCCTGGAATAGTCTGAATGGTCATACTTCTAGAAGTGTGATGATTGGTAGAAGTGCTTGTACTGTCATTGGCAGAGCTGACAGGGCAATGGGTGGTGCAGGCTGCATTGGCCTCCTGACAAGGGCCCTCGGCACTTATTTTTGTACAAACTAAGCACTGGTCCCAACACCGCCGAACCAAGGTTATGAAGGGAATTTTTGGAATGCTTGTTCCTTAATAAAGCAGTGGCCTTCACCGTGTAAGAATTCATGACAAATTCATAGAACCTTAAAGAGGATACGTTTGTGCACCTACAGCCAATGTGCGGAAAAGCCACAAATCGCACAGTCTGGTGTGGAAGCTTGGAGGAATGGAAATACGCTTTTGCGACGGCTGAGGGTGGTGCTTTCATGTTCAAACGAGAGTCAGTGAAGATTCCTACATTTCTGGTGATGCTGGTGCGCTCCAGTCATTGGTCCATACAGGAAGGTCAGAGGGCAGGATTCCAGCACAGAAAACCAGCTCATGAGGGAAGGATCTTGGCTTTAGAAGGGTTTGGCTTCAGCTGATTGGTTGGTATCTACCATCTTGCCATGGTTACGGAGAGCAGATTCTCAGATATGTTATACATATCCTTGAAACCATGGACACGCTGAGTGTTATTTGCACTAAAAGAACATGATAGTAAGACAAAACAGGGGATACGGAGAGGACTGAGTTAGTACGAGCAAGACAATAAATTCATAGCTTGACCCTCAAGCATCAACTATAGCTGAGGCCATTGTTTGGAAACCCCCAGTGATGGGAGCCCACACCCAGGAGATGTCCTTAGCCTCAAAAGGGAGTGTCCACCTCTGCGGAGAGAAGAAGCGCAGACAGGTGCTTCTCTCCCTCTGCTCTGAATTTTATTTTTAGAATTCAATAGACCTGCCAGATCAGCTCCTGCTCCCTTCCCTGAGCATCCAGAGTCGGTGCAAGCAGGAGTCACTATTTTATAATAATAAGCATTTATTAGGAGAAATCTAATGTAAATCACATGAATTTGAATAACCCCTTTACATGAGCACCAATTAAAACTTAGTTTAGAACTTAGGCCAGATTTTCAAAACAATTACAGAACGCAGCGCAGCAGCACAAAATGCGGCGCTGCAGGGCGTGACAGGGAGGGAGCAAGAGAGCACCATATATACAGAGATATGACACTCTCCTGCCTCCTCCCTAGCACCAGCGCAGATTTTAGCTGCCACGTGCCAGGCACACACCTTAGAGCCATAGAGCCTGGGTGCATGCTTGTGGGCTACCCTTCCAGTACCAAATACTATGCTTAGACACAATGTAAAACTTTTCCTACTTTTGGCAAGAAGGGCTAATCTTCCTAAGAGGTGCCGACAACATAGCTCTAAAATTCTCTCCCTGGCGCCCTCCTTAGAGGAAGATGTGGGGCACTTTGGACGCATCTTCCTATACCTTCAAGCCACCATGAATGTCCTCTAAGACACCTAACTATATCCATACAAACTCATTACACCAGACACTACTCACCCTGAGAGTTCACGTAGACCCATCCTACACGCACCCTACGACCAGTGTAGCTCTCTCTTGGATTTTTGTTTTTTTGTTTTTTAAAACAGGGTTTTACCTCTCACTTTAGACATTTTATATTTTGGGTATAACATGCATATGTCAATATACAATGAATAATTCTACAACACAAGTTGATTCTAGAAGTATACTTGAGGAACGTACTACTATCTCGTACTGGATATGTTATACCAGAGATTGTACCAGTTAATGATATGTTATACCCAACATCACTCCTATTAAGTGAGTTCAAATGTATCATGATCACCTGCCTTTTTCTTCTTTTACGTCTCCTTTTTGTGTTGTATATCCTAATACGCCAATAAAGATTATTTGAAATAAAAAACTTTTCCTACTTTGATTGTGTGCGGCATAGTGCAGCACGCATGTAAAGTTGGAACAGAAAGGTGAACTATAAACCCTTTAACGCCTCCTTTCAAATAGCGTTAACTTTTGGTGCTATACCCTGTCTATTGTTTGTGGCTAGGGTTTTGCTTCAAAAGGCCTGGGTGGTTGCATTTGAACGACCATTTATGACCCATGTAACGCTCCCTTGGCATTAAGTAACGCAATGCAGTGATTCACACTGATTTGTGTTACTTTTGGGGCACTTTCCAGCACATAACAAGTTTTGCACTGGGAAATAAATTTGGGGAAAAAAATTTGGTGCTGGTTAGCGCCACTTTGGTGATGCTAACCCAACGCAAAATGTTTGCAAATCCACCCCTGTGTATTAGTCTTGTGGCATCATATTGTTATGCTGTTTGTTGCAGAGTCATGTAACTCATCTTTCCTCTCCCCCAGCAAACCTGCTGCCGACCAGGAGCCGTATTACACATTATCAGTGTTTGCGCCCGGTGCACCGTTCAAAAGGTGCGCCGGGCGCAAACAATGGTAATGCACCCTATTATGGTAAATGCGCTGCCCTGGGGGCAGCGCATTCATGTGAAAACCCGGAGCAGCGTCTCCGTGTTTTGACTGTGCAGGCCTGTACTTTCAAAGGGGTTTAGAGATACCCTTGCAGGCGGGTGCAGTCAGTGCCTGCACGCACCTACAAGGGGATGTCTGGGGTCTGCTCTCAGGTGGCGCACTGACAGTGCACCATCTTTTAAAAGGTGCACTGTTCGTGCACCTCCTGATGGCTTCTTTGACTCTGCGCCCGTCTGTAATATGGGACGGGCGCAGAGTCAAAGGAATTCCCTCATTTGCAATTTTGGTTTTGTGATTCAGTAATAAGAAGGGGCATGCTAAGGCATCCCTTCCTAATAGCGACTCGCTGTGCCATGTACGAATGTTTTGCAACCGAAATGCGGTCGAAAAACATTTGTGTTTTACCACCAAATTCAATTTGGTGGCTACCCAATAGCAAATGGGAAGGGATCCCCAGGGCACACCTTACCCTTTGTGAATGCATGGGAAAACATGTTTAAGAGCAGGTAAAGGTCTCACAGAAAATGGAATTTATTTTGTGGCATTCTGCAAATAAGTGAGAAGTGCATCATAATACTGAATATCTAAGCAATTAAGAATATTATAAAGGTTTTTATTGATAACTCCCAAACATTGTCCAGTACAGAATATACAATGATACAACACAAACAATTGCAACGCATGCTTTTACAATGCAGTTTTTACATCGCAACTACCATTACATCGCATGATTTTCCAACGTATGCCATTGCAACACATTTTTTAAAACTATCATTACAACGCATTCCATTACAACGCATACCATTACAACACATGCCATTATAACGCATAATACCTTTATGGGCAACAGTAGGGTAAGTGTTGGATAGTGTAGAGGTAAAAATTACTATTCCCATTCCAGTGAGTGCAATAGTAGGGAAAGTGTTGGATAGTGTGGGGGTAAAAATTACTATTTCGATCTACCCCAAAACCCATACCCACCCTAAAACGAAAAAATCTCCATTACTTACCTTATAATGTGTTGTAATGGCATGCATTGGAATGGTATGCGTTGTAATGGCATGCGATGTAATGGCAGGCGATGTAAAGGCAGTTGCGTTGTAACAGTTGCATTGTAAAAGCAGTGTGATGTAATGACTGCATTGTAATGGATGTCTACCTCAGCACACATCACTAACCTTTAGTCTAAAACTCCCAAATTGACTAGTAGCATTATATTATTATTGTTTAGTTTCTGTCGCAGCCATGTAGTACCCCAGCCTGGTTGTGCATCGGAAGTCCTTCAAGCCAATGCCTTAACTGACAGCATTTCTTCCAGCAACAATTCTTTCGCTCCCGCCCTTCCCATTCTGGGTGAATTTTATACCTTTTCCATCACTGTATTGTCATAGGAACAGATGGGGTTTTCTTCACTTGGAACTTGCATGGAAACCCTTGTTTGCAACACCAAGATGAACACCATGTTTTCTTTGGAATCATCAGAAAATATTAACTCCTTACTTTGCACCGTTTTGGCTACTCCAGCTGAAGAAGAATGGAGCTTGTTAAAAAAACAAGCTTTGTTACAAGGTCTCTCTTCAGAGCACAGCCAGACAGGGCTTTTATTCCCCCGGGCATTTCCCCGGTGGGCTGGCACCCTTGGTGGCGAGTTTTGAAAGTTGGGGTCGCTCCTGGTACATTTGTCACACTCCCTAGCTCTTTTCGGTTAATTGGAGTACGCACAGGGAGTCTTGAACAGAGTGAAAAAAAGAGGGAGGATAGTAGAGAAAAAGTGATCAGAGAAGATGAAGAGACACAGGAGAGAGGAAGAGTGAGAGCGAATGCATGGATGGAAGGAAAGAGAGAGATTGCTTGAGGAGACGAAGGGATCAAGGCAGATTTTAGCATTTGTGCCTGGTGTTCTTTTGCTTCCTCAGTCTGGCCCTGCTTCAGAGCTTGACACCAGCATCAATATTCATCAAGTAATTTGAAAAATCCCTGTAGCTGAAGCAATACAAATGTGACAATTCTGCACACAGGAAACAGCACATTCCACCAGTTTCCATGAACTGAAGCAAAGGAAGTAAAAAAGCTATGCTCCAGGGGAGGGACAAACACAAGATGGACACGACAACCCATCAAATAAGAAGCAAGCAAATGAGTGACAATAAAGTCACCCAATGGTAAGTATTGGGCAGGGTCTAAATTCCTATAGATTTCTGGTAAACCATAAATGGTCTTTCGGATCCAGTGAGCTTGCACTGGCTGGTAGGCTTGACCTAAAAAAAGGGCTGATCTGCTGTATAAAGAACAACAGACCAGAACCAAGAGAGTGTGGAAGATGGTAAATAATCCCGGTCCCCAGAAATAAGTGCCAGCATAAATTAGGCACTGATAACATCACACAATCAAGGAAAGCTGCAGTTTAACTACCACTTTCATAAGCATTATTGCTATATCAATTTAAATTATCGTATCAGCATAAAAAGCCAGACAAACTTTTTTTATCCAATAAAAATAGTCTTTGTAACAGGTTCTATTTAAAGACGTTTCATATTTCAGGGGAATAACATTCATAAAACACACCAAACAACAATAAAAATTAAATCAAAACATTCTATCGGTAAAATGCACAATATAAAATAGCTCATTCAGCCAGTAAAACAGTAATCTACCACATCGCGGTCAAGACCTGGAACGAGCACTCGATCGACATCAGGCGGTACCCCGTCCCTGAACACCTTCAAGAAGGCTCTCAAGACCTGGCTCTTCGGCTGAACGGAACTGCTGACCACCCCTCCCCCCCCCCCCCGGCACCTTGAGACCCTCATGGGTGAGTAGCGCGCTTACAATTCCCTGATTGATTGATTGATGGTGAACTGCCTTGGGCTAGGGTATAAGGAGAAATAGATATTTCATAGATTAAAAGAAATAATCGTCACTGCAGTCTAAATTGGACTGTACTAGTATATCCCAGCAACGCTGCTTAATGTAATATATAAGCAGTAATAAGGTGCCTAGTGTGATAAACATCAGGGTTGGGTTTACATATTGCCCATCAACAGGTGGGCAGTTAAATATAAAGCATTATGACATCACACTGTTAAACCAGCTGAGCTGCTGTGATTAGCTTCACAAGCATTATGACATCACACAGTCAAGGATAGATTGGCTCCATAATAAGCTTCACAAGCTTTATAACATCACAGAATCAAGTACAGTTGTAGGTGAACTATAGCTTCTTGCACATTATGACATCACACAATCTAGGATGACTGCAGGGCCATGACGAGCCTTGCATGCATTATGACCTCACGCTTTCTTGCTGCACAAGCAAGAGGATGGTTGAAAAAACCTGACGTTGAATTTGTCTTACCTTGCTGTAACAAGAGTACCAGAGGCCCAAATGCAAGCAAGGAACAAGCATTTGCAATGCAATAGGCCTCGCATTTGCAAGAGCTGGAGCCATTGGCATTGCAAATGAGAATGCCTTTTATTAATTTGTTTTGAAAACCTGCAAGCGGTGTATAAACACTCACTTTGTACGTATAGTCCTTGCTTACGAGAAGCAAAGCTGTCAGTAAAAGATACTGCCAGCTTTGCTTTTCGTAAGCAAGGGCTATAAGTACAAAGTGCTTTTTTACGCACAGCTTGCAGGTTTTCAAACGCATAAATAAAAGGCATTGTCATTTACAATGCCAATAGCTCAAACTCTCGCAAATGCAAGACCTATTGCATTGCAAATGCTTGTTTCTCCTCTCTCAGATGCCGCTGTTATGGAAGGACAGTTGTTTCCTGAGTCATCTAGGGGCCTTGGCAGTACTGGGCATTTAATGATAGCAGGTAATGGGCATTCATAGACTGCTGAATTGAACAAGGGTGCAAAAAGCCTCCACAGATCCTGTTTATTCTTCTTCTTCTCCGCCAACTTGCCTTGCACATGCAGTTTGACAAGTTTGATAATGAGGCATTGGCAGTGGAGACGGGTGCTTCTTCCTTATGCTTAATCTGGCTGTCCCTGTATGAGGGTGGCACCAAAAGATGGGGTATGGGGAAGCCTACTTGCGCTCTCCGACCAGTGTCTCTATCTCGGCCACTCCCTTGCAAGCTTCCACATATCCAGAATGGAGGGTGATGTAGAGGTCCTAGACTGAGAAATATAAAAGAGTGATAGGTAGAATGTTTGAATTAATTTCAACAACTGGTAATTAATTACTTAGGCTGCATCCCAGGCCGTCATTTTCTTGCCCGCCATGCCACTTTAAACAGAAACTAGCTATATACAAATCAGCCTGGGTCCTTTACTCACTAGGGCCAATCCAGCCCGAAATTTAAGGACAGGTCCCATCTGCACTGGAACACAAGTCACCCCAGACAGGTCACAACTTATTTGGGCTTCATCTATAGGATGCAGCTTGTCTTTAGTGGTACAGTGAGCACAGGGCCCGCGTCTGGGCATACCCATTGAACCAAAAGCATTACAGTGAGGAATATCAAACATTGATATGTGGAATGCTTTAATTAATTTCAGTTCACTGTCACTCCATTGTTTACGGTCAGCTTTCAATGTTTCTGTTTTCTAATAGTATTTAGATTTTTAGTAATCTATAAATTGACTTAAAGATGATCATGTTACTTTCATTAATGGAGCCTTCTGCATTGGCATATCCCATCCACTAAATGCCTGCTTCAGCTTTATTTTGTAGCGCAGTGCTAAATGAGCAGGAATTTGAGGGCCTATATGGTCTGCTGAAGTGAAATGTATTGTTGTGAGCCTAAGACCTTAGGAGCGGAGGATGTCTTTATAAACTCCTGATTCTCCAAGCGGTGTCCTCCTCCCAGGGCTCCTGCAATGACTGAATTCATCGAAAGTCACAGAAGCTGTCAAAGGGACATCTCCTGCAGCATCCTGGCTCTCAATAGCAAAATTTCCATGTGCTGATATAATGTAATGTTATAGGCTGATTTGTATCGCGCACTGTTAGTCGAGACTGTCCTGGCGCGTAATTGCCGGTTTCCTGGAGGACTGGAGGCTTTAAAAAACAAGCTTTATGTTTAGGCTTATGCTTAACTGAATTGTCTTGGACTGCTGGGATATACACTTGAGTTTTGTGTACATAGTGAATTAAAGGACAACGTTCCTCGATGTGTTCGAGTGATAAGGCTAAACGAATGTTACATGTATTGATTGATAAAAGTTTACAGAGGAAAACGTTAGCACCTCCTCCCACACAACTGGACAATAGGCTGGGCTCCCATTGTATGTTCAATTTACTACTACAGCACTGACTTCCATGGAGATCCTATATTTGGGTGGGCTCACATGGATTGGCTAGAAGTGTACGCCTCTGGGTGACTCTCACAAGTCCCGACCCTCTCCCCTTAGGACACCAACACAAAGAGGTACTACGAACCACTCACAAAATGCGATGCGGTGAAAGACCATCCAGTCTCATCATGCCTGCTCTTCACCCTACCTTTTTTTAAATAGATTTACCACTATCTAACAGCGTTCTTTTTTGGAAATTGATTATTTTTCACTCTTGGCAGGTGGGATGACAAAAAGCCACACCTGGTGAAAAATCGAGGCAGGTATGCCCTACAAGTTAGGGGCTTCTTACGTTGCGGCATGCACGGAGTGCACAGGGCAGCAGGGTTGGTGATGGGGGACTGATTGTTATCTGTCGGCTGCACATGGCCCTGCCACACTTAGTGGTTGAAAGCTCTGAGCTGTGGGTGGCAGTGTTCCACTGACGACAGCGGCCTTGCATAACACACAGGCGTGCCCTGGCGCTTCTGTAGTAGCGTTCCCGTGGAAGATGGCTAGCAGCTGTAAGTGATAAAGGGTATGGTCTGGTGGTGTCCCAGTAGTGGCACTGAATTTACTTCCCATGGACGGATGCCCTGATGTTGATGTAGTGGCCTCTTAGTGCGGCTGAAGGCCAGGAGCTGTAGGTGGTAGGCTTCTGTCGGGCTCAGGGTGGGGGGATAGCGGTGTCCCAGCAGGAGCAGCCCTTGGGCTTACCTGGCATCGGTGCGTGCCCCTGTCGCTGCTGTAGCTGGGGGTACTGCTACTCGGGCCCCCCAGTGTTGGCTGCCTGGGCAGGTGCGTGATGCAGGAAGGCGGAGGTGGTCTGTTCCCCTAGCTGTAACGTGCGTATGCCCTCTTCTGCTATTAACGGCTGACGTGGGGTGCCCATTCCAAGGGGGCACGCGTACACGACAAGCGTGCTCGCGACACGCAGGCCTGTGAGTCCGGAGGGGGGCCAGGAAGCCAGGCTCGGGATTGTTAAAAATAAAACTGCCCGAGGGAGGGTGAGGAGTGAGGTCATCCCCAGGAATAATATTAATGCCAGAGGAAAGTAGAGCCACTGACGTCAACGCCAGCCAATCAGAAGAGCGTATAAGAGGCATTCGGACAGAAGAGGCGAGCGAAAGGAAACAAATACCTTGATTGCACACAATTCTAAACGATTAGGAGCGTCAAGCAAATTGTACAATATAAAACAACTCCAAAAAAGGCAACATTTTCAGTGATATAGTAAAAATCTTAATGTACACATAAGAGAAGAAAAGGCGATCGCTATTGTCAAAAAACAACTAGTGGTGCGTGCGCACCACAGAGGAGCGGTGGGAGGGAGCGCGGCCGCGAGGCGAACGTGCGCTGCTGCGCGTACTAGCCACCAGTGGGAATGGGAGGAGAAAAGGCGGGACATGCACCTGCCTTTGCCCAATTGCGTGCTGTATTTTTTTTTTAAAGCACGCAAAAGCCAATAACAGCCGGAGAAAGCAAAACCACACGCACAAGTGTGTGGTTAGCTTTCTGAAGCCCCTTCAAGAGGTCTCGTGCTGCGCGAACAGTGCTGCAAACTGCAACGCTAGGCGCAAGACCTAAAAAGGGCCCCTCAGACCCCAGTTTAGTAGTAAAAGAGAGCCATCTTTGGGTTGAAGCTAACCCTCATAACCCCAGATGTTGGTGCCACTCAAGTTGATGCACAGTTGACAGCTACACCACTGGGTCAGACATTGAACCAATCAGTTCAACTGACTTTGAAAACTGTGGCTATTTTCTTTTTTAGGCTGGAGTGAAAGTAAGGAACTAAATGGTACTAAAGTAATGGGCCAAGATCAAGCTGAATGAGGCTGTCTCCGGAAGAAGAATAAGGGTGTGAAATGGCTCGAGCTGATTGGATAATATGGTTGACTCCATACCCTTCGTATCTGAGAAAGAATAAAGTACCCCAAGATGTAAGCAATAACAGTTGTCAAAATGGCACCCTAGGTTCCCATGACCTTGTGGTTATCACCCTGCTTTCACAAGCTCCGGAAAATCAAGGATTCTCAATGTGACATATTTACGGTTCTTAGGTACTTTTATGGTCCATTTTTTATTCTATGTATTATTGACAGGGCTTTAAGTGGGCTGGGTTCTGCCGGTGCTGAGCACTGGCACTTCTAAAAAGCATGTGCTGAAATAGGTCCCTATTGGGCTCTCCATTTTCACCCTCATTCTCGGGGAAAAAAGTAAATCATAATTTTGTAGCAGTAGCACCATTCACTACCTTTGATGTAACTTCACAGAGACTCTGTATACTTCTTTCAGTCTCACCATTTCAGAACTGAAGCATTTTCAATATTCTATACAATGAAACCATTGTGGATGTTGCTTATCTTATGCAACTAACAACCATTGACAAAAAGTATAGCCCTGGCTTTTTGTAGATGTAATGTTACTTGCTGTATCATTTATCTGGATGCAGTGACAGAAGCAGCAAAAATACCAGTCGGGTGGCACACTATACTAAATACAGATTTTCAATTTAGGTGTTTTTAAGCCACACCTTTAATTACTCCGGCCATGCCCCTTTGAGAGACCCCCCTCCAGTTTTTTTCATCCCACTTAAAGCCCTGATTATTAATCACATGTTGAAGGTGTGATTCCTTTATAATTCTGAAAAATTGCACTGTATTAATGTAAAGGAAGAATATAGAATTTTGGGATGGAGAGCAAGGGACCCTTCTTGCACAAAATCGCTGAGATCTATCATTATTCACAGGGCTGAAGGTGGGTAGGACGCGGTCGGATGTAGTCACCCCAATATGTTTTTAAAGGGTACTCCTCCCCTTTGCCAGAAGCTGAGACACGTCACTGTGTGCCCAAACACAACAGCTGCTTGTATTTGCAAACTCTACATGTGTGCCCCCATGCCTCAAGATGCTTATAAACCTTCATCCCACAGGCAGCAACCCCCTCACTGTGAGAATGGCCCAGGAGGGGCTTATGTTTAGTTATGTTTTAATCTTCTCTATGAAGACCAGTGAACTTGACACCATTGACCATTTAATTGCTTAACAAACTACAAGTGTGAGGTACAATTGTGCTTTGGAACTGGATGAATAAAAACAGCAGGAAAAAAACATGCATGAATAGCACGCTGAATGTTTAGAAAATATACTCAGGACATTTTGCTTACTCACTAAAAGCAGTTTAAAAATATATTTTCTAAGATCCACCTTCCTTTATAAAACATATTGTGACTTTCAGCCATTTCCAAGAAAGAAACATGTGATGTATAAAAAATAAAACCAAATTGTTACTTTCACATTTCCTTGAGATTATTGTAATTGGTTATTTTTGCAAAGAAGGCAAATAAGTGAACATTATCATACGGGTACTACATCACTTCTTGGGATGTTACTTCCTGTGATGTCATTGTAAACTGTTTATGATAATTAGACTAATTTTCCTTTGGACTTCTGCCCTGCTTAATCCATATCTTAAATTCACTTGTGAACGGAAGGGCTAGGCAAATTATATTAAATCATGCTTTGAACATACCCTACAAGGGAGACAGTAAGGTAGCATGCAATATCATGGAGTGCAAAACAATTTTGAAAAACTCACTGACTGCTGAAGTCTTGGTCTTATATAAATATCCCCTGACAAAAAATGTACTTCTTACTAATCCCGCCATCATACACTTTCCTCCAAATATGGTAAAGATCTTGGATGGCTGGCATCCCAATGAACAAGTTCTTGAAATATATAGATAAATTACTACACATATGAATTATTTGGGGAATGAGCCTAATGTAGGTATTAAGTACTGAGCAATGATTTTGTAGGGGGTTAGTTTATACGATTGAGATAGTACCAGACTATATTTTGGGCCTGTCGAAGATCTATGGAGTCCGTATACTGTAAGGTTATCAAGGCATGTGTGGTGGCCTATACATCTGGGTCTGCTTATGACTTTGACATACTACTATCCAGGGCTTTAAGTGGGGGGGTCTGTGGGGGGATGAGCCCCCCCCCCCACCCAGTTTTTTGGGGAGGACCTTCGAAAGGGGGGTCTATTTTCGGGCCTCAAAGGTCAAAGGTAGGGTGAGCAGACGTCTCGGTTTTTGTTTGGTGTTACTAGTGTCGGTAACATGTCTTGATAGTGAAATACTGCCAATTTCGTTTTTCACTATTGAAAGGCTATCTTGCCCATAGGATAACATGGAGAATGCTGTGTAACATGTTTACCTGCATATCTTCCCATGTATTTTGCTAGTCTATCTTCCCATAACAGCAAGATAGACATATGGAATCTGGTATCCCTGAACTCAGGCGCGCAACACCCATTGGACTCCAAGGGCTTCAGCCCCCCCCCATCATGTGTGGCAGCCCGGGATGATCATCACGGGCACACACACAGCCGCACCCGAGCACTTCACAGGTCTTTAAAAGACCATTTGCATATTAATGAAGAATTGTTGTTGTCTCACCCCTTCTAAGAGCCCCTGCAGCTCCACTCTGACTATTGCTTAAAGACTCATCCCCCCCCGAAATTTTTTCTTAGCTCCCCCCCCTGAAATTTGGCTCTAGTAGCGCCTCTGCCTGAACTCCGAATTTAATACCACATCCTTTAGTGAAGATGTTTTTTAAATTCTAAGTTTGGAAATAGCAAATGTTTTTTTTAAGTGTTTGGTATTTTATGGCTTATACTTAATAAATCTACTTTTTTGTCTATTTTATTATCCTTTGCTGGATGCGACTTCATGATTTTCTTGACCACACAATGCTAGTTATCTAGATTTAGACCACGCCGCTACTCAGATAGGCCACACCCCTTTACGAATTTTGCCACACCCCTTTTAGAGCACCCCCAGTTTTGTTCCCACTTAAAAGCCCTACTACTATCCCAAATATTACGCAAATCCCCATTTGCCAGGGGATCGGAATTATGAGATGTGCCGCATCTCTCCGTACAATTTCAACCACGTAAACAATGTAAAGTCAAATCTACTCAAATTTACTGCAGCCAAAATGCTTGCTTATTTAAGAGGCGTGAAATTCGGTTTGGAAAGCATCATTTCAGAAAGCTAATTCCACACGTTTAGCAGGAAAGCACAGCTTGTGAGGCATTTACTTCATCTGTTACATGTATTGATGTACATCAGATGCGGTAAACACCTCACCCCCAATCCAGCGTACTAGCAATTTCTGCCCATTTCCCCCCAACCCCCCAAAAATGTTTTCATGGCTTTAATTTACTGCTCAATTAATTATTAATAATATTATTATTACTAATGTTGTTATTATGACATTTTGGGAGGTGAATTTTTTCCATTTTAAAAATCTGGATTAAAGGATGGCCAGCCTGCCCTCAGTGAGTTAACGGAGGCCAGGGGAGTCCCGTGAGGGGGGGGGGGGAGGCAGGCGTCGCAGCTCGCGCCACGCGGTCATTTATTACCCAGCATGGGCTTGTCAAAGCCAACACAGAGACATCTGGTCAGCTTTCTAGCTCCCGGTGCCCTCCTGCCTGGCAGGGCCGCGAGGCCAGCCATACACAGGGTCCAGACACATTCATTCCCGCGAGCAGGTGCTCTCAGTGGGCGGGG
Organism: Lissotriton vulgaris; assembly: GCF_964263255.1. Classification (NCBI taxonomy): domain Eukaryota; kingdom Metazoa; phylum Chordata; class Amphibia; order Caudata; family Salamandridae; genus Lissotriton; species Lissotriton vulgaris. The sequence goes on along the minus strand of NC_141700.1, from coordinate 543,794,657 downwards.
CCTCCCGCTCTGCCGCCTCTGGGGCTCTTCCAGCCGCGTTCAGGATGACGAAACCCCGCGCTCCGACGCAGACTGCTTCCTAAGGACGTGGAGCGGTTATACGACAGCCCAAAGCCCTGAAAAATAACACATTTCAAGCCAAATATGCGGTCAGAACAGGTTTGTCCAACCGTGGCGTGACTAGGTCCTTAAAAGTCCCCACCCCACCGACACTATTTCCACTCCTGATCTTCCGTGTGATCTCCAAATGCATTCTGGATGTTGTAGTCTTGCTTTACTACTTAGTCTCAGCAGGGATTAGTAATTCAACAGTTCGGGAATGGAGACAGAGTCCTACATAACCTCACGTGACATGGTCACCACACCCAAAGTCTGAGGAACAGGAGCGCTCGCCGGATCCATGCAATATGTTTATGTCAGCCATTAAATAAAGTAGGTCTAATGAGATTAATTATGTGTTAATGTATTTTAGGTGTATTTTAATGTATTTTAGGTGTATATCCTGCTAATCTGTCTTTGAATTGGACCTCCTGGACATACGCTGGACACCTCTGTGTAAGGCTGACTGTCCCACCCAACGGGCCTTTTCTTTACAGCACCAACGTAGCTGCCCTTTGAGCCATACGGACGTTGCGCGCCTGACCTGGGAATGATGGCGGGGCTGTGCAACTGTTTCAAAATACGCCCATTCCACCACCAGGCTCGTTGGCCTCAGACCTCACCCCAGTCACTGCGCGCAGTTGGGCGTGCTTCATGGAAAAAGTGTGGTCAAAAAGGCATAAAGAGACAAAGGGAACATGCACACATCTGGAGAAACGAGAGCCAGTGGGTTTATATCGAATCCATCTGCCAGGGATAAACACACCAGAACCGTCGGAATTCCACTCTCTGCAGCTGGGGTATTGCTTACATGGCTGCAAAAGGGACAAGGGAATTTAATACACTTGAAATGTGTCTGCTCAGCATGAATGCATGATGGAGGGGGCCCAGCCTTCCGCGGGGAGGTGTGCGGTTAAGGGGGTGGTTGTTATTGTGGCTTGGCACTTACAGCCATACATGTCCCTACCAGCTCTACAGTGCCTGGAGAAGACACCCTTTCTCACCTTTTATGCCCCCAAACTCCAGCTTCCTCCCTCCCTTTCTTAGTTCTTTATTGCAGACTAGATATGACATCTCACCTATAATTTAAAAAAAACATGGCATCACTGACATAATGCAATAACCTATTAGAATGGATTTATTGCATCACAATACAGGGCTTAATTTGTGCAGGTTGCTGCGGGTGGTGGGCACCAGAACTCATGTTTGGGGTCAGGAACTTATTTATCCTTAACAGACTTTGACCCAGAACAAGAGCAAGTGAGCAAGAGCGAAAGAGAGAAAAGAGAGAAAGAAGGAAACAGACAAAGATAGGAAAACTGCGAAAAACAGAGAAAGACAAGAAGTGCCCAGTAGTGGAAGAAAGGGGCAATAGTTGGAATCAAAAGTATTGTATTGTAATTGCATTTATATAGCGCTTTTTACCCCAGGCGAGGCGTCAAATTGCTTTTTTGGCGAGTAGCACGCTACTCCGGAACCCATAAAGGATTAGTGGTGAATTAGTATAGTTAAAATATGAAAGTAATTTGAGTGGTGGATATGCTAGTAAATTATTTGGATTGAGAAGGATAATGGAGGGATGGAAGAGGGAAAAAGGTTTGCATTTATATAGCGCTTGTTACCCTTGATGGGATATTGAAGTGCTTTTTCAGCGAGTAGCATGCTACTTCGGAACCCAGAAAGGATTAGTGGTAAATTAGTATAGTGAAAATATGAAAGACATTTGAGTGGTGGGTATGTTAGTCAGTTATTTGGACTGAGAAGGATAGTGGAGGGATAGAAGAGGGAAAAGGGATTGAATTCATATAGCAGGCAGTCTTGTTATTCGGCAACCCTGGTAATTGGCAGTGCAAGCAGTGGGCTCCTTGGGAGGTGGGAAAAGCACTGGCGAAGCCAATAGGTCTCGCCTATGCAAAAGTTACTGGCTATGTGAGTGTCTTTTATCCATGTTGTAAAGGAGTCAGGCCCGGTTCTAGAGGGTGGGCCGGGTGGGCCTGGCCCACCCAAACATGAGCCTGGCCCACCCAAACATGAACCTTGGCCCCCGCAGTGACGTCAGACTGACCCCTTCAGCTGTTTATCAGATCCGGCTGTGGCACAGTTTTAACAGAGCAGGTAAGAGAATGCATGGCTATTGCTCCTTTCTTTAAAAATCTGCGAATGCCCAGCTAGATATATACTATGTGTATGCTTCGAGGGTGTGTGTATATTAGTTAATATTCTAAGTCTGTGAGGGCCCAGCAACGCACATACTACGTGTATGCTGTGTACATTTCATTTATATTGTTGTAAGTTCTCATGACGGATGCAAGACACAACTACTCAAAAGCAAAATTTTGTCTGTTCACAAATTTTAAATGCAGATAAACTGTATTTTATGTAGATGTGGATAGCTCAATGGGTTACTTGCAGTACAGAAGTTACAATCCTAAAATAGGACAGTGATTTATAAACTGACATCAAAGAGCTGCATACAAACCTGAATGGTATATTTAGAACTTTTTTTGTGTGTTTCAATATAGTTCGAATTTCCCTACTCTTTCACTACTCTAATGTTGCTATAAATAGTTTGTTTTGGCAGATATACATTTTAATCAATAAAGCCAACCCCATAAACACTGGGGTATGCTTTCAATCCTGCGTTTGTGCTTCTCCAGACCAAACCCTCTTAAAACATATTGGCCGCCAGTATGGATGACGTGATTCCTACACCTTGTAATCCTCATTGGCTTATGTGACATTCCCAATAGATTGATTTACATACTTGTATGATTCATTGTCTCTGCATAATGTGTGCATGATGTAAAGTACTATGACACCCTACACTATGAGTAGCGCAATACAGCAAATAAAATCAAATATGAGAGAGGGGCTATGGAGAGATGAATGACACTGTTGGAGGGGGGCAATTAGGGTATCCAAGGAGGAGGTCATGGGGAGGAGGGCCTTTGGATAGATGAGGGGCACTGTTGCAAGGTGGTAGTGAGGAAATCCGTGGAGGAGGTCATGAGGGAGAGGGGCTTTGGAGAGATGAAGGGCGCTGTTGGAGGGTGGCAGTGAGGGAATCCGAGGAGGAGATCATGGGGGGGCTGGGCTACGGAGCGATGAAGGCCACTAGTAGACAATGGCAATGAGGGAATCCAAGGAGGAGGTAATTTGGGGGCTGGGCTACAGAGCGATGAGGGGTACTGGTGGAGGGGGGCAATGAGGGAATCCAAGGAGGAGGTCATGGGGGGCTGGGCTATGGAGAGATGAGTTCCACTGGTGGAGGGGGGCAATGAGGGAATCCAAGGAGGTGGTCATGGAGGGGCTGGGCTACAGAGCGATGAGGGGCACTGGTCGAGGGGGGCAATGAGGGAATCCAAGGAGGTGGTCATGGAGGGGCTGGGCTACAGAGCGATGAGGGGCACTGGTCGAGGGGGGCAATGAGGGAATCCAAGGAGGTGGTCATGGAGGGGCTGGGCTACAGAGCGATGAGGGGCACTGGTCGAGGGGGGCAATGAGGGAATCCAAGGAGGTGGTCATGGAGGGGCTGGGCTACAGAGCGATGAGGGGCACTGGTCGAGGGGGGCAATGAGGGAATCCAAGGAGGTCGTCATGGGTGGCTGGGCTATGGAGCGATGAGGGACACTGGTGGAGGGGGGCAATGAAGGAATCCAAGGAGGAGGTCATGGGGAGGAGGGCCTTTTGAGAGATGAGGGGCACTGTTGGAAGGTGGTAGTGAGGGAATCCGAGGAGGCAGTCATGAGGGAAAGGGGTTTTTGAGAGATGAAGGGCGCTGTTGGAGTGTGGCAGTGAGGGAATCGGAGGAGGAGGTCATGGGGGAGGATGGGAGATACAGAGAGATGAAGGGCAAATGTCGGAGGGTGCAGTGAGGGAATCCGAGGAGGAGGTCATGGGGGAGGGTGGTAGATACAGAGAGATGAGGGGCACTGGTGGAGGGTGGTAGTGAGGGAGTCTGAGGAGGAGATCATGAGGGGGAGGGGCTATGAAGAGATGGCGTGCACTGTTGGAGGGTTGTAATAAAGATATCTACAGAAAAAGAGGTCAGTGGTGGAGCACCAATAAACAACTCTCCACATGTTCTGTATACACACAGAAGCAATCCTTGTATCATGGTGACTGTTGGCAAGTAGATATGATGTAATCCAGAAGCGACAAATTGGGACGGTAGTGGCCCACCCAAATGTACCCTTGGCCCACCCAAATAAAAATTCCTGGAGCCGGGCCTGAAAGGAGTGAGTCTGCTGTGCAGCATGGCTGAAAGCTGGAAAAACAAAGCTCTGTGACGCAGCGAGGGGTGGCTTTGTTATTTCGCTTTCTTTCTGGCGGGACTGGAGAAGGCTCGAAAAGTGACAGCACATGCACTGTTTCACACAAGCCCCAATTAAGGGCCACAGCACAAATGTATTTATTTTTATTTTTCACAGGTTGAAAATACCTGCAACTGGGGACAGCAAACAATGCGAAAGGCAGATCACTGAACAGAATTCCAAATATGGTTTCATTAATTGATGGCATTCCTACTTTTTCAGCTGCTTAGTTTTGTGTTAGGTTTCCCTAAAATCCACAGTCATTGGCTGATCGTGTAACATTGACTGCTACATTATTTTTATTGCCCTGCTGGAGCATATTACCAAAAAACAGGACTCTACTAACCAGTAGTGATTGTACTACTGAATATCTAGGCTACGGATATCGTGGTACAAGAATATTGTGGACAACATTTTGAAGAGCGAAGTATCGAAAGGTTAGTGTCTACACAGGAAGTATGACTTAACTATTCTAACGCCACATATATGTATCGTCAAGATGTATAAGTCATCAAGGAGCATATATTTCGAGTTTCGTATAGAAAAATCCATACTTATCTTTCATTAGTTGGATTCTATATTTTGTCCTCAACATTTATATACCTTGGTATTCTAGCTTTGATATTCAGGGGGCATACACATGCTATAACACATTTTGAAGTACAGTTAATCTTAGTGTGACATGAAGCTGTGCAAATAATATTTTTGCAGTCAGTTACAATTGCATAATGGTGTGTGATGGAACTGTCAATATCTCTTTAAGCAGGAGTCAGGTAGCCAGCCCATTTATTAAAACAATTCATATATATTCTGTAGAAGACAGGTTATAAGTCACTTGTTGAAGCCTCCATAAAGAGCAAAACCCTCTCAACCCAGCCCACTCTCTTTAACTCTCCAACCAGCCACACAATGACACACTTACACCCTTTCACCACATATGCTTGGAGGAGAAGAACAAGGGAGACATGGCAGAGACAGAAGATTATAGAACACCCCTTCCCTTAGGAAATAATAAAATACAAAAAATAGCATAAACAGACACTTGCTTGGACAAGCCAGGTAAAATGAGCCCACACCAGATGCACCTTCCCCTTTCACAGGAAGACCCTATGCAGATGGAACCACAGATTTAACAGAAACCACCACCAGACGCTGGGCAAGGGAACACCTCATTCACCATCACAGGAACATACACTCCACAGATGTACTCTGCTTGATGCTCTAACACCACCAGGAACATATCTACTCTCAAACTTCACTGTGCAATTTGGGAGGACCATGTACAGAATCTATGCTTTCACTTACTCGCGTAAGCAGAGTATGGATTAAGTTCTCACCCTCCACTGTGAAAAGGTACAGGATGAGGGATATATACTACTCGCTACCCTCTACTGTGAACACCCCCAGGATCAGCGATTTATCTACCTGCCCTCATCCTATAGTGTCCTTAATCACAGAACCCGGAAGATTCTCTACACACAATATTCTAATCACTCTTGCAGTACCAGAGTCAAACACTATACACTCACCCGGCACTGCACACACTTACCAAGAGCCAGTGAGCTCGAAACGCGTCTGTTTGTGCCCAAATAAACAACATTTCTGTACCTGGCTGGTGTGGCTCGTCATCCTTTTGCTAACCTACAAGAGGAATCCGTGGAGATATATTTATATATATATATATATATATATATATATATATATATATATATATATATATATATATATATATATATATACATATATATATATATATATATATATATATATATATATATAAGGTATACCCAAATTACCCTCCTCTATCTGGGTATGCAACACACTATCATATACAAAAGGAGGTTGGTATGGAAGAATTAATATAAAGTGTTTTATTTTTGAGCAGAGCACATTCAATTACCCTCTCGTCAGTTTTTGATCCTTCATACACATATTATTTAATTGATAAAGACACACATATATAATGGCACCTAGTCAATAAACAACACGTAATTACAACCAAAGTGACATGTAAAAAAGATATATACAAAAATCATACAATCAACTATACGTTGCCAATACCCGTATCAATAGATAATCGTGTTCACCCTTTTAATCTGGGTGATACACTTAGTGGTAGTCTAGATTGACACTTAAGGCAAAGGCGTTTATTTTCTATAGCTCTTATTGTGTCATCAAAGAGTCATTACACCACTCGTTATGAATATACTAAAGACTTCTCCTTGATAGATGTTGACGCGGATGCATTTCAGCCTTAGATGTCCTTCTTGACCTCTTCAGGACAATGGAACAAAAAATCTATATTTGCACTGGTCGTTTGTGTTAACAGAGCACGTCTGTTGCGCCTCTACGTGCGCCCCACACATGAGGGAAAACAACCTCTCATAACTTGGTTCATTTTCATAAGACTGACTGCATACATATTGCACATATATGAGACCGTTTGCGAAATAATAAGTGCCAGGGCCCTGATCAGGAGGCCACTGCAGCTTGCACCACCCATTGCCCCACCATCGCTGCCAATGACGGTACCAAAGCAACTACTAACCATCTCTCTCGCCTGCAAGTGCCACAGTTCATACTATTCCAGGTCCCCAAAGCTAAAGGAAAGGCTGGGGAGGCAGGTATTAATATTTTTTAATGTGTATTGTGTTTATAAACAACGGTTGTTCTGCTCATTTTTAAATACGATGAGCAGTGCCACCATGTGGCAGACTGTCGTAACTGCCGTGTTGACAATTATGTGCCCGTCCCGAGCCCCGAAAACCAATTAAGTGCTGGTACTAAGCAGCGGAAACCACTGTCTAAAATTAAGCACTGGACCACAGCATCCCTTTTGTAAGTGAAACAAAAATTAAGTATGCAAAACAGATTTACGGAAGGCTGATGTTTTTGGCCACATATCAGGAAGGATAAAATATCGACCTTGATACTACATAAGAATATCACAAGCCACCTAGGAGTTCTAGGAGCAGGGCTCTAAGTGGCCTGGGTCCCACCGGTTTTTAAAGGATGCCTCGAAATGGGTCCCTAGCGGGATCTGTTTTGACTCCTAGCACCGGCGGTCTGTTTTTTCCAGACCCCAGTGACAGCAGGCACATTGATGTGCGTGTGCTCACACTGCTCACTTCTCCCTAGTGGAGAAGTTCTGGCACAACGTCATGCCAGGTGAGCGTTGTAGGGGAAGGGAAATCCTTTAAAGAGAGTCATTTTCTCTCTGGATTTCCGTTCTCTTTTTGAAACTCAGGAGCAGGAACATCGTGGTGTCACCAGGGCTTTCAATGGAAGCTTTTGTATTGTACATGTTCTATCGCCCCCTTCAGGAGGGCACAAAAAAGGAAATGAACAAAACAAAATATGACATTTTACCACGATTCATTTACTGCTGTAAGTTGGCTTGAAATTTGTTTATTAAATATCACTCATAAAAAAAGTGGAAGCTTTTTCAACATTATATACAAGTCATAGATGCTGCTTATTTATCTTATGCAACTAACAACCATTGGCAATCCCAATAGTCCTGACTTGTTGTAGATATGATGTTACTTGTTGCATCATATATCTGGATGCAATGACAGAAACAGCAAAATACAAGTCGGGCGGCCCACTATGCTAAGCACAGATTTTTAGCTTACATGTTTTTAAGCCACGCCCTTAATTAAATCTGCCACGCCCCTTTGAGAGACTCCCCGCCCTCAGTTTTTTCATCCCACTTAAAGCCCTGCCTAGGAGGTATTATAAAAGGATGTGATATCACAGAAGCAACCATATTTTGTGGAAAATGATTAATGAACTTTAAAAACCCACTGTAGTAGATCTGTAGACCCTACAATGTCACATCAAAACACATTAAAATGATTTCCAATTGCAGAGCTGAGATCAGTTGCTCCTGTGGTAAAGAATCTGTCAAATTCTAAGGCTCAAAGAAAGGCTCATCCAATATGGTAAGTCCACATGGGCAGGAAAAACATAGCGGCAGCAGGTCACACAAAGACTTGCTGATGCATTTAGATTCTTCTACCCTGGTAGGAACTACAGGTTCTAAAATTTGATTTCGGCAAGTCCAATCCACTCTCTTATTCTCCTGAGATGAATTAATTGAGTTTCTGTTCAGGGTCTGAGCTCTGTTCAGGGTCTGACGGAAGACGCTCTCATTGGTACCTCCCACTTCCGACTTTGACTTCGACTCGACTTTCTAGAGGAAGCCGCGAGCAACACAGGAATGCAGCAGGAGCAGCGGGTGATATTTGTGCGGGTCGGACTTTGTTTTGGATGGTGCTGGAGTCATAGTCTGTAGTGGGGGACGTGAGCCGCGAGCCTGGATATGCAAGGCGCAGGCCGTGAGCCGCGAACCGCGGGCAGGAGCCGGCGGCTGGAGCCGTATATGTGCTGGAGTGAGAGAAACTTATGAGCCACAGTTTAAAATGTACCTTCATCATCTAAAGGATATGGGGCTGTAAAGGAGCTGCCAAATAACGCAGTGGAGGCCTATTATTCACACACAGTTGACTACTTATGATAGTATAAAACAACTTTTAGGCTCAAGTTGCAGAGGGGCCAATAATCATTTACAGTGATCCCAGAGAACAGAACAGTGAAACCGTGGCGGTGAAGTGGTGGAGGTGAGAGCAGGTGACCCCTGAACGGAGGTAAGTGGTTTATTGTATTATTGCCTACTAAAATATCCCTGTAAAAAGAAGTAAAGGGGAGAGGTAGTAGGCATATGCTGTGCTGGGCTCCAGAATTCCCATAGCTGATCACTCAAGGCATCTAAGGAGAAGAATACTCCAGCGGGCTTTTATTCCTGAAAGAAGGATTTTAGGGACAAAGGGACCCTAAGAGGAAGGAAAAGAGATGTCCTTAGGGAAATCCAAATCACAGAGAATCCTGAAAAATTAAAAAAAATCAGGGAACAAAAGCCCAGGGATGGAAAAATCAACTGATTTACTAAAAGAACTGAGTGAGGGGAATGGATGCAAGGCAGCACCAGCAGGAATTAAATAAACAGTAAAATGAAAAACCAAATCTTTAAATTTAACCCCACATTCAGCGACGACGTCTACAAAGTCAGTGGGTATAAAAGGAGGATAAGCAGTCTCGAAGTCGATTAAGGACTTTCTAGGGAAGCACTTTAAAGGGAAGGAGACATCCGAGATGGAGCAGAGTATTTCAGAGACTCCTCTTACTACAGAAGTCCCGGAAGCTCTAAGTTTGGAATCTCTAAATCAAACGAACTTCAATATCACAGAGAGTTCTATGGAACCACGCTTATCCTCCTCACCAAGGTTATTTCGGTCACTGTTTGGCCATGACATTGAGGCAGAGATAGGGGTGGATGAAGGAGCCCCACAAATTAATTCTTTGAGCGAGAGAGACATTAATCAAAGGAAAGACTGTTCTAATGTAAATGGATGTCTGTAAACTTCCTATGTTGCTCGAGCTGATTTAACATGTCCATCATTACATAGTCTGGAGGTTACGGGATCCTCCAGCGTATCGATGTTAGAGGTTATGCTGATGCTCCAGAAAACTCTGCAGGGCATTTTAGAGGTCTCAGTTTTAAATAATGAAATTTTAAAAGCACAAAGTAAGCAGTTTAAGATTATGACAGGGGAGCTGACACAAATTAAAGGTCTAATGCCCACGTTAGTAAGGCCAGTAGAAGCCCACCAGGAAATAATAGACAGTAGGGAGAAAGAAAGTGTAAGGAATAGCCAATCACAGAAAGATGAACCAACGGTATACATATCACGTTGCCCAATGATTATAAAAAGATGCGGGGAAAGGAGATATAATAAACAATACATTCCGCGGGCAAGAATGGGGAGGAAAGGCCCACCTAAATGCCACCACGTAAGGTGACATGTTAACGGGAATGGGGGAAAGTTAGAACAAAGGTCAAATGGTAAGACAGTGACCCCGGAGTGCAAAAAGATTAATTTGGCAGAATCAGGAGTATCTAACTACAGTTCAGATATACATCCTAGATGGATAAATGGAAAAAAAACTTAAAAAGGGCAAATGTTAGGAAATATCCGAGGGAAAATAAAGAGGTAGATGCAGAAAGAAGGTTGGGTATGTCTTTAGGTGGAGGACCCAGCATCTCAAGCTCTAATAGGAGACCTAAGAAGAGTAGTATTGATGTAGTCCATGGACAAAGAATAAATGAGAAGGTAGAGGAATACCCTCCCAATATATATTTAGAACGACGGGGGATCTTTGGGTCTTTGTGGAGCCTGTGGGAGAGGGAATAGGTGGGAAAAGAGTTAGGAAACTAAACCCCCTAAATCGCTCGCAACTCCTCTCTTCTTTTTCTAAATGCCCAAGTCTACGATACGTTAGCTCTGAAGACCTTAGAGAAGTTGGATTTCTAATAAATACTAAAGGGAAAGAGGTAACCAGAATTCTACTTCACTCTGCATTAGTTAAAGTAGCATTGGAAAAAGTAGAACCCGCGATGTTAAAAGAAGGCATTAGAATAATAAAAAGAGAGGAAATGCTGACTTATAAACGGGGGTAAGATTTCCTCAGGAACCATGCTGGGTTGGGGGATCGGCAAATAAGAATGATCAACTCCGGATGGGGTAGGAAGGATGATCTTGAAATTACAATAGCCCCTAAGCATCCGGGATGGGAGGATGAAGATATGCTGGTCAGGAATAGATATAGAGAGCTTGCATACATGGAAGTCAAAGAAAATGGGTATTTGAGTGATATTGACTAGGAGTCGGGGTCGTCGCACAGCTTGTCTATAGTATCCTGGAACGTTAATGGCTACAAAAGAATAGTGCTCCTGGAAAGTTTTAAAAAGATTTTAAAGAATACTGATATTGTATGTTTGCAGGAGACTTGGCTGTGTGATGAAACCCTAAATACCGGAGGATTCACATATCACGTAAAGCCAGCAAGAAAGAACTCATCTGGCAGACTGTCTGGGGTCAGTTGACGCTAGTCTCTACAAAGATTGCTAGGCAAATAGAATCCATTAAACTCAAATGTAAGTGGGTCCTAGGTAGCAGAGTGTTAACATTGAGTAATAATCCATGTTATGAAGGCATATGTATCATCAATGTGTATATCCAGAAGGGAAAGGGGAAAGATTACAAAGTGCACCTGGCAAGTCTCAAAGGGGATCTGGAGGGCCTCTGTGATACCTATCTAAGAGATGTGCTTTTGATTCTAGGTGATTTTAATCACAGATTAAATCCTTCAAAAATAGACTCGTGGTCTAGAGATTTGTTAAGAGCCTACAATATAGAGACCGCTAAGTTTCCCAGTAGTGACATTTCGTCCCAAGATGTGGCACTTGGGAAACTGTTGGGCTCTTTAGGCCTGGTGTGTGTAAATGGAAGGAAGGATGCGGATAGACCCGCTAAGCGTACTTTTATGATAGGGCAGCAAATGTGTCCAATAGATTATATGTTCTTACAGGCTTGGAGCTTTGAATTAGTCAAATATTTTGAAGTAGCAGGGGTGGAAGGTAGTGATCATTATCCTCTACTGATGACATTTTTTTCAAAAAGGGCGCCTTGGAGACAAAAAGTCATACAAGTACAGGTAGAATACCTAAAGCGACTAACGACCCGAATCAAAGAAAAACATATAAAAAAACTAAGGGAAGTCCAGCTGTCATTCATATTTGAAAAACCGCTACCAGAAGAGAGTAATACCTGGTATGAAAACATAATAAGACAACTGGTAGAATGTCTCAGGATAAAAATTTAATTGGGTAAACCTGGGGCAGTAAGTAAGGAAAAATTAAACGCTAATAATAAACACTGGTTTGATGAGGACTGTCGCAAAGTAAAAACTAGCATTAGGCAAAAGGAAAGAAGCCTAAGGGGGAAGTACAATGACGATCTGTTACTTAGCCTCCATAAATTAAGGATAATATATAAAGCAATTGTTAGAGATAAAAAAAGAACTTATAAGGACAGATGCTGGGTGAAGTTACTCGAGGTAATCGAAGAAAAAAATGTGAAAGGCTTCTGGAAAATAGTACAAGAGAGCACTGGTAAAGTACTGGGGTCTTTACAGTGCTCGGTGCCTGAGGATATGTGGGTGGTTTATCTGGAGGAAATGTATGGGAAATGCCAAGAGTGGAGGAAACAAATACCATCGTATGGCCAGGTGTAAGGGAAGAAGGAAAAGAGTACTTCTCCCTCGGCCATATTAGAAGTATAATATCCAGGTTAAACCTAACTCGAGCTGCCGGTCCAGATAATCTGCCGGCAGTGATTATAAAAACGAACCCAGATTGGTGGTCACAGTTCTTTTCGAATATGTTTCAGGGGATTCTTAATACAGGGGTCATACCAGATAGCTGAAAAGGGGCAATTGTAAGACCCATACATAAAAAAGGTGATTTAAATTCCCCTAAAAATTACCGTTTAATAAACCTCCTGGACATAGGTGAAAAGGTGTTTGCTAAAGTAATCTTGGGTCTGCTTAAGGACTGGACAGAGGAAAATCAGATAGTGCCCCCAGAACAGGGAGGGGTTTAAAGAGGGACACTCAACTGTGAACCACTGTTTTGCGCTCTGATCCATTGCGCCGAAGTCTATCGAGCAGAGGGGAAATTTGTTCTGCTGCTTCTTGGACTTCCGCGCAGCTTTCGATCTGGTGAAGAGGGGGCAGTTGTGGTCAACCCTGTCAAGGTACAAAATTCAAAATGATTTGTTGGCCCTGATCCAAGCCCTGCACACTAAACATTGAGCCCAGATAATCCTAGATGAGAACGGAGGACTGTCCAGGAGGATTCACATCAGTAATGGGCTACGACAGGGGTGCGTGCTTGCCCCCTTGCTTTTTTCCCTGTTTATAGCTGACCTCCCATAGGAATTAAGAAAGGTTAAAGGGGCCAGCCCAAACCTAGGAGGAAACCATATCCCCTGCTTATTATATGCAGATGATCTTGTCATTATGGACCAGACGGAGATTGGTCTCCAAAGAAAATTAAATAGGTTTAAAGATTACTGCGAAATCAAAAAACTAGTTGTGAACATGGAAAAGACTAAAATCCTGTGCTTTGGAAGAAGTAAAACAAAGTTCTCCTGGTATCTGGGCACTGAGAGGTTTGAAAAAGTGACAGAATATAGATATCTGGGGATGTGGTACGAAAGCAGCCTCCATTGGTATACCCACCTTGATGCATTAAAAATGAGGGCTTCTGCAGCAGTGAAGGGATTAAAAAGATTTAATAGTGTACACGGTGAAATGTCTGATAGACCGATATTAAAAGCCTATCAAGCAATGGTCCCTCCTCAATTTTTGCATGGCGCAGAGGTACTTTATATAAGTGGCAAAAATAGATGGGATAAAGAGGAGGGTAATATACTTAAATGTATGTTCGCGCTGCCAAGATCGGCTATTGTACAGGCGGTAAGATTAGAATTGGGAATCACCGCATGGAGTATCATAGCCTGCATGTCTTTGTTACGTTTCTGGCAGCGGCTGGGTTTGGGTGAGGACCAAAAAATTTCACAGTGGTGCAAAAATGAAATTGCCAACTGTGAACTGATCTGGGCTACAGAGACTAGAGCTACGATCAAGGAAGCGTATGGTGTGTTAAACCTAAAGTGGGGCCCTCAGTATCATGAACCTAGGTTAGATAAGAAAGATCTTAAGAATCTGGGCTTAGAAGTGTCTCAAACCCTTGGTCAAGAATACTTATTACGGAAAAGCTCAGTCTCTCATATGGCTATAGCATGGAAAAATGATTTACATTATCCCTATATCGACAGGTTACCTAGTTTCCATTTAAGGCGCGAAGTTCTGCGACTGAGAATTGGGATAAACCTGTGTTATATGAATAAAGGAGTAATAAACTTTATGCTAAACAGCTATGGAAAATGCACTTGCACTTTAGGCACTACCTGTGATATCTTACATATATTGCTGGATTGCTGGAGGACATTAGATATTTGAAGAGAGATTTTAGGCCCAATTTAAAAAAAAATATTATATTAAAAATAGGATGCAAGCTACAAATCTCCTAGTGGGAATGAAGAATTTAGATATAGCCTGTGCCATTGGCAAATATCTAAACAAAGTTAAAGAGTTTCTCAAAAGTAAAGAGTACTGAGGAAATGTAGAACTTTTAAGCGAGATGGAGTATGAGGTATTTATGGATAAGAGTATGGTGTAAAACATACTCGAAGGGCGATGTGACCCAGAAAGGACAGCTTGGTTTAAAAGTAAAATTTTTAAAGATATTTATTTTTTATTTTAAGCATATGTGAACTATAAGTTTAAGAAATGTATCATATATTTTATGGCTCTAATTGCTCATTTTATTGTTTGAGATGCTACTTTGTGTATACTTTTATGGTTGTAAAAACCGAATAAAGTTATTATTGTGCAGACAAATTGCAAAAGCTATTTCTTGCAGTACAATATAAAACACATTATTGTTATCATTGTATTCTCCAGATTTGTTATCATTGCTTTTGTAAAATGCTATTATTTGGTGAGCAACTGGAACCCACCAAATAAAAAAAATATTTATCTAAAATCAAAAAAAATGTTTTGTTCTCAAATGCACACAATGAGATGGTAACCTCTGCTGTACAGGGAACAACCTAGTGTGCATAATGTCCCTGCGAAAGAGCAGAATGCTGTCACTCAGAGACGTTAGCCAATTTCTAAAGTGGGCTGACCCATTAACCTATGCGGTATGCTGTAGTGGGCATAAGAAAAATGTGAATAACACAGTAACAGACAAATGGATGAAGAGGGCTGTCTGAAACCCCTGTTAATAAGTATATCATACATATGCACAGAAGGAAGCGGACAACTGTTGTCAGATTCATGGATTTTCCTGCAGCATTTATTAGAATGGCTTACGTATTTCCTCTTTAGGAATATTAAAGTGAATTGAAAAACTCCTAACAGGTGGCGTGGCAGGGCCGGACTGACCGTAGGGGGCATCGGGTGTTTCCCCGGGAGGCTGGAAGGGAGTGGGCCGGTTTGAAGTCGTGTGGGACAGTTTTGTTAATGGGGGACGGTTTTGCTGTCGCTTCCATATCTGCCCCCAGTAACAAAAGCAGCAGGCAAGCATTTCCATACTCCAGGGGCCAGGCAGTTGTTCTTCAGGGGCTGGTCCGAGAATATTGCCAGGGCTGCTTTGGGTTCCCAGTCCGGCCCTGTGGCGTGGCCTCGGCGAAGATGGCAGCAGTCGTTTGACTCAGCGCTCGAATGCTAGCGGCCCCCATGGGCTTTTGAACTTGCAGTCCCCCGTGCCTTCCGGAGACCTAGGATTGAACAGCTGTGTCCCCCGGGAGATGCCGTATAGATCAGGACACTCACTTTCCCCTACAATCGCTGGGAGCAGTGAGAGGAGGGCCACTGCGAATGTAGAAGCACACAGCAGGCAAGATAGCACCGCCCAGCTCACCTTCATTTCACAGCAAACTATGGAGCTTCTGGATCCGGGGCCCATTAGTACTGTGGTGACTGACCCCCAAGCAAATTCGGATGCGCAGGGGGAGTCCATTGGTGACTGAGGGCCTGTGTGCAACGTGGCGGGGAAATCCCCTCCCCCTCTTCACTTTTCAGTCCTTGTGTGCTGGGAAGATCAGAGTGGCAACTGGCCCAGTTAGCGAAGGCCTCAGCTTCGGATTGGTAACGCAGGCACTCAGGCAATGGGGGCCGATGCCGAGTTCCAACTGTGGGCTGCTTTTTGGAGCATTCTGGAGGGGGCAGATTTGGGCGGTGTCGCTATTGTTCGGATACAGCCAGCGGCCCAGTGGGTGTCTGAGTAGCATTTCTGGAGGCAGATTACCTCACGTTTAGCAACAGGCAGAGGTGTCACTTTTTTTCTCCCCCTAGGGCCGGCCCATTAATGTATGCATACCTAACGGGGCATGGGGCCTGAGCAGGTCTCCCTTGTTTTCAGTCACCAGTGTAAATGAATCCGTGCATTTTTTTGTACCCCCCCCCTCCCTTAAAAATAAAATATCGCCGAAGCAGTGTTTTTAGGCAAGGCAATATGCAAATTTGGACCACTTTTTTTTAGCGTGCCCGGGTCGATTTTGAATCCCAATCCAACCCTGGAAGGCCTGCTGAGGACTGGTGTGAAAGGCATCAGGCTGTGCGTGCAGCTGGCGATAGGAGGGCTTGAGCTCCACGAGGGGTGCTCAAGCCCTTAGGAGGTCGGTGTCACAGTGGCAGCTTTTGCGGGGATCCATCCCTGCCTGCCTGCTGGGGTCTGGGGCCCCCCCTCCTGCCTTTACCCCCTCTCTTGCTGGCAAGAGAAGCCCACCACCAGACAGGGGGGAACCGATGAGTGGAATCAGTGAACACAGACGGGGTGTGGGAGATCCATTTGGCTTGGGACATTGCACACACCTTTGCAGAGTACCTGGGTGACCTATATGCCACTGGGGCGGGTTGGTGTGTTGGCGATTTAGATGCTTTTATCAGAGACAATCTGACTCACACATTGGGAGAAGATGCTGGGGTCCTACTGGATAGAGAACTGACAGAAATAGATGTCTTTGAGGCTCTGACACGGCTACTTTGTCGGAGAGCCCAGCCCCAAACGGGTTCCACCCAGAGTTGATCAAAAGTGCAAAGAACCATCTAGTTGGACTCTTAAAGAAGCTGTTTTATGCCGTTGGGATGGTGGAGATCCTTCTCAGGGACTTCCAAAAGGCTGCCATAATACATATACACAAGAAAGGGAAACCGCCTTGAGACCGTGCCTCCTGCAGGCAGATCTCGCTCATTAATGTGGAAACGAAGGTCCTGGCAAACCGCCTGGCTCGGATAATGGACTTCCTCTTAGCACCTGACCAAACAGGATTTAAACCCAGATCTGTTGACTGGGTGTGAGTGTTTGATTGGTTCAGATGCTCCGTCCATCACCACCCCCTTTTGTACCACTACATAGTGACCAGGCACAATCTCCGATTGCTCTTTTGTTTCTTGGTCCTTAAATACCTTCTCCGGCGCTGGCTGTGTTGAAGGCCCTTGACGCGGAAAAGGTTATGAAATCCATTGAGTGGTCCTATTTATGGGCATTGTCAGAGAAGATGGACTTTTGTCGGTCCTTTCTGAAATGGGTGAAACTGCTGTGCAACTAGCCAATGGCCAGGGTCAGACTCAATGGGACCCTCTCTATGGCATTTCATCTGGGAAGAGGGAGGAGGCAAGGATGCCCCCGTCCCCCATGCTCTTTGCAGTGGTACTGGAGCCTCTGGCGGTCTGGGTGAGATGGACGCCTTGCTCTAAGGTCTGAGATGGGACCATGACTGGCAGATGGCATACTTTTGTACCTGGAGGATCCGGACCACTCCATTCCAAAGGCCCTTGAAATCCTGGAGATCTTCGCAGAATGCTCCTGGGTGAATACTACCTGGTGGTGAAGAAATGTATATCGTCTAACAGACTGGAGACTCTCACCTCAATGGACATGCCCCCTGGTGTGGGAATGAACTAGGTTCATTCACTTGGGGATATACATGACTACTAACCCAGTGTTGTTCTATAGTTGTAACCTAGATATGATGCTGGAAGAATATCAGAGGGATGTGGTCCATTGGCGATGCCTGCCCCTGTCCTTAATTGGCATGGCAGCTCTTTACAAAATGATATACCTGCCCAAGTTCTTATACGTTTTACATAATTACCCATACAATGTTCCTGGCCATTTCTTTCAGCTGGTTGATGGGGTAACAAGAGTGGTATGGGATGGGGGTTGCACAGAGTACACTAACGATGTTGACTAGTGAGCCACAGGATCGAGGGGTGTTTGTGCCGAACCTTCGTCTTTTCTATTGGGCGTCCCAGCTGCTGGTTGTTAATGATGGGACCCTCACCGTGCAACAAGAACCTTCGCTCCTGGCAGGCAGGGGGGCAATGGACCCGGGGGCATATGTGTATCTGTTGTTTGGCAGCAGCCACCTGGGGGCCCTCCCGAGCCTGATTCCCATTGTGGTGCAGCTGGGCTGGAGTGATAGGCTTACCCTGGAGACTCCCCTATGGGGCACTGATTTACTCAAAAACCTTCAGCTGTTGGAAGGTCACATAAATGGGACCCTATAGGTATTATCAAGTTGGGTGACATATGGGCGGACAATGGATTGAAATCCTTCCCCGACCTGCAGCGGCAATACAAGCTTAGTGGGAGGCAATGGTTAAGGCATTTCCAAATTCGACATATTCTACAGGGATATGGGGTCCACTACATGATGTGTCGGATGACTCCCCTTTAGAATATAATGTCCTGGAAGCCCTCTTGACGAAACACACCCTATCTCAGATCTACAGCAACCTGTTGTTGCACAGTCTCCCTCCGCTGACCACTCTGAGGGATAGATGGAGGCAGACCATGAGACACTAGAGGATGATGCGTAAGGGGAGGCCTGCCGCCACCCTAGGTTGGTGGCTATAAGGGCAGGCTTCCACTTGGTTTAATTAAAGATCCTTCACAGGGCCTAGTTTACACGATTAAGACTATATCATATAGGCAGACAGAGAGCGAGCTCTGCCTGCATGGCTGCAACCAGGTTGGGACATTGCGACTCACTCTCTGGCACAGTCCCTGTCTACAGAGTTTTTGGCTGGCGGTCACTCGCATATTGTCTTCTGTGACTTGGGACAAATAGACCCTTACCCCGCAATTAGTAGCTCTGGGAATATGGGGCCAGCAGAGCATGAACAAATACACACTCCACTTATGCAATGCGGTGCTGGCTACTGCAAGGCATGGTGTCAACCGATTTGGAGGAGTATGGTTGTGCCTACCTTGGCGCTCTGGGAGACCAAAATGGAGTTGTGTCTGAGAGCAGAGGATATGGTATATAGGGCCAGGGGATTCCCCAGGAAATGTGCTAAGGTTTGGGACCCCCGGTGCTCCTGGGAGGGCTCACCAGGCTGGGGAGGGAGCTACGCCGGAGGGAACTGCCTGGGAGTGGACACGGAGGACTTACCTTAGCAAACTGTACAATTCTATTTCCATACTGAGTTGTCATGGGGTTTGTGATCCTTGAGGGGTGTCTTGTCCTGCATGCCGACTGTTGGCTCTTGGTTTATTGTTTCTATGTTCTCTATAACATGATAGCAACAAAAACATTTTTTTAAAACAAACTTGCCCCCATACCAGTGAACCATTCTTTTATTTGAACGTTTTAGCTACCTTTGTAAGCAGATCTACACTCAAAATGGTCTATGACAGGTGTGTGCTCACACCCCTGCTTTTCTCTTTATTGTAAACTGATCTTCTAAAAGCTTTATAGGTTTCCAACTGCTTCCTTCCAAAAGTACTTTCCCATTATGACGTGTTCATAACACGTGTCTTTGTGGTGTTGGATTGACTGCATCTCTGCGTTGCACATAAATATGGAAAACCAAAGATGGTAGTGGTTGGGAAAAAGAGGATCGCCCTGACCTTGAGGTTGGATGAGGAAGACTTTGAGGTGATGCCTCAACACTGCTGTCTGGGTTTGGTCTTAAGATGCGATTTAAGCTGTGGTGCGAAATGTCAGTATGTTCAGAGCAGGCCTCTAGCTTCTATGGCAGGGCTAACATGCCTCATTCATCCTTAGTGGGCTATTGGTGGCATATCAAATTATGCCTGAGATGCTCTGCAGTTACCCAGGTGGGCTGTGTGGTTCCTTCCCCACATTGAGGGCATGTGACGTAAGAGAGCACCCGCCTCCCAATGTCTTTGGCTACAGATGCTTTCCTACTAGATTTGGGGATGGTCAAGTTTACGAGATAGTCTTCTGGCCGAAACGTCTTTGGCGCTCAGAGAACTCTGAGGGATCTTCTGCAGGTTGCTGCTTATTGAGTTGAGATCTAGTTCAAAGTCTCTGCAATCCAGAAGGCCAGAAGGCCTTGAAGCCATTTTGTGAGGAGTCTGGGTGGTTGTGGAATCACCATTGTCCCTTGATTAACTGTGCGAACGAGGTCGAAATGAAAACACTGATATGTCTATGCTCCAGTGTTAGAGACATGTAGTGTGTTGAGGCAAAAGGATCCTTATGCTGTGTACATTTCAGCCCTGACCGACATGGCCCTAGTGAGCGATTGCTTTACTCCTTTACAAATATATTTGTTGAATAAAGTATTTCAAATGCAACGTAAGAATCTTGGGCCTGATGTATTATTATTCCAATAGCGAGAAATGGCGCTGATCGGTACCGACTGTTTTCAGATGTAATAGGATTTTGAATACTAATGTATTTACGAATATGTTGCTTAGCAAAATACCGAATCAAACAGGGTTGCGGAACGACCCACTTAATTATTATTTATTTTACGGGTTGCAATGTGTGACTCCCTTCTCCAACAAACTCTAAAGACTTCCTAAGTTTTAAATACACACTTTTCCTTTTACTAACTAATATAGTCTATTGACCAATTGGTTTAACCATAATCCAATACACCAAATACTAGAGTTTATATGTTTGTGACTGAAAGGGGACTGGGAACATAATGCCCAATTCTAGATACAATGATGTTATGGAGACACATGTATGCTTGTTTGTTTGGAGATTTACTACCTTTACAGTTTGCAGAGGTTTTTTGCATCTGGACATCTGGGACATTAGAAGTCCTGGAAAAATCCTTGGAATTTGCAATTGAGACTCATAAGGAGGCATTTCTGCATGTTCAATTTTACACATTGTACAATTTTGCTTCCAGATATGGAATCATGGTTCTGCAAAGTCATTGTCCTTCCTTGGAACATTCCTCCTCTCTACTCCTCCACCAATTCTGGGGTTGTTCCTGTAACATTCTCTCTTTTGGAAGGGGTGTACAACTCTTGCCTTGACAAGAGGGCGGTATGGTTCGGAGAACAGTTTGAGAATAGCCACACATGAAGTGGGTTCGTGGGTATGCATAAAGTTCAGAGCATTCAAGTGCTGGAATTACCCTCCCAATCTTCAGTACTGAGAGTAGATTTACTGACACGAAAATATAGATGCAACTAAATAAGTGTAAATCCAACTTTGGTGAATTCCAAATGTGGCTTTGCACTTGTTTAGATAAAAAAAATCCACATGCAGCGGAACTTACTTGTGTAAATAGCTTAGTCAATTAGGCTTTAGCAGGCCTGCAAACTTCCCAAAAATGTTCACAGTGTGAGTAGTAGGCAGGGATTTGGAGGAGCAAGAATTTGTAAAGCACAGCCTCAGGCACTTTAACTCTCTGCCTTCCCACGCAGCCAACAAAAAAAGTACAACTTTTGAGGCTGCGGCTAATGTACAGGGGAGGTTTCACAAATGGACATCGACTGCATAGAGCCTCCTGACCATTCACTGGAAACCTGCTCTTTGCAAGGGTTTGCAGTTAATTGAGTACACATCACGTGATATTTCCTCCTTCCCTGGTTACTGTGTGAAGGTAGACGATATTGTGTGACACACAGTGGCACCGTGTGAGTTTGAAAGTCTACCTGAAATGGTCAGAGGGAGCCCTGTGTTCACCCTATGGCCCGGCGGTAATGCCTCAGACGGTCATTTACTGCACGCAGGATTGACTTCCCTGACCGAATTCAAACGGCGTTCCCTTATATACAGGGTTCGAGTCGGGGTACTACACGGGTGGACGGCATCCCCCCACTTATTTTACCGGGAGTTCGATAACTGAAGCAAATGGAGCCACACATCCACTCTTTGGCCTCTCTGGGATGAGATCTCGCCCCAGAGAGGCCAAATAGCGAATGTGTGGCTCCATTTGCTAAGGGGTGAGCGAGGGGAGGCAATGAGTCTGATGGTGCAAGCCACCTCTTGTGACGTCACTTCCTGTAATGACGTCAGCTTCCCCCACTTCTGTTTTTAGGGCTCGCCTGCTGATGCGCTTCTGCGCATCACTGGCGAAGCTCTATTACGGTATTACGGCTTATCCAGTGTTTAACCACCACTGGCGATTCCACTGGCGATTCCTTCAAGTGCATGTGCTTTTTAGGTCATTGCGCAAGCGCAAGCCCTAAAAAGCGCGTGCACAATGCCATCAGCCGCCTGCCTGCCTGCCTCGCATTACCAGATCAAAGGCAGCCCAGCCCCCCTCCCACAAGCTTCTCAGCGTGTGCTCTGCCTCAGGCCGGCATTTCTCCTCCCCTCGGGCAAACAGATAGCCGCAATAACACCCTCCCTGCTCAGCTTTTTTTCTCAATTTCTCCCCGTCTACACTTCCCATTAGGAGCCCTTCCTCCCCCCAGATAATCTATCTCCATAAGAGATAAGCAGCTCTTCAACCATCTCAAACCTGTATCTTATTAGTGCACGATATACAGCTCGGGTGTAGCTACATCTGAAGGGATTTAACACGAATACAAAGTGTGAACTGATCACCTGGGACACTGCACGTCACATTCGATGTACTGAAGGCGACCAGTACTGCTATAAACAATTCTGTTTTCGACGTTGAAAGGATGAAATGCGAAGTCAGCCTGTCTGCATTGGTACTTCTGACATGGTATGCTTACGAGTGCTTGCAGTGAGGTTACAACAGTGGTTAAAAAAACTCACTCTGAAGCGTTGACATTTGGATCACTAATAAGCAGATGTTGCTTTTAGGGTTTATTTTCGGCTTGCAATTTTACCATGGATGCTTGCTGTGCCCCTCAATTGGAAAACATTGAGCATTTTCTATCTAGATTTGAGTCTTTACATGAATCGGCTATTGTTTGTAATACATTTAATGGGAGCACGGGCAGGGAGGGGTGTGTTTTCAGTTTTACCAGTTTCGGACTGCTCTCTCGAATTTTCTTTTCTTGGTATTGTTTGCAGACCGGCGAAGCTGGCAGTGGAAATAGCGCATTATTCACTCAAACATGTCCTATGCATGGTGTCGAAATGTTCCCGCACTTTTGAATGTTAAGATAACTTATTCGTTTTTAAAACTCAACTACTTAGTTTGCCTAATTCATAGTTAGAAAGCGATACAATATTTGATGACTAGCGTTCGCATGTGAAAGTCATTTATTTTCCTTATGTCTGTTAGTTGGCTAGATTCAGGAATGCGGCCCCTTCGGCCCCCCTCCCCTTCTGCTGTGTCCATGAGCGGGGTATTAATTAACATTCTTATCATGGTTACGGCAGGCGGGATGGCCTGTCTTTCCTAGAAGTGGGCGGGGCTTGGAGCTGCAGACTATGCTGAGGTAGAGCGCATACAGAATAGCCATCCCGTGGCCGCTCAGGAAAGCATGAGCAGCATAGCTGTGCAGGGCCATGTTTGATGGTAACGGGTTGCATTTTTACAGTAAAGTTCCTCTCGGTGCTGCTGCCTTTGATCATAGTTATTTTCAAATATCTGGATCCACAGAGGTGTTTTTAAGTTAGTCGGTGAATAATTAAAAAACATTGTTGGAGGTCTGCCAGGCAGCTTACCTTGTCTGGTTTTCATATTGAAACCTAGAGCAAGGCATTATACTACCGCTGGCAAAGTGCTATATCGGTTCAAAAGTAATATCTAGGGTATCAAAATCATGTCCCTATTGCTGAAAGGTAAATTGGGTGAGTTGAACAGAGTGCATAGTGTTGTTTCCATGTTCTCGGGGTCCAGAGCATTTGTTAGGATTGGCCTAGACAATCATTCTAGTGTTATAAAAAATGCATGCACACATGGAAAGGCTTTGACTCGGACCTCCTCATCAATTGGCATGTGTCGTCAGTAACATTTTTGCTTTCAGACCACTATACCAAGGCTGTGGCGCAGCCCACCTCTGGGTACCGATGCACCCACCACACAGCTCCACCGAGGCACCCACCACACAGCTCCACCGATGCACCCACCACACAGCTCCACCGATGCACCCACCACACAGCTCCACCGAGGCACCCACCACACAGCTCCACAGATGCACCCACCACACAGCTCCACAGATGCACCCACCACACAGCTCCACACATGCACCCACCACACAGCTCCACAGATGCACCCACCACACAGCTCCACAGATGCACCCACCACACAGCTCCACAGAAGCACCCACCACACAGCTCCACCGATGCACCCACCACACAGCTCCGCCGAGGCACCCACCACACAGCTCCACAGATGCACCCACCACACAGCTCCACAGAAGCACCCACCACACAGCTCCACCGATGCACCCACCACACAGCTCCGCCGAGGCACCCACCACACAGCTCCACAGATGCACCCACCACACAGCTCCACAGATGCACCCACCACACAGCTCCACAGATGCACCCACCACACAGCTCCACAGAAGCACCCACCACACAGCTCCACCGATGCACCCACTACACATCTCCACCGATGCACCCACCACACAGCTCCGCCGAGGCACCCACCGCACAGCTCCGCCGAGGCACCCACCACACAGCTCCACCGATGCACCCACCACACAGCTCCACCGATGCACCAACTAAGCTCCACCGATGCACCCACCACACAGCTCCACCAATGCACCCACCACACAGCTCCACCAATGCACCCACTAAGCTCCACCGATGCACCCACCACACAGCTCCACTGATGCACCCACCACACAGCTCCACCGATGCACCCACCACACAGCTCCACCTACACAGCTCCACCGATGCACCCACCACACAGCTCCACCGAGGCACCCACCACACAGCTCCCCCGATGCACCCACCACACAGCTCCACCGATGCACCCACCACACAGCTCCACCGATGCACCCACCACACAGCTCCACCGAGGCACCCACCACACAGCTCCACCGAGGCACCCACCACACAGCTCCACAGATGCACCCACCACACAGCTCCACAGATGCACCCACCACACAGCTCCACAAATGCACCCACCACACAGCTCCACAGATGCACCCACCACACAGCTCCACAGAAGCACCCACCACACAGCTCCACAGAAGCACCCACCACACAGCTCCACAGAAGCACCCACCACACAGCTCCACAGAAGCACCCACCACACAGCTCCGCCGAGGCACCCACCACACAGCTCCACAGATGCACCCACCACACAGCTCCACAGATGCACCCACCACACAGCTCCACAGATGCACCCACCACACAGCTCCACAGATGCACCCACCACTCAGCTCCACAGAAGCACCCACCACACAGCTCCACCGATGCACCCACTACACAGCTCCACCGATGTACCCACCACACAGCTCCGCCGAGGCACCCACCACACAGCTCCGCCGAGGCACCCACCACACAGCTCCACCGATGCACCCACCACACAGCTCCACCGATGCACCAACTAAGCTCCACCGATGCACCCACCACACAGCTCCACCAATGCACCCACCACACAGCTCCACCAATGCACCCACTAAGCTCCACCGATGCACCCACCACACAGCTCCACTGATGCACCCACCACCCAGCTCCACCGATGCACCCACCACACAGCTCCACCGAGGCACCCACCACACAGCTCCACCGATGCACCCACCACACAGCTCCACCGATGCACCCACCACACAGCTCCACCGATGCACCCACCACACAGCTCCACCGATATACCCACCACACAGCTCCACCGAGGCACCCACCACACAGCTCCACCGAGGCACCCACCACACAGCTCCACCGAGGCACCCACCGCACAGCTCCACAGATGCACCCACCACACAGCTCCACAGATGCACCCACCACACAGCTCCACAGATGCACCCACCGCACAGCTCCACAGAAGCACCCACCACACAGCTCCGCCGATGCACCCACCGCCCAGCTCCGCCGAGGCACCCACCACACAGCTCCGCCGAGGCACCCACCACACAGCTCCGCCGAGGCACCCACCACACAGCTCCGCCGAGGCACCCACCACACAGCTCCGCCGATGCACCCACCACACAGCTCCACAGATGCACCAACTAAGCTCCACCGTTGCACCCACCACACAGCTCCACCAATGCACCCACCACACAGCTCCACCGATGCACCCACCACACAGCTCCACTGATGCACCCACCACCCAGCTCCACCGATGCACCCACCACACAGCTCCACCTACACAGCTCCACCAGGCACCCACCACCCAGCTCCACAGAGGCACCCACCACACAGCTCCACCGAGGCACCCACCACACAGCTCCACAGATGCACCCACCACACAGCTCCGCCGATGCACCCACCACACAGCTCCGCCAAGGCACCCACCACACAGCTCCACCGAAGCACCCACCACACAGCTCCACCGATGCTCCAACTAAGCTCCACCAATGCACCCACCAAACAGCTCCACCAATGCACCCACTAAGCTCCACCGATGCACACATCACTCAGCGCAACCACAGCATCACTCAGCGCAACCACAGCATCACTCAGCGCAACCACAGCATCACTCAGCGCAACCACAGCATCACTCAGCGCAACCACAGCATCACTGGTTCAAATATGTTCTTTCAATGTTTCAAGCAGTTTTCAAGCTTTCACGCTTTATTACAAATCACAAAAAGATGTTAATATTTCGCTTCTGTTCTTGGATTTTTGTCACAATAAAAAACACTGAACATAATCTTCACAAAAGTTATTTACAAAAGTTTAAGCTATTGCTATTACAAATTAAATAAATTATTTAAGTATTAATTATTTAAAAAAATTAAAAGCCATTGTTATTTGTAATATCAATACATCTAAGTCACGTAAATACAAAACATGTTGCATTAAAAATGCTATAGGTGTCACATTTGCGAAAGTTATAACTATTGGCATTGTAAATGACAAAGCTATTAATTTAGCTATTTTAAAAAAAAAACATAAATAAAAAAAATTAATTTATAAGACCAATAGCTCAAACTTTCCTAGTGCGAGCCCTATTGCATTTCCAATGCTTGTTTAGGACTTGTGCCCTGCCTATATACCAGAGGCGCAACTAGAGCCAAATTTCGTGGGGGGGTGGGGGGCTAAGAAAAAAATTCGGGGGGGGGGGGCTGAACCTTTAATTAGTAGGCAGAGTGGAGCTGCAGGGGCTCTTAGATGGGGTGAAACAACTGCAAGGCCTAATTAACATTCAAATGTTCTTTTAAAGACCTGTGAAACGTTCGGGTGCGGCTCTGTGTGTGCCCGGGATCCGTCTCATCCCGGGCTGCCACACACGAAGGGGGGGGGGGGGCTGAAGCCCAGTCAGTTCAATGGGTGTTGCGGGCCTGCTATATACTCAGGCTACTTGCAAAGCAAGGCATTGTTTAGAGTCATGGGAAGGTTAGCATTTCTGATCTGGTATGGTATCAGTTTTTATATAAAGCGTCCTCCCCACAATTAGGCACTTAGGTGCTTTCTGAATGCGTAGCGATCTACTCCATTGTATGCTAGCAACATAAGAGATTGGACATGCATATAGAATTACAGTTTGTCATGGTGTTTATCACACACATATCATTTCACTTGTAAACAAAAATGCTGTTTGTTGAGGGATTTGTTTAAAAGGGTAGGTACAAAAGTACCAAGCAACTATCATACATTTTGGTGCGCAATTTCTAAAAATATTTATTTAGAAATTTCCCATGCAATTTTAAGTATACTGCGGGTTTGGGTTATCCACTGCAGCTCTTTTGCGGTGATTCCAAAGTGCAAATAGGAGTGGGTGTGAAAAGGGAATCTGCCTCCTACTCGAGACTCAGAAAGGTATGTATCAGTGGTTCGTGATCACAATGACAGTTGCAAACCATTGATCAGTTACCGACATCCAAGTTGGGGCGATTAGCAGAGCTAATGCTGCCTCTGTGGGACAGCTTCCCCTTTCGAATGGAGTCGGCAGACTTGAGGAGAAATGAGCAGAGGTTCCTGGGATCAGTGCCTGCTTTTTCTGACGTCTTCTGAAATTAGAACATTTATTTTTTTAAACCAGCACTAAACCATTTATTTATTTATTCTTTATTTCGGCAACAACTTGCCATAAAAGATTTACATAACAGCACATTTCATTCATATTATAAAACAACGATCAGTTACTAAATAAATAGTCAACTATTAAAAATCGATATATGACATTGTAATGTGCATATCTAACAGTAAAATTGTACAACGATGGAAGGGAAGGGACTTAGTACACATGTTCAACCCTCTGCCATTATAGTTTTAAGCCTTTCTTCCTACGCACAAAATAAATGCTAAACAAAAATCTGCTGACACTGAATACTATGGTTTGGGTTGTGTCAGATTTGATTATTCTTAGTGCCGTCTTACATGATCTGATTCCCAAAAGGTTGCATAAGGGTTTAATCCACTTTCTTCTGGCCGACACATAGGCGGGACAGAAGAAAAGGATATGCAACTCATCCTCCTTAATTTTGGCCTCGCACATGATGCAGGTTTCACTAATCCTTGGGACATCGTCATTATTTCTTCTAGACCAACAGGCCAGAGTTGAATTGATCAAAAGATTTCCCTATCTCAGTTTCAAAAATAGGGTTTTGGCAAGTGGAGGCTCAACTTCGTCAAGGAAAGCCTCAAAGAGGGGTTCATCCTTGAATGTTAGAAAGTTTTTGACTAAGGTTCCACCACCATGCAGTCTGTTAGAGCGGGCCTAAAACAACTACACTGGTTGCCTGTTGAGCAACGGGTGGCTTTTAAGACCGGATGTATTTTATTTAAGTCCTTACACCAATCTGGCCCCCTATTCATCAGAGACTTGTTCAAAAAATATGACCCCTCCAGGAATCTTCGCTCTATGCATAAACATCTTCTGACTGTCCCTACTTACAAAAGGAAGCGTCTTGGAGGTTGCTGCTTTGACCATCTTGCGGCCGCCTTCTGGAACTCCCTTCCTCTTCACCTTAAAACGTGTGGAAACATTCTCAGCTTCAGACACTCCCTCAAAACATGGCTCTTTTCCCAAGCGTTCTGTTGAGCTCCTCTATGCTTCCTCTGTTTGATGCGTTGTGTCCCTGTCTATAGCGCCATGAAGCCTCCGGGCGAACGAGCGCTCTACAAATACATTTCAATATCAATATCAATATCATTCCCATTTATTATTTGGTCGGAGATAAAGCCCTATTTTTTTGCATTCGGCGGCAGGTTTTCCGAATTCACCCAAAAGTCAGATAACCCTATTTTGGTGAACCAGAGTCTTACATGTTTAAGCCAAACATTGGAATTTGATACGTCCAAGCACATTATCTCCTTTAACCCATTCCGATAGTCAAGCAATTCTGGGGTCAACCAGAGTCTCACCCAAAACAGTAATGGCCGTACAATAGTAAAATGATCGTTCCTTCTAACATTTAGGTGCAACTGAAGAGGTAACAACGGGGTACCTTTTGGGGCTCTGACAAGACTACGCATGAATTTGTTGTCCATAACGGAAAAAGCGTCCTTTGACATGGGCCCCCAGATCTCGGCACCATAAAGAACTGCAGGTTGGACTTTAAATTTAAATAACTCCAATGCTGGTGATACTGCTTTGCTAATGCTTGAGCTTTGCTTTTTAAGGATAGATTTAGTGTTTTGTGCGTATATTAACTTGCTTTTCTCAACTTGGGGCCTCCATGTAAAGTTCGAATCAAGTGAGACCCCAAGGTAAGAAAAGTTTTGGACCGATTCCAATTTTTTACCATTTAGTGTTAGGCACCCTTTGTCTGGTTTAATAGGGTTTAAGGCCATGCATTTGTTTTTTTTGGCGTTGATTTCCAGACCTTTCCTGTTACAATAAATACTAAAAGAATGAAGTAGTGTCTGTAAACCTTTCTTTGTTTGCGAAATTAAAATAGTGTCATCCGCGAAAAGTAGCGCGGGTACCCTTTCTCCATTTAATTTTGGGGAGTCATTATTGCAGCCCTCCAGGTGTGCAGGAATATCGTTCACAAAGAGGGAAAATAAAGTGGGAGCTAGAACGCAGCCTTGGCGGACGCCACGCTCAATCGGTATGTTCTGAGTTAGCTCCCCATTGGGGCCCCATCTCACTTTGGCAAAATTCCCAGCATGCAACTCGATTATCTGTATCAACAAGCAGTTGGGCAACTCTGCCTTGTGTAAGGACCTCCAAAGGAGATCTTGTGGCACTTGATCGAACGCCGCTCTAAGATCTACAAAGGCTACATATAGATGACCTTTTTTGATGTGAACGTATTTCCAGTAGAGACAGCAGAACCTAAAGACTTGATTGATTGTGCTAACTTTACTCCTAATCTCGGCTTGAAACTTCGTGAGGACTTTGTTCTCTTCTTGCCACTCGTTTATCCGGGATAGGATATGTCTCGAGTAGATTTTTTGGAAAATGTCCATTAGACTAATCCGTCGGTAGTTTGAAGGTTCCGACCGATCGCCCTTTTTAAAAATTAAGACTATCTCGGCTCCCCGCCAACTTTCTGGGAACTCAAGACTACGAGATAACATATTGCACAAATAATTTATATATGGTGCCCAGATCTTTACGTCATGCTTATAAAGATCCCCTGGTATCTTATCTAATCCGGGTGCTTTTCCACTTTTCACTGCATTAATGGCCGCCTCCGTTTCCTCTATTGTAAATTCCAAATGTTTGTTAGAAAAATTGAGCCATGGTGTCTCGTTACTAACATCAATAATGTTATCATCGTATTTTTTGTACAATGTCGTGAAGTGATTAACCCACGTAAGTTCATCTAGATAAACATCTTTAACGACTCTCCCTTCAAGGTTCCCGTTAGCAGCTAATCTCCAGAACCCTACGGTGTCATTTGCCTTTGCTGCAGCCAGCATTTCTGCCCAACTATGTTCCTCTCACTCCCTCTTTGAGGCAACCTGCACATATTTGTAAGCTGTTCTTGCTAGCCTAACATCCTCTGGGGATTTTGTTTTGATTGCCAACAGTAGATTCCCCTTTGCTTCCCTACAAGGTTTGCCATACCATGGCTTGCTTTTGGACGAATTATGCAAGTTTTGCTGGCTTTTTTTGGGCATTTTGGTGACTAATATTTTCAGTGCTGCAAAGAACTCATTATGGAGTGCAATAAAACGTTCAGGATTGTCTACCTCAGTTGGGAGGTCTATGAAGGCTTCAAAGCTCCTTGCAAGTTGTGAATACATTTCTGCAAGGAGGTCACCGTTCTCCAGTATGTGGGGCCACTTTAGTGCTCGTCTGTTGTTACTGACGAGAATCTCGTCACTTTGGCCACTATGTGTATTTAATGGCAACACATTCCCCACCCCCAAAAACAACTGTGCTTCTATCAATAGGTCCAGGGGATAGTGATCACTCTCTATCCTTTCTTTCACCTCCAGGTCAATCATATTCTCCCAAATAGACATTGAAACTATTACAAAATCTAAATTACTTTTGCATTTATTTCTTTAAAAGGTGGGTGCTATATACTCAGGCTACTTGCAAAGCAGGGCATTTTTTAGAGTCATGGGAAGGTTAGCATTTCTGATCTGGTATGGTATCAGTTTTTATATAAAACGTCCTCCCCACAATAAGGCACTTAGGTGCTTTCTGAATGCGTAGCGATCTACTCCATTGTATGCTAACAACATAAGAGATTGGACATGCATATAGAATTACAGTTTGTCATGCTGTTTGTCACACACATATCATTTCACTTGTAAACAAAAATGCTGTTTGTTGAGGGATTTGTTTAACACCTTAGATGCGGCGCAAATATCCCTCCCAGTGCTGCGCTGTCCATTGGAACTAGTGCTGAAGGGACGTCCAATGGACGTGCGCAGCACTGGGGAGGTAGTGCTGCCGTCGGCCAACGCCCGGACGCAGCACTTAAGAGGTTAAAAGTGTAGGTACAAAAGTACCAAGCAACTATCATACATTTTGTTACGCAATTTCTTAAAAATGTTTATTTAGAAATTTCCCATGCAATTTTAAGTATACTGCACACTCTCTCCACATTAGAAACTTCGTCAAGGTCTTCTTTTCTTCTTTTTTTTAAAACAAGCTCCATCTTTGGAAGTTTGTTCGAGCTGTGGGAATGGATACACAGCGTGGGATCATCCTGCATCTATCGGTGGGTTTGGGTTATCCACTGCAGCTCTTTTGCGGTGATTCCAAAGTGCAAATAGGAGTGGGTGTGAAAAGGGAATCTGCCTCCTACTTGAGACTCAGAAAGGTATGTATCAGTGGTTCGTGATCACAATGACAGTTGCAAACCATTGATCAGTTACCGACATCCAAGTTGGGGCGATTAGCAGAGCTAATGCTGCCTCTGTGGGACAGCTTCCCCTTTCGAATGGAGTCGGCAGACTTGAGGAGAAATGGGCAGAGGTTACTGGGATCAGTGCCTGCTTTTGCTGACGTCTTCTGAAATGGGAATCTTTTTTTTTTAAACCAGCACTAAACCATTTGATCAACATAGGCTGCTTTTAAAACAAGCTTTGGCAACTCCAATAAGTCTGGGTTTAATGTACAGCTTTAGCATAGTAGAGTGAGACACAGTTCAGACAGCCAGCAGGAGCTGGCTGTCTGAACAGAGGACGTCCGTTGTGAAACAGTTCCTCATCGTGTTCAAAGTAAGCACTCAAGTGGAAGGATAAATCCAATAACGTTAGGTGAAAGATGAATACTTCAATAGGCTAAATCATGATGTGATTGACAACATATCAAGGTAATGGCAGAGGCGTCCGGTACAATGAAAGCCTATGCTTGAAAAGGGGGAGTCCAAAGCCCACTCTTTGGCTTTCCTATACAATAAATCTGTTGGACAGCTGCCCTGTGAAAGCCCAGTGATAACAATGCTTCACTTTCGGGAATGCAAATGCAGGAACAAGGGGGTAGCCAGAAAATGAAAATACCCCCCACGTTGAACCAAAGTACAGATGGAATCAAGAAATTGAAGCAAGTGATCGTGACTCTCCTTATAAAAGCTCACTTGTCCCATCAACTCAAACTTCTATCCATGTATCCACCATTTCACCTTTACATCCTGTCATCTGTTCATTCTTCCAACCATTTATTAAATCTTTCACCCATTCTTTCACCATCCACCGTTTCACCCATCCTTTCACCTATCCATCATTTCACCCATCCTGTCACCTATCCATCCTTTCACCCATTCACCCACCCATGCATCCTTTCATCCACCCATGCATCCTTTCCCACATTCACTCTTTCACCCATCCGTTGGCTCACACATCCCATTAATCATTCATCCACTTATGCATCCATTCACCCACTCATTCATCATTTCATCCACCATGCATCCTTTCACCCATCTATCCTTTCACTCATCCCTTAACTTATCCACCCTTTTGCACATCCTTTCACCCACCCAGGCATCCTTTCACCCATCTACCCTTTCACTCATCCAATCATGCACCTACCCTTTCAGCCATCCTTTTGCTCACCCATGCATCCTTTCACTCACCCATGTATTTTTTCACTCACCCATGCATCTTCTTTTCACCCATCCACCCTTTCACTCATTCACTCTTTAATTCTTAATTTCTTCCACCCATGCATCCTTTCACCATACTTTTCTCCCCTGAATCCTTTCATCCAACCACCCATCCTTTTACTCACCCACTCACCCCTCAACCCATCCACGCTTTTGCCCACCCTTTCACCCACCCATGCATCCTTTCACCCATTCATGTATCTATTCCCCCGCCCACAAACCCTTTTACTCATGCATCTTTTCACCTATCCTTTCACGCATCTACCCTTTTTCCGCATCTTTTACTCAGTCATGCATACTTTCACCCATCCATACTTTTATACATCCACCCTTTCACCCCTCTGTTTGTCCACCCATGCATCCTTTCACACCCACACCCTTTCACTCATCCACCCATCTACTCACCCACTCATCCCTTAATGTAAATGTAAATGTACAGGAATTTATATAGCGCAAATCATCGAGCGGTTTCTAAGCGCTTGCTTAGTGAACCCGTCCTGGTATTCCCCTGTGAGATAACCCCGGCAAGGTATCCGCAAGGTGAAAGCCAGGCATCCCGCCGCGAGGGGCCGTTGTGGAGATCAAGCAAGCTATTGCCCAGAGTCGCAGAGTGTGAACCCGTGAATCGAGTAGGCACCGGAGCGAGAATTGTCGAGTCCATGGACATTTTAGGACTCAAGACACCGCCGAGCCGGGAATTGAACCCTGGTCCCGGGCTGACCTCTGCTTCCAGGTCTGCCTCCTCTAACCAGTGAGTAGAGAGTTTCCTGAGAACTTCTCAGGAGCCTAATGCACTGCGCCGTTCACTCCGTGGAGTGTAAGTGGTCGCTATGTGAGCAATTCTAGTGGATTAATCATAAAGATTGTTGTTTCATCACAAAATTACAAAATTTTCGCAACATTATTTGTTGATGTGTCCCAATGCATTTCGGGCTTAGCAATCAGCCCTTCGTCAGTGGAATCTACAAAAGAATAATGCATATGTAAGTATACGTTACAGGCAAAAAATATATGGTACATCATACCTGGAGAGCCAGAACTTGTGCTCTAAAACAACACTGTGTGTTTGAAGATAGAGAAGCCAACGGTGCGAGCCCATAACTCAAAGGGTGGTAAAAAAAAGTGTGAGTAAGGAGACCAGTAGTGGTGGGATACAAACAAGTATGTGAAGGGAAGAAGACACCATGCACACTTCTCCACCTATCCTTTCACCTATCCTTTCACCCACTCAAGCATTCTTTCACCCATCCTTTCTTCCACTCACATTTTTTCACTCTTTCACCCAACCATACATCCTTTTAGCCATCCACCATTTCACCCATCCTTACATTCACACATGCATCCTTTCACCATGTTCATTTTAATCTGTGCTTTCACCCATACATGTATCCTTTTGCCCATTCTTTCTCCCCTCCATACATTCTTTCATCCATCCACACTTTCAGCACCCACCCATGACTTCATCCACTCACCCTTTCACCCATCACTTCATCCACCCATGCAGATTTTCACTCATCCTTCCTTTTAACTTCCCATCCTTCTTTCCCTTTCCTTTCTTTCTTTGGTTACATAGGGGCTTTTGTCTGCAGAGTAGCAGACAGAAGAGGCCGATAGAAAAACGTCCCCGATGTAACTGGTAAAGCGGGGAGGAGGGGGGGGGGGGGGGAGGGGGCTCATGACGCTCTTGTGCAGAAATTGAGGACTGTTGTCCCCTGCAGGGCTCACAGCCAATCAGAGGGCTCGCAATTTGTGACTTGTCTAATATTAATTTTCATGTTGTTTTGCAAACAGTTGTACGATTTGCAATGCTACTGATTAGTACGAAGGTCATTGCAAATTGAACATTCATTCTCAACCCAGACAGTACGCAAATTGCACATCCTGGGTTGCAAGATTTTGTTAACATTTTTTTTAATTGTATACAATTCACTATTTACCTAGCCCTGGCTTGAATCGATTCTAGAAGTCATGAAAAATAGGAAATACAGCTTTTAAATGGCTGAGGATTGGTGGTGGGATCTCACCACTTTGCCTGAAAAAAATGCCTTCCTATAGTAGCTGGAGTCGATTTCGTTTACTGTATATGAGAGGTCTCTTAGCCAAACACCTCCATTAAACAGAATCCGACTCCTGTCTTAAGTGGATGGGAAGTATTGAATTCATAATGTAGACTACAGAGCCATGCTAAAGGCGGATTCTTGAATTATTCCACTTTTTAATGAATTTATTAGGATATTTAGCACATTTGGCACGGAGCCGGCTTGAGAAATATTTGGAGACTTAATCCATGTTGCTAAAGCAAGGGCTCAGGCATTGCAGGAAGATGTTGCCTCAAAAAGTCAACGATTCCATCCCTTGCACTGTAATGCGGAGCTGGCCTTTGGGAAATTATGAAGCTGGCTTTACATGCGGGGACGTACTTCTGTAGACTTATGGAGTGATGTGATACACTGTGAGTCCTGATGGAAATTTACCAATATTGATCGACGGCTACCAGCTGTACGTAGCAGAAACCAACCAGAATCACCCCACCACCTTAGGTCGTCCTATGTCAGACGTAACACTGCTATTCCATTGTTTTCTAACATTTTTTTACCTGCACACCTAAATTTGCATTAGAAAGAAACAAACCTTTGTGGCTGTGATTATGAGTCAGGCGGAGTAGAATTACCACATGGAACTCCACTCTGCCTGATTCCAAGTGGGTTCATCTGTACACACCGTGTTTATCCAGGTTTGGTCAAACCAGACCCCGTTTTACAGTATGGTGATTTCAGGGCCGGCTCTAGGGCGGTGCGACAGGTGCCACCGCACCGGGTGCTGACTTAAGGGGCGCAGTGTTTGCAGTTTATTTTTGTTTTAAAAGCAACTGCTGCCGCAGTCTGTGCCGCCAGCAATTTCCAGGCAACGATAAAAATGTCGAGATAACTTCCGTAATGAATGTTCTACCTCGAGAGAGATCGGAGTTTTGTCTAGTTGTGTGCCATGCAGATCACAACGTGCATGTAATGTAAATTGGTCAGTGTCTTACTGCCTTTCTGAGAGACATCCTTTTGTTACTTGCAGTTTATAAGTTAAAATTCTAATATAGAACAGTGAATTATTCACTGTTATCAAATAACTGCATGCCCACTGCAAAGTATAGATTAGAGCATAGATTAATGTTGAAAAATGGGTTCATTTTGGCTAGAAATCAATTCTTATTATTAAAGAGAACCCCGAACTATGGGGTAACATTTTCAATTCTGAGTTTGTGCTTCTCCAGACCAAGCACTCTTAATCTATACTGCCTACCAGTATGGATGACGTGTCACTCCTACGAGTTGTAGTTCGCTGACTTATTTAACAATTTCTTCACGCTGATTTACTCACGTATGATTGATTGTCTCTGTGTAATGTGTGTGTGATGCAAAGCGCTCTGACACCCTACTCTGGAATGAGTGGCGCTATATAACGAATTAAATGCATCTGAAAGAGAGAGGTTATGGGCACTTGGGGGGCACTGCTAAAAGGTGGTCATGAGGGAATCAGTGGTGGAGATGGTCACCACCTCCACCATGGATGGGGGTGCCACCCGACATTGCCCCACCTGCACCACCAGCGCTAAAGCCGGCCCTGGGTGATTCTGCATGGCTTTGCAGCGGGTGCAGCTAAGGCAATCTTCCCATTTTTTTGTTTCTGATGAGGGGAGCATACAATTCTACACCCCGCCAGAAAATGCCTTCCCCTTCCCTCCCCTGTTCCCCCACCCCCTCCTTCATCTTCCATCCAGAGGCTCCCACATACATTTACCACCACACAGATCAGTTGGCAAATGTATGTGCTAAACCCTACGGAATTGGGGATTCTGTGTGTTTTTGCGACTGGGAAAATCAGTCCCAGACAGCAGTTTTCCATTTCATTGAGTTTAATTTGTAATTGCATTGTACTGGGGTGGGTTTATAGCATGGGAACAGAAAAACGAACGCGACTGTGTTTTGACCCCAGTTTTAATAACTTGGCATGAGAGCCAAAGGATCACTATACAAGGCTGCCTTTGAGATAAGGCGAGGTTAAAAAATGGCCTTATCCCTGCACTGGCTCTGCCATTGTGCTAAGAGAAACTCTGAGTAGGGTGCGCTACGCATACCTAACTCAGGAGTACCTGAAACGCTGCCTCCTCCCTCAGCCTGACTCCAGTTTCACCCCAGAGTGAGCTATGCTTGCTTTGTTCCTGATTTAGATCATATCGTGTTCTTCACGGGTCATTTGACTGTAAAAGGCTTACCATGTTTGCACAGTAGACACAGTAGACACAGTAGACTGAAGGTCGAATGGCAAGTTGTGGGCGTGAAAGGGACAGAAATGGCTGCCTCTTCCATTTGCTACCACTTTGGAGATTCTTCAGTTTGTCTTCTGTATCCAAAGTTAGACAGTTCAGTACAAGCAAAACCTTGAAAGATTAAGAGTCTGCAAACTTCGTTTACTTTCACATGCCTGACAAAGCAAAGTTTTACCAGTATCTAGGGAACCAAGCGGCCATTTTCCCAGCCTTAACTTGTGGAAGTGCTGGTCTTGTTGGGTACGCAGCTGTACCTCGTCAACACCAGTTCAAGCAACATACATGGATGTATGCAGACAGGTGTCAATCTAGATGCTACATTTTAGGTCTTGCTTGTCACCTCAGTTGTGTGAGAGACCTATTAGCATGAATTCTTCAAAAGTTGCATAGAATGCCTTTGACTTTGAGAAATATCCCCCTGTCAACTCGTGCTGTAGGTTTGTTGGTGTATCATTCCGCTTTCTTTGGTTTGCCTGCATTGAAATGCATGGAGCTATCGTCAAACATTAAAATATTCCGATTATAGATGCATTATATACATAAAGCAATAGATGTTGGTCCTTATTTCACTGCTGCAGGTTTTTCAAAGGGTTTAAGTCAAGACTCAGAAAATGCTAGCCAGGCTGTCCGGACGATGCTTGTTCGATCGTAAGCTTCAGAATAATAGAAAGTGTGAAGTGACCTATTCTAGGACATCCCTTCATGTGGGTCTTTGCTCACTTTCAGGAATCTCTTGACTTCCTTCCAAGGTACTCATTTCCGGAGACGTTCAGCTTCCGCCAGTCCCCCTTGGGATGAGTCCGTACGATCTAGGTGGATAAACTCCTCCGATTAATCAGAGCGCCATTAGGAAGTGTCTGTACTAAAGGGAAGCGACTACTATCCAGAAAACTTAAATATTGAGGTGACTTGTGAGCAGCAGAATTTAACAAGAGTCAATAATCCTCTGTTCCAGTAAGGAATTATGTGAGAACCCAAATGAGCAGGTCTGAAACTGGACGAGAGGGTTCCGTCCACACACCTCTCAAGTGAATGACGGGCATCATCTAACAAGTGATGGAGCAGCAAAGAGACCTCCAAAGCTTCCAGGATCTGAACCCCTCACTTGCACGAGGGATAGAGCATATCATGGCTGGGTGGCCCTTTCATGGCCACTTATGCAGGGGAGGGGGCCTATAAAAAAAATCAAGCCCCCACGTGATAATCGAGTGTAATGTACCTTCAAGATATGCTCCATCCTCAGCCTTAACCTTGCATGAACACGAATCCACATGCAAGCACTGATGCATTTCAAGACGCCAGCTCACGCTCCCAAAATGTACACGTAATGCTCTCTCAGTGACATTCACAGAATTTAATAAAAAGACCAGTGACGTAACAATAGCACCCAGAGCCCCGGCGGTGCGGTGCAGTGATCCCGAGTTACAGCCCCCCCCGTTCACCGAGTACCATGCACGGGCAGGCCTGAGAGCTCCTGATCGTGGGGCCCCCCTCCATGCACTTTGCACGGGGAGGTGAGGAGGGGGCTCATGATATTTTACCTTCAGCACTCCATGAGAGTGCATGTGTTTCTAACTCTCACCTACTTGTTCTGCTTCCAACCCTCTCAAATGCACCCCTCATACTGTGTTGCTCCCCGCCCCTCCCAGCTTGTCTGTAAAAGCACAGCATCAGAGATATTTTTGCTGGGGTATGTATATATATATATATATATATATATATATATATATATATATATATATATATATATGAGCAGAATTTACAGGTTGCTTTTGTTTTATCTCCTAAATTCACTGTCACACAAAGGCTCTTATGGTCCTTCGGAGAGACGTCTGCGGCACTCACCTGTCTTGTGTCTGAGGCAGAAAGGGCTCTTAGCATGACACTTCCCCAGGAAGCCCCAAAATGCGCTGCCATGCTTATTACAGAGGACCAAATGGCTTAATTCTTTGGAAAAAACAGTAGGACTTAGCAAGGGTTTCCCTTTACATTCAGACACTTACTCATTATTTCTTAAATCTGTTCAGAGTTTCCAGAGTGAAAGGTTTTTGACAAATAAACCATACTATTTATTAAGATTAAAAACGTTGAATTCAATATGCAGTTTTACAGGTCAGAACTCGCCTTCCAAAGGTGAGACCTATTGGCTTTGCCAATGCTTGTGCATTTCATCCATGTGTTTCTCTTTGCCTTTTACCAGTCACTGTTTCAAAGTGATGCTTTGCAGTTTCAGCCTGGCAATCTACTGTGGGTACTTCTTCGAAGTATTGTTTGTAAAAAAAGAGTGGATCAAATCTCTTTCTAAAATCAATGGCTGGTTGGCAGTGATCTTTAGACACATCAAACCACCAGTGCTGCGATTTAAGCTACATTAATAGTCTTATGGTGTCCTCGTGGTTCACAAAATACAACAAATACTGATAAAGTCAGTAGATCTGCCTTTAAAAAAATACATGTTTGATCCTTAATTGACCAGTTTGTGTATGTGGTTGTGTGATTGGGTGCGTGGAAAATAAGAGAATGAGTCAATGGATAACTTTATGGATTTGAGAGATTGAGTGTATCAGTGAATGAATGTGTGAGGGCCTGGTTGGCTAGCTGAATGAATGGCACTTGGCAGAAGTGTTTACACAGCCTGTGAACATGACTTGCCACACCCACACATTAAAGTGCCTTTGTACCCGACTCATCAACTATTGTGACAAGCTACCATCCATAGTTTAACTTGGATGCAACTGATAGGAGTGTAATGGGAATGGGTGTCTACAATATGCCAGGGCTGGATTTTTACCAGAAGCTTACCCTGTATGCCACCAATATGCAAAATCCTGAGTAAGTCAGAGGCAGGTGCCATTTAATTATAGTTGCACACATTATTCCGAGAGTTAACACATTATGGGGCCGATTTATATTTTGGCGGATGGTCAGTTGTTCCACCAGGGGATGGAGTAAATTACTCCACCTCCTTGGAGGAGGAACTACCTGCTGAATTCATAAATGACCACCAAGCTAGCAGTTGATTATAAAGCATTGTCAGAAACCTCCATCGCAGCTGTTCCTGTAAATGCATGTTGCTGTATGGTGCAGGGTGTCATCAGTGTGACATAATCGTGCCCCAAAAAGTTACATTTTTATTTTGAAAAAGAAAATCTCAAAATAAAACAAATAATGCTCTCCTCGCCATGAGAGTCATCTCCGATTGTGGTGGGAGCATTATTTACATTTTACTGTCCCTCACTGCCAGGATTTGACTGATAGTGACAGACAGTGAAAACATGGCTACCTGTCCACCATCTAAATTGGATGAGTGGACATATAGACATTTCTCGAATGGCCCTTACTCCATCGGGTCATCGGAGAGGTTTGGTTACAGTGGTGATGGAGTAGTCAACGCAGTAGCCAAACCTATTATTTATTTATTTATGAACAGGGGTGTCCCGGCGCTAAGGACAGCAGCGGTAAGGACCATAGGAAAGCTAGTAACTGGAGAACAGCCATGTTCTCAAGCTGCGCCTGAACCTAGATTCTGATTCGATCAGTCGAAGATTTATTGGAAGGGAGTTCCATAGCTTTGCCGTGACCAGCGCAAAGGCTCTACCTCCTTTTTTTGAGCGATGGAAGCGGGGGGAGCAGGAGACAGAGGTGGTTGGATCTGAGAGCTCGAAATGAGTGAACTAGCTTCAGCCTATGTCTGAGATACCTTGGTCCCTTCTCATTCAGAGCCCTGAAAGACAGGACCAGGGCTTTAAACTGAATGCGAGAAGATATCGGGAGCCAGTGAAGGTTCTTCAAGTGAGGGGTGATAGAGTGGCGATAGGGAATGTTACATATCAACCTGGCAGCCGCATTCTGAACAATCTGCAACCGATGTAAAAGGTAAGCTGGAGCTCCCACGTATAAGCTGTTAGAATAGTCCAGATGGGAGGTAATGAGGGAATGCACGATAGTCCTCTTTGAATCCATGGGCAGGTAGGGGAAGATGAGCTATGGTCTGCTCACAATTAAATTGGGCGTGCGGAATATTATGTAGGCGGTGTGTATACTCGGTCGTCGTTGCAATGGCGTATACACACTGCCAACATATAAGTTCGCCACTCTGTCTGTGGCATCATTATATCACAGGTAGGAAGCCTTACAACATGGATGCCCCTAATGAACTTATCATTGCTACCATTTCAAAAGGGCCCTCATTGTGCTAAAAGCGGGTGCCTTCATGACATGGGTACCACAGTTCAATAAGATTTACAAGGTGCCAGCATTATAATTGGGAATAGCGCCACCATTTTGCCAAAGAGTATGCAGTTCCTTATGGTGAAAGAGAGAGAACATGTGGTCGGTTGTGACCTGAGGAGTTGGACTGGGGGTCCAACTCCTCAGGAACAGGAGCCGTCACACACCCAGATAGGTGTCATGCTTCATCATAGGGCATGCTCCTCGTCGGGCCGGCTTGCAATTCCTGACCGAAACCCACAGGGGACTCTTTACCAGAGATTTTTTGTTCCAATACCATATGTGAAGTGTGGGTGGAGGGCTAGTCGGCTCTCCTTCAATAGACACACGTCATGTAATTAGATAAAACTATGCCAATCAGGGTCAGATAAATATGGGAGATCAGTGTTCCACAATATTACTTTAAACTGTTTACATGACTTTTTGTGATACAGAAAATTGAATTTGACCTTGGAGGGGGTGACTCACTCGGAGGGTGGTTTGTTGAATCAACACTATTAACGGGTTGTTGCTCCATTGGAAATCTGGGCCCAAAGGGCACTGTTCAACCATCGCTCATGAAATTATTAATAATTGGATATGGTGTCCCTACTTTGGTTATGAAATTATTCAGTATAAATCAGTCCACTGTGTCATAATCCCTGTTACCTTCTTTGATCTGAGTTTGTGTGCTTACCCTTGTTGTGACTGTGTTCAGGTTTACTTTTGTATTACAAGATGGAAAGGTGGGATGATATGCCAGGGCAGGGGGGATTATATTTAAAATGGATTCTGGAGTCAGAATAGGATTTGGACCTTAGGTTGAGGTCAATCAGCCCCTCAGCAAAGTTTCTCTCCTACTTAGTTCAATATAATTGAAGCGGCCATTAGGACCGCATCTAGCAGCAAGAATATCCGGTCTGATAACAGAATAGCAGTGTCTAGTATGCTTTGTGCACTGGAAAGTTTTACTTTTTTAAGGACTCCTCATTCTCCCTCATGCCAGGATTTAATCGCTGGTCATTAATCATAAACAGTATAATGCCTTACGCTCTAGACAGGATTTGTGTAGGGAGATCACTACAGGAGTTGAAGTGTGCCCTACCCTAGCCCAATAGCTGTGTAGATTTAGTGGTTGCCATGCGCTAGGTGAATCTGAGTCTAGGTAGTAGCCCAAATGTTGGCTAGTTTAGGCGGTAAGTTGGCTTCTTACAGGTCCCTTTAGAGGAGGTTTTCCTGAATCCATCGTCTGTGATGTATGCCTGTTGACGCCACCCAGGCCTCCCTCCCCAGCTTTAGATCTTACAGTGCCAGCATTGAGGATCTGATTACTTGCCCTAGACTGAGTGGAATGGACAGACCGGGTTTGTATCCTTAGCAGTCACACCTAAAGAATGAGGCCCTAGTGTTTGTAGTTCATCAATTCTGTTGGTCAAAACCTTAACAAGTTCTCCTAGTGGATGACTTCTTCAGCAAATGAGTTACCAATCTGCATCTGTTCTATATTGAAAACGTGGATTTGAGTTGGGTGGGGATGTGCTTGTATTTTGGGTACTCACCCGTGCGGTGGGTAGCTTGGTTGGGGAGTTGTGCTCTTTGGGTTCTGTAATGAACAAAAGATCAAATCTATTGGATCATTCTATACTCAAAACACCAGCAGTTAGTACAGGGGAGAGGGTAGGCCTCGCAGGAGAGCGGTGTTTCTGGTTCAATCCCACCGGGTTCTCTGATAAAACAGCCTTCTGTGCCTAAATATTTAATGTACTTGGAAGGGCAGGTGCTCGGGACATTTTGCAATTCAAGGATACTGTGGCTCCCTCTACCCACTGTTGTAGGGAGCTTACCTGGGATTTTGATGGATTTAGAAAGTTATCTGCCACTTAGGGTATGTTCCTCCCAC
Source organism: Lissotriton vulgaris (assembly GCF_964263255.1). Classification (NCBI taxonomy): domain Eukaryota; kingdom Metazoa; phylum Chordata; class Amphibia; order Caudata; family Salamandridae; genus Lissotriton; species Lissotriton vulgaris. The sequence goes on along the minus strand of NC_141700.1, from coordinate 543,750,570 downwards.
CATTGGCATACTCCCCTTGTTTCCCTGGATGAAGCAAGGCTTCCACCTCCACAATGAGATTGTGAATAGCTTCCATGGTGTAGTTGGTGTCCGCATGTTGCTCTGGCTTTTTGTTTTTCGTCGAATCATGAAGTCTATCAGTGGTTTTCCTTATACCCATTGCCAGTGGGAACCTAGTGAAAACATGTGTGTGGAATGCTAAGAGTACTGTACTAATGACAATAAAGAATAAGATTTTTTTTTTTACAACAATCAAAATAACAATCTCAAAATCACATATGCTGTAATTAGGAAGGAACCTATATCAAATGAAATCAGAAAATGACGGTTGTTTCACACAATGCATTACGACATCCATAATAAGCCTACATTGGTAGAAAAGTACAATAAGGTCCCACCAAAACAGAAAAAAAGTTAAAAAAACAATAAAAAGAGTCTGTGATCTCACGCAGGATCATCCAATAAGGCCAGGAATATACAAGTTAATGTTGCAGCCAGAGTTTGTCTCATGTGTCAAGGGTCCATTGAAAAGATGCCAAAATGTTGGAGAAACCATACTGGAAACGGGATGTTAGGGTTTGGGCCAACCACGCCTGGTCTGGGCACGGAAGGCCTTAATACAGTAGGAGGATGGTGTTAGTCCGGCCTCCTCCTGGCCTTAGGCTCAGTGGTTTGTGGGGCTGGAAGTCCCCAAGTGTGGCGCAATACTGCTTTCTGCTCTGCCGGAGATCTTCAAGTGCTTTATATCATGCTGGTGTTGGCCCCGCCTCCTCCTGGCCTCAGGCTCCGGGCTTTCTAGGGCTGGAAGTCCCAAAGTGCGGCGTGATACATTTTTAAAGATTTGTAGACTAAAAAATTCCACCGAAAGTTAAATGTTTATATTTATGTATTACTTATTAAGAATTACAAGCTGTCATGTATAGAATTAATCTAAATTAATGTAATTATTGTCTTTAGAAGTTAGCTACATTTATTTTGAAATTGTAAAAAAAAAAATTAATGTTATAATAAAATAATGTTTCTTTAATTATATTTACATTTTATAACATTAAATTAATTTTATATATTAAAAGAAGTCTAAATAATTTAATTTAATGTTATTTCCTATGGGGTTCTATCTTAAATCTCGGCTCCTATTATTTTCTGTGCCACTATGTGGAGGTATCATTGGTTGACCATGTGTGGGGTTGGACTTATTACTGCTCCTTTATGGCGGTCGTAACTTTACACTTGTAAATATGGCTTCAGCCCCTGTTTTGGGGAGAGACATAAGTCTACACTTTTGAGTAACTTTACATTTGGATTTTGTGAATCGCAGTAGATAGTGAAGTTACTCAAAAGTGAAAGAGTACATATACTGGTAGTAAACATACATGTGTGTATTTACCTTTGTGAATAGGCCCTGAAGTCTATGACTTGAGCGGCTTATTTGTACAACTCTCCCTAATCACTTATTTGAAGAAGTCAGCCTTACCATTGAAACCTCAAACCTAGTTAAAACATCAATCATGAAAACAATTTCACCTTCTAAAAACTGTAAGAAACAGTCATATTTTCGAGCAAAATAATAACCATATCAATCTACTCTGTACCGATCAATTTATTAAGGGCAGCCTTCATCGCTAGCATCAAGAGGTTCACATCGGAGGCTCTAATGACCTATGTATTTTGAATCAATAAGACAATGAGCACATATGCGGTGAAACTAGAATCAATGCAATCCTATCATGCAAACATGTTTTTCACTGTTTGGCATGTCTCCTAGATAACAGTGTGCTTCCAAATTGTCAATGTAATGCAGTATCATGCCACAGTTTGTTATACGGTTTGTGTAAAGCATAATATTCACTAATTTATTGTCCTCTTTGAGCTTAAATTGTGTATTTAGTTCCAAATTGAACGTTTTAAAAGAGGGGAGTCTTCTCGATAACACGGATCATTGGACCGTTCCTAGGCTCAAGAGTGTTTGGATGATGGGGTTTGGGTGATGATGGTTACCACAACTGTGATGATTCATTGAAGCTCTGTTTTGCAGTCTTTGGACCTATCCCATTTATAGATGGTTTATTTCATTTGTTATTTCTGGAGGTGCTTTACCTTGTGGATCCGCATCTCATTGAACACCCCACACAATTCAAGTCAGCTATGTTGGTGTTACCTGTTGATTTTTTTATAATGATAGGTTTAGATATAGACTACTGAATTTGTGTTGTCTCATATATCAGTGAGTACATGTTAGAATATGGTCAGATCTACTATGACAGAGTGAGAACACTTCATGACACTAAGTAGCAGACCTGAACTGAACAACTTTTACATGCAAAAGATATTAGGAGATATTAGGAGACAAAGGCAAGCTAAATACCGCAAGACATTTTCTTGCGTAATATGTAACATTTCCTCAACATTAAACATATTACTTAGCTTACCATTGGGCAGTTGTCTATGTAAATAAACTTGTTCTGGAGGGTGCTTCCTGAGTATACATCTCATGCAAGACACTGCTTGCTGGCCTTTGTGCTTTGGCATGATAAACTCAAGCTAACACATCCTTTTTAGCATGGCTCATGACCTCATTGGTGCAAATATTTTAGTAACTATGACACTGCACAACTTTCTCTCATCACATAGTTTTGGAAAGGGCTAACAGACAGCGCAGCTCTCTGGTTGCTAACGGCATCTTGGGGACATTCTGAAAACTTTCCTTTGCTTACCATTGGTTTTGTAATTTGTAACACGCATTTCTTTTCTGGCTTATTTTTATTTTAAGCTGTATAGCTTGAGTTTGTCTCTTGCCTTGCCCAAACTCTATTTACGGTATTCTTCCACAGTACTCGATTTCTATAAACAAGCCTTTAAATCTTATTATTATCTTGTCACTTTTGGTGTGCATCCAAAACAGAGGTCAAATGTCATGCTCTGTCTTCCAGGGAGCTTGGTGTTTACTTTTCTTTCTCAAACGTCAAATTGAGAGGATTTATGTCACAAGCCTGCTGGATACCCATGTGAGACACAAAGGCTGTAGGGTGTTGTTTTTTTCTAGTTGGCTGCTTGGGGTGTGCTGTACGATGTTATTATTTTTCTAGCACAAAACAAAATTTTTTTTGTAAATGAACTGGGCAGATATTTCAGAATATAGAAAACACAAATAAAGCATTTTTTGGGTAATTCAGAAGTGTGGTGGAAACAAATATTATAATATCACCAACACAAATCATTACACTAGGTGATGACATTTCCACACCTTATTATTATCATATGTGCACTCTATGCTTTTATCAGTAAAAATGTATATCTGTGCAAATGTAATTGTCTTTTTAATTGAAGATGTATTGTCTGTAATGGCAGTGCGCTACTACACGATACATACTCCGCTTTGCTCCACTGTACTCTAATCTGCATCACTCCACTCTATGCCACTTCACTTGAAGCCTCTCTACTGTACTCTATGCCAGTGCACTCTACCCCACACTACTACACTATGCATTGCTGCACTGTACGCAAGTGCACTCTACGCCAATCCTCTCTAAACCACTCTAATTTACTCTGCACCACTACATTATATGGCACTCCACTGCACACTCTGTCACTGCACTCTGCACCACTTCACTCTACTCTGAAACAATCTACTGTACGCCTCTTTGTTCCACTTTGTGCCATTCCACTCTATGCCACTGCAATCCATCCTGTGCCACTCCATCCCAGTGTACTCTACACCAGTCTTCTCTATACCGCTGCAAATTATGCCAATTCGCTCTACGCCACTTTACTCAAAACCAATACACTCCATGCCACTGCACTCTACGCCAATCTACTCTGCACCACTGCACTCTATGCTTCTATACTCTACTCTGCAGCGCTCTACACCACTCTATTCTATACCATTGCACTCTACATCACTTTGCTCTGCACCACTCTATGCCACTGCACTATACACCTATGCGCTCTATACCATTGCACTCTCTGCCACTCTACTCTGCAACACTGCACTCTCTGTCACTCTACTCTGTGCCCCTCTACACCAATGCACTCTATGCCAATGCAGGCTATGTCACTAATCTATGCCATTACACTCTACACCAATCCACTCTATGCCACTCCTATCTACTGTGCACCACTGTACTTTGACACTGCACTCTACACCTCTCTACTCTATACCATTTTACTATATCCCATTCTACTATGCACCACTGTGCTCTGCACCAATCTACTCTGCCCCACTGCACTCTATGTCACTGCACTCTATAATACTCTACTCTGTAAGACTGCACTCTCAGCCACTGAACTCAACACCACTCTACTCTATGCCACTGCACTCTATGACACTGCACTCTACTCTGCACCACTCAACTCTACGCCACTTTACTGCAATCTACACCAACGCACTCTATGCCATTACACTCTATGCCACTCTATTCTGCAGTGCTCCACTGTACACATCTCTTCTTCTATGACACTGCACTCTACGCCACTCTACACCTCTGCACTCTTCCATACACTACTCCACTGTATGACACTTCCTGCTACTCTGAAACAATGAACTCTACACCACTGCACTCTATGCCACTGAACTCTACGCAACTCTATTCTATGCCACTGCACTCTATGCCACTCTACCCCTCTGCACTCTACTATGCACCACTCCACTGTACGCTACTTCACTCTACTCTGAAACTATCTACTCTGTGCCACTGCACTCTATGCCATTGCACTCTACACCACTACAATCTGCTCTGCACCACTCTACTCTATGTCACTGCACTCTATGCCAATTAACTCTACACTACTTTACTCAAAGCAAATGCCCTCTACACCAATCTACCGGTACCACTGTACTTTATGCCATTTCACTATAGTCCACTCTATGACCCTCCACTCCATGATACACCACTCTACTCCACTAAACTCCACTCTATGCCACTCTACATCACTACTCTAATCTACAACGCTCTACAAAACTTCCTCAATGCAACTCCATGCTACTATGCTCCACTCTGTGACACACTACTCCACTGTACTTCACATCTACACTCTATGCCACTCCACTCTATGCCACTCACCTCTACCCTATGCCACTCAATTCTACAACACTTTACTCCACTCTATGCCATTCCAATCTCCTACATTACCCCACTCCATTCTAAAACATTCTACTCCAGTCAACATCACTCTACTCTACAAAACTCTACTCCAATCTATGCAACACCCTCTGTGCCACTCTACTCTGCTCTACAACACTTCACAACACTCTATGCCACTACACTCTACAACACTCTACACCTCTATGACACTGTATTCCACTCTCCGCCACTCAATTCTACTCCACTCTATGCCCTTCCACTTTATTCTACTCTACGCCATCCACAATACTCCACTCTGAGCCACTCCACTCTATGCCACTCCGTGGCACTCTACATCACTCCATGCCACTCAACTCTACACCACTCTATGCAACTTTACGTCACTCCACGACTCTCTATGTCAATCCATAGCCCTCCACTTTACGAGACTCCACTCCACTCTCCTTTACCCCACTAACTTTCAGCCATGCAGAACAGCCACACCGGTGTACAACATGGCTAAAACATATTGGCAAAGCCAATAGCTCTCGAATAGGCAAGAACTATCAGCCTCGCCAATGCTTGTTAGTAAAGCTAGGCCACAGTGCTCTGCCGAGAATGAAATGTGCTGAACTTGCATATTAGGGCATCGGCTGGCCACTTGTTTCTATGGAGGCAAGTGGTGGATTGAGAGAAAAGCTCCAGAGTGCCCAACCATAGGACAGGCCTGTGAAAGAGTCTTTCAACGGCTCCTAAAACAGGTTGAACACTACGTGACTTTGTGCTGGCTTTTGTTTGCATTGGTGTGTCCAAGCCACAGCCAGCAAATAATGCTGTGCTTGATTGCAAGGACCACAGCGTATAAAAAGTAAACAACACCCTTTGTGTGTCTGCGTTTGTTTACATTCAGACAAGCGATGCAGATCGCCAAATCAAACTTCGGTTCTTGCTTCCGCTCTCCCTCCCATGATGCACAGGGGCTGCCAGCCCTGCACTGTGGCAAAGAATAGCTTTGCTTTGTTGGAGGTGTCGGTGAGAGCATTGGTTACTGTAATGGTCGGTAGGGCTTGTTTGTACCGCAGTGCAGTGTCTAGAAGAAGACACTTAACCTAAAGTTGTGTGTATATAGTACATATGCAGATGTGCACTATATGTTTTTATTACTAATGTGAGTGTGCCCAGGGCCCGTAAGGGGAAGCTTCGAGTGGGTCGTGATTACATGAACATCCCTCAACAAAGGTAATAAATAGTAGATTACAGATGTGCGGGATACATAACACGTAATTGTGTAATATGTTCCAATATTGCCATTGAGATCGTTGGGTCTGGTGACGTCATACACCACATGGCTGAAGGCTGAGGGGTTAATAAATGTCCTCCGAACCCAAGATGGCACCAAATATACACATTACCAGTATATTTTACCAAACAATGATTCACAGAAGACAGTTGGAGCATACATTCACATCACTAACCCTGTTGGTGACAAAATTATTCAAATTATTGGGTACCTAATCCCCAGGATTTAACGGTCAAAACGGTATATCTTGTAAAGCAAGAGACCTGACAATCTTTTCTATTAATTGTGGAAACACTTCTTTCCTTTTATCTTCCCTTTTTCGTGTTTTTGGTCCTTAATAGGCAAATGCCATTATTTGAAGTCTTTGACAGGATGGTTGATAACCACCCTTCTCGCTTCTCCCTCCTCGGTCCTGGGATTCCCCGGGTACTTGAATTGCATTCTGTACAGGCCTCACTAGGACCTTCTCCTGACATTCTGGCGCAAAGAGATTGCGGCTATCATCAAAGTATGCTATGTTGTCACCTTAACTTCAAGGCATAACTTAACTGTCTTTCACCATTACTGCAACTTTGAGATGCCTGTACTTTGTTTGCATATAAAACCCAATAAAAATCATTTGAAAAATCAAATCCTGCCTCCTCTTTCACCCATTTGACCCATTTAGGTAAGTTGGGAGACAATACTGCCTTATGGGGTTTGTGATTGATATTAATAGCTGATTAACTCCCCTGGGTCTGAGATCCTTGGAAACATTACCACTCTTGCAGACATTGCACTACCCACAACTTTGGCAAAGATCTGTTCGATGGTTAGATTTGGTCCATCTAGCAATGGTAAATATGAATATATGACGTTACATTGCGGGGTTTACACTGCAATACCTTTACAATGCAGGCATTACAACGAAAGTTGGGTACAGTAGGGATGCTGTTGGATTAGTAAATCATACTATTCCTTAGGTGGAGCGCCATCCAGCACAAGTCATTGTAATGACTTGCGTTGTAATACCTGTGTTGTAAAGGTATTACGGTGTAAACAGCGCAATATAACCGATGTTTCCAGTAAATATAACCCCTTCTGGGGCATAAGATCACCCTGCTAAATCCACTACCCGTACGTCAGAAGCCCTTTTGCATGATATGAGGCACAATAACATGGTGAGTTTTTCAAAGTGTTGTTTCCAAGAGAGATCACTATTTTCTGGCCAACTACAGAAGAGTTATATGGCCACATTAGCATCCCATATCCTAGAGTACTTGTACGTCAAAGATTGGGACATCCCGAGCAAGCTCATAAGCTTCCAACTATAGGAAGAGCACCTACTGGGCTGCCTGAGGCCGGGATGTGTCCTGCTGAGGCTGTAAACCTGAAAGCATTAACTGTGGAGTATGCTCTACCCATTTCTGCTAGCTCTGAAAGGAAATTCTAAAGCAATACAATGTCTACACGCATGTGATCCACTTGTCTCTCTACACACCAACTACCCCAAGCTGACCTGGCTGATCTTTATATTTGGAGAATTTTTGAAGTCCAGGATTGCTGGGTATAAAAAGTAGCCTCCTGCAAAAAGCCTTGCCATCTTTGCCCGAAATGTTCCAGGTTATGAGGTTCAGAAGGTTGTCCATTTCCATGGGATCGGCCTCCACTCTCAAGCCCTGCAGGATGAGTTGGTGAGAGAGAAGCAACTCTAGTGTAGATGCTCCATTTTACTCAGGTTGGATCCTAAGCTGGGAGAAATTGCCTCATGTAAAATAGCAAAGTTAAAATAAAGTTAAAAGGACCTTGTTTGGCCAATCATGTCCATTTAATAAGTCTTTTGTTTAAAACTAAAGAAAGCTACTCTGTGCTCCATTTGTCCTTTCCCGCACCGATGTTGTTTTGGCTAGAAGGAAATCTTGCATACATTTGCGTATAAATGAGATCTTGTGTGAAGTGCTGCTGCAAGGAATACGCTTGTAAGATTCATGGGACCAAGTGTCCCCTGGGGTGATCTTTCAACTATTTGACTTGGAGTTTACTGTTCAGTCCATTTTTGAGTGTTGGTTGTACAGAGAGGTGAGTATTAGTAGTCAGTGGGAACTTACAAGCTCTTAAAATGTGATCCTTAAGGTTAGAACAATGTTTAAAGTAAAACAGCGGTAGGTCACTTGCAAGCTTGCCAGACCGCATTAAATTCCAACGCGTATTATCAATTTTGACTATCCGTTTGGTGAGAAGGCGAAAATTGGTTACATGGATAATTTTAGTAGAGGTTTAGTTTTTGGAACTACAAAGCTCTATCTTGGAGAATGCCACTGCCTTTTCATAGATCGTCTGACCAGGATTTGGGTATTCACTGTATAGTCGTCTTTCGGATAGTTTTAGCCTCTCTGAAGAAATCATTCATGAACTTATAATTCATAAGTAGTCTAAGGAATTGCCTGGGGACTCGCTGTGATAGCAGCAGTATTGTAACAAGTTATTTTTCTCAGTAGAATTTCGGAATACGTTGGGGGAATGTTTGCCACTGATCTCCACAGTGAGGTCAAGATCATCAGTGCTTGAGCTGCTGCTGTGATACGTGAAGAGCAAGTCTGATAGGGCGCTATTAAGCCAATCGACAAATTCTGAAAAGTATTGATGCTATCTGATCAAATTATAAAGACATTGCCAATGTATCTCTTCCACTTATTGATATTTTGAAAAATGCATGCAATAGGCATACTGTCTCTGAAGTATAAACAAAAAGAATCTCAGAATTTGGTGCAAAAATCTGCATCCTTTGTGTCACCAGGGATGAACTGTATATTTGCCTGTGGTGCCGAGAATCCGTACACAATTCCTGCAGCGAGGCGCTGCTGCCAAGAAGCTTCGTGTTACGGATAGCATCTTCAGAAGGTTCTGTCTTATTACCCAATAGTATGGTGCATCCTGGGACTTGCAGTTTAGCTTTTCAGAACTCGTACAATGCAATGCACTAAAATCTCAGGACTTACTCAAACTGCCAGATATTACACGGTGCCACTTGCTAGTTACAGGACAGTATTGTCCATCTCAAGAAGCAAGGACCAAGTCGACGGATGGGGGAAAAGGCATCTGCTGGAAAAAAATGTGTGAAGTGAAGAACAACTTTACGTTTGATGTGTCATCAGTCCTTTGCTTTTAACTCTATATATCACTTTGCGTTCCGGTATTGGTAGCCCTGCTTTTTCCATAATAATAATAATATTTACGGCCTACAACATCCTTCTGCCGACCTCAAACGAACGAAGGACTCAGTAAGCGCTACCAACTTCGAGCGAGTTACTTAGTCACACGGAGACTACAGGAACCAGAATGCAAAGCGACTGGAAAATGTCGCTTTTCAACACCATTTTGAATCTTCCAGGCTGGACAAACTTTGATTTTAATTTTCAACACACGGTTAGACTAAAGCAGCTGATGATGCTATGCCATTATAAACAGAAGCAGGAGAATGTTTCCGTGCTCGCATCGGGTTCCACTCTGTTCCCTTCCGCCACTTCTCTGATTTCTTTTTCATCTGCGCATAAAGCCTCGAAAACAAAAGGCATTGTGCTTTCAAAGGGCAGCCAGGAGCGGGAGCAGCTCCCCGACCTAAGTTGCACCAGGTCTCGGCTGCCCGTTTACCTCTGGCTTCCGGTTACACAAGAGGGCGGGAGATGGAAACGTGCAGCAGTGACTCCCGGGCACTGTGCGCGAGCTGGCAGCCTCGCCCCGCCCCGTTCTATTGACACAGAGGAGGTCGCGCGGGAGGGGCGGGGCCAACCGAAGAAATGAATAATAAATGCGAAGCAGAGAGGGGGTGCAGGATGAGTCACCCCGCAGAGAAGTCACACAGCTCCAGGAAGAGACCCCATCCCCCTCCGTGCCCCTGGCAGACCACCCTGTGACACTCTGATTCATGCAAACACTGCATGTGTGACCCAAGTGTGATTTATCTGGAGTAAACAAAAGTTCGTTTGACTTCCTCACGGTTCTTCATGCGTCACGCAAGCTGCACGCTTTTTTTTCTCCCTCACGTCCCACCCACACACGTACATCTAGTCAGGCCAGCTGTCACCTTGCTCAGCCTGGTGTGGTTGACACACCGGAAGAAGCTAAAGAGTCCAAGACCGCCTTGGCTGTGAACTACGCACCCAGTGAAGTAGTGTAGCCAGTGGGCGTCACGGACTCGAATGCCAGGGGGCCCTGGCTGCGGTTTCAATTATGAAATACTGCAACAATCGGGGTTTGGTGCCCCGCGGGCCTTTGGGCGCAATGGATGCGGCCACCTCCAGAGCGTATCCATCATGCTCAGTATTAGTATCCCTTTTGGAGAGAGAATATTTTTCAGACAGAACAGATGGAGAGACAGTGTCCCGTTGTCACGTGTGACACGTTTAGCCAGTCATAATCTTCTAACCAACAGCATCTTGGATTCTGAACTTTGTCGTTTCATTTTTTCCCCCATTGTAATGTGTAATCGAACTTGTAGAGCGGCAGGTCCCAGGTCAGATAGGCCTTTAGCACGCATGTAAATTACTCTAAGGAGACAGTGGTTATCTCTCGGCCGGAAGAACCCGGGACGAGCCCACCCGAGGGGTGCGTGGATGCGTGGGGAGCATTGTAACATTGTTGTAGAGAGTCCGGGTGGCTCTCTACAGCTCTACATCCCTCCTTTCTTTTAGTTCTGAATCATTAACTTCCCTTCGTTCAGGGTGAGGCACATACAAAGGCTCTTAGCCATTGACTCGGCCGCGGATTCGGATGGAGGCCATACTTCTGGCCCCGGACACAGGGAGATGTTGCAACCCCAGCCTGGGTTCCCTCAGCCGGCTCGGCAGCGGCGTTTTGGCCGGTCACACGGGCACTATCATCAGTTCCTTGGCCAGCTTGTCTCGGCGACTCCGGCAAGGCATTCCTCACCGTCGGTGATCCAGGGGGGATAGGTTTGGCAAAGAGTCCTGATCTTCAGAGGCCTCAGGGTACACTTCTGCCTCCGTTGTTTTCTTAAAGCTGGACACGTTCCTGGTGATGGATTGTTGTCCCTTCCTAGCGCTCACCATGGTCCCTTGGACACGCACGACAACCCACGCCTCAGGCTCGTAGGGCGTCCGGAACTTCCACCCGGGGTGTCGGTCTTTGATCACCACCCGGTCTCCACTCTGAGCTGCGGTTCCTGAGCTCTACGGGCCTCGCTTGCCTTCCGGTTCGTTGTCTCCCTCCTCGACTGGACGGCAGCATCGTCCCGCTCCGCGGGCATCCACGTCGGGTCAGCCGGGATACTGCCTCGTGGGGCACGCTTGAACAGGAGATGAGCCGGAGCACACTTAGTGGTGCTATGAAGAGTCTGACGGTACGCACCAAGGAACTGGTTGAGGGCCACTTCGGGATCTTCCCCGTTGTCCACTGCAATGCTTAATGCGCGGTTGATCGTCTTCATCAACCTTTCCACTTCCCCGTTCGCTTGGGGCCATAGCGGGGTGATCTTCCTGTGTTGCACCGCTAGGTTCTCGTGATAATCCTGGAATTCCCGCCCCTGGAAGGGGGTCCGTTGTCGGACTTTACTCCTTCCGGCAGCCCCATCATTGCGAAGACTCAATCCAGGACTCTCTTCACTTATGGGAAGGCTGTTGATGCAGACAATTGGAAACTTCGAGAACGAGTCAACCATGACCAGCATGTGACGACCATCTGGGAAGCTCCCATAGTCCACACTGAGCTGTGTCCATGGAGTTATGCACGGTTCTTCCGTGATCACCGGTGCTGGCGCTGGGTCTCCTCCGGTGATCGGTCAGGCATGGCACTGCCGCACCATCTCCTCTACCATGGAGACCATGGCCAGTAACCAAACCTTGTCCCTCAACCTTGCCTTGGTCTTGGCCATTCCCTGGTGCCCCACATAGGCCAACTTGAGGATCCTTCTCTGTAGGCTTTCTGGGACCACAATGAGATGTCCCCTCAGTATGACTCCTCCGTCCTCCACACTAAGTTCACTTCGAACCTGCCACAATTGTTGACGGTCATGACTGACCTCCGGCAGGAGGGCGCGGGCACCGTCCATGAAATGGGCCCAACTGTTGTTCTCCAAGGCTCCCCGAACTCGGGACAGAGTGACGTCTTCCTGAGTGGCTTGGCCGATTTCTTCGAGCGTCATGGTCTTGGGACACACCCCTTGCAACACCATGTGGACAAACGCCTCCCTGCTGCAGACATCCGCAGACGGGCCAGCTGGTGCCGGAGGTGCCGGAGATTCCGGGTGTGGAGACAGGTAGTGTGCGGGGTTGTGCGCCCCAGGGCGGAAGATCTCCTTAAAGTTGTATCCCTGTAGCTGCACAGCCCATCGGTCGATCCTCGGGGGTGCTAATCGGGACGAGCCTGCAAACAGCCGGAGCAGCAGCTTATGATCCGTCACGACACTGAATTCTTGGCCGTAAAGATACAAATGAAAATGCTGGCACACCTACTTGATCGCCAATTCCTCTCTCTCGATTAGGGCGTATCTGGTCTCGTCTGTTAGGGCTTTGCTGGCGTAGGCAACGGGCTTCCATACTCCCGGACCATGTTCTTGAAGAAGGACCGCCTCCAGGCCCACAGGGCTAGCCTCAACGACCAGTTCCGTTCTGCGTTGTGGATGGAAGTAGGCCATCATGGTCTTGTCGAGCAGGCCCGCCTTGATGTCCTGGAAAGCCTTGTTGGCCGCTAATGTCCATTCCCATTTGTGGTCTTGACGCATGAGTGCCCGCAGTGGCTCGGACATGGCTGCCAGATTGGGAATAAACCGTCCACAGCATGTGGCCATGCAGAGGAAGCTTCTCACCTCTGAGGGGTTGCGGGGGGTGTTGGCTGCTCGGATGGCTTCGGCCTTCTTCGGACCCACCAAGAGTCCTTCACGGGTGAACGTATAGCCAAAGAAGTCAATGCTCTCCTGATAGAATGAGCACTTGGATTTATGCAGAGTCTGCCTGCAGTCTACTAGCCGTTTCAGCGGGGCCTTGAGGTGCGAGTGATGCTCCTCGAGCATGGCTGAGTACACAAGGATATCATCGCTGAGGTTGATCATCCCCTGCAGTCCCGACAGTGCCTCCCGGATTGCATTTTGAAAACCTTGGCAGCTGAGGACACTCCGAAGCTGAGCCTCCTGTACCTGCGTAGACCCACATGCGTCGAAAAGGTGGTAATGTACCAGCTCTCTGGCTCCAGTTCCAGCTGATGGTAGCCGGCGTTGAGGTCTAGCTTGGAGAACCACTTTGCTCCATTTAGTTCAGCTTGAAGGACTGGGTTCTTTAAGACCCAGCGGTGCCAGGGCACAACACCTGAAACCTTCGTGGGTAACCTGCTCCGGCGTACGAATCACAGAGACACGGGACACTTCCTTCGACGTCAAAGATTCAAGGTTTATTTGCTGCAGGGAACACAGAGATCACGACAAGTACACAGCGTGCAACTTGGGGAGACTGCTTCAAATTGGTTCTGTGGATCGCTCCTTTTATACAGTTTTTACCCATAGGATTACATTGAACACAAAAGTTTACAACCCGGTTCCCATCATTATCCCCCAGAGGGGTCACTTTGGTCACTTTGAAACACATGAGGTCCGGAACATAAGTGCGGAAACATTTGGCGGTTCCCAACTGTAAAAACCATCTTCCCACCATTAGCAAATTCCAATCAGCAGTAAAACAGATCGAAATAGGAACAAAGACAGGTGTAGAGGAAGACGGAGACAGTGGGGAGATCGGAAAGGGTGTAAAAGGGGAGGTAACGGGAAACACGAGATACAGGCATCAAAGGGACGTGCCTAATGAGATGCACGGCTGAGACAATAAGTCCGTGCAGCAAGATGAGCCTCGAGCGGCGCCATCTGCCTTACAGTAACAACCCCCTCATCATAAAGACACTCACAAAGAACATGTGTCTACCGCGGATATCTTGGGAGTCCCAGGGTCGCGAAGCGGACAACGTCCGTTCGCTGGCTACTTGAGGGCAAGAGACAAAATGGATGCCGTATCTAAGATGGAACCCGCGGGTACAGATGAAAAACCCACATAACAAACGAACGGTTTAAGTTAGCACAGCGAAACTGCGCACACTTACTAAACTCGTCATTTGCGGTTCATAGATACCAGACTCGACCATATTCGTGCGAGTCGAAAACACCACTTACAATTGTCACGGAACCTCAGACGCTCCTTTTGCCCTCATGTAGGCAAGCACTAGTCGGAATCATATTCGATATTCATCAGACCATCGAGGTGTTGCTGTAGCATAGCTCTGTCCAACCGAGTCCCCTTGGTAACAGATGGTTGTCTCATACACGTTGTAGCACAGAGGCCACATAAGGCAGGACCACACTGTACACAAAGGCAACACGTGAACAGGAACACTACAACGACTCCGATGATCATCAGAATCTTCCAACCCCAAGTCGACATCAGGCCCCAAAACCATTCAAGTAGCGTCCAATCCCCTACATCCACGTGTATGGATTCGGAGATCTTATGCAACCTCGAGATGGCTTGATAGACAGTAGGAGCATTATCTGGAATGAAAATGCAGCAGCTCGAATGGATCACCTTACATACCCCACCTCGATCTGCTAAGATGACATCTAAAACCATACGGTTTTGTAACTTCATAAGTCTCTCCGCCTGAAGTTCTGTGGTGATATTACCAAGGGCACTGGCAGTAATATTAGCTGTCGATTCTACCACTCGAGTCAACTGTCTCAGGTTCCTACTATTGACCATAGGTCCCCAAAACGGGAGGAAACCCTTGAAAAAGTCTCCTGCCTCTTGACCGGCAGTATCCTCTTCGCTAATTACGCCTCGTACAACTCTAGTCTTATGATAATCGGCATCTACAGTGAACGTCGGAGGCAACAGATTTGCAATGAAACATGAGCCCATGAAGTCAGCGGGCAACCATGTGTATGCACGATCATAGCAGATAAAGTATGTACCCTTGGCAGCCAGAAACACAGGGGACGAGGACATCGGCAGAATGTAATTTTCAGTGCAAGCACTTGCTCCAAGTCGGGCTTGCGATCTTCGGCCACGACCCATAAGACAAAAATTACCAGTGTGGGGTACGACCCATATCGGAGGCGAGCTTTTAAGCTGCTTTTCGCTAGTGAACGCACTATATTCACCTCTACTTAGGACCCTATAGGCTTGTACCTCTTCTTCGGGAATAAGTGAAGGATCATAGATATCACTATCTAAATCCTCTATTGCTATCGACAAAGGTTTTTGATACGAGGTAGGACCAGAGTAGGGGGAACGTGGTTCTCGAATGGGGTGGAAACCCAGTGCGCTTCGAAACATTGTTTGAAATGCTCGAGCTGACCCTTGGGAACTATACGGTAACACCAGATATGGAATTCCCTTATCCGTAGTATGTGGCATCAACCCACACACCCAACAATTAGTAGTGTTAACCACTAACTGATGCTGATGGAGGAGCTGAATAAAGGAATTATTGCGGAATTCTACACGTCTAGCCTGTTCGTGTTCCGGTAACATATGAAAGGAATGAGGAGAAGCAGTAGAGGTAAGATTAGGGTAAGAAGTAGGAGTAGGGGTAGCAGGTAAGAAGTAAGATATCGTGTAATACACCCCACCCGCCAATAATGCAGAAGCAGTCAAGAACAATACAAACAGTTGGAATATGAAACATTTGGTACGACTGAGTTGCTGCAGCTTGAATCTGTGGACTTGAGCTCCCTCCAAATCATTCAGCTTCGAGAATGCCATTCCCTACGACCGTCCGCAACGTTTCTTGACGCACTTCGTTCTGTGCAGCAATAGTCAATCCCTAGGAGTTCCCAGGAACCGACGGCCTTTAACCTAGCGTCAAGACCTACTATCCAGAAGGAAGTACGCGCGCGGCCCTACGGCCTTCAATGCACAATATGTATGTATGCAAAAACAAAGTCTCTCAGCTGTAAAAGCAAAGAGGTATAAGGAATGAAGCTCAATATATGTACAAAAATAATCACAGTAATATGAAAGTTCAAAACTGATCACGGAAAACGGGGTAATGCAGTTGTCAATACGGAAAAACAGGATATTTTTTATTTGTCCTTAGTGCGAGATCGCAAAAAGTATCGAGTTTTCCCAGGACGTGTCTGCTCGTCAAACAAAGGATCCGTTGAAGAGACAGCGTCCTGCTGATCAGTTGAGTGTTCTGGTCTTGAGTCTTTTGATGCTAATTGTTCGACATTGTCTTTCTGCTGCGCTGAGGGTTCTTCAACAAGCTGTGCGTCGCTAAAAGGCACAAACGCCGGCAATGTTTCTGTTTCAGATGACGCAATGCCTCTCCTTACCCACGGGTCTGCCGGCAAAGGGATGGGGACTCGTTTGGTGTGCGTAGCATGCACCCAATTCTTACGTCCCTCAAGACGAACGGCAGTCCTCGTGGCCAGGAGCACTTGGTAGGGTCCGGTGAACCTCGGGTCCAGGTTATTTTTGCGTGAAAAGTTCCTTGTCACCACCCAGTCTCCGGGCTGGAGCTGGTGGCCTGGACCCTCTGTCTGCGTCGGCAATGCGTCGTAAACCTGTTGGTGAATTAACCTCAGTTTAGCAGTCAAGTCATGTAGATAATCGATCAACATTGGGTACTCAAGATCAGAAAACATTCCTGGCCTAGGAACCCCCCACACATTCGCAGGACGGCCGAACACTATTTAATAGGGACTAAGCCCTATTCGGGAGTGTACAGTCGCCCTAGTTGACAGTAATGCTAAAGGTAAAGCGTCAGGCCACGAAAGACCAGTCGTAGCCTGAATCTTCACTAACTTTAGTTTAAGGGTGCCGTTGTACCCTTCAACCAATCCAGCTGACTGGGGATGATTGGCGCTGTGGAATTTCTGATTAATTCCAAGGCCCTTACACACACTCTTCATCACACTTCCAACAAACTCACTTCCGTTATCTGACCACACGACTCTAGGCATTCCATACCGAGGAAAATATTCCTTCAGTAGGATTTTCGCAGTAGACAAAGCAGTATTGTCTTTGAGAGGATAGGCCTCAATCCATCGGGAGAATGCGCAAACCACAACTAAAACGTATTTCAGGTTATTGCATCGCTCCATATGGATGAAGTCCAGCTGAATCACCTCAAAGGGATACGAAGGGGGAGCAAAACTGCCAGGAGGAGTTGGGGTTCCTTTGCCAGGGTTGTACATTATACACACCATACAATTCTTCACCAGACGTTCAGCACACTTCGTAATGCCATCATTCTTCCACACAGGAGCCAGCAACTTACAAATACCTTTCGCGCTAATATGTGCTAACCCATGCGCCATTGTCACAACGGCCAGCACATACGCATCAGGCAACAACCATCTTTTCTGATCCGACAAATCAATCCAACAACCATTCGCATCCAACTTTCCCGTGCTTTCTTTCCACTTCGTCTTTTCAGTCTCGGTGGCCTCATTCTGAATTGTTTTCACACTTTCGATAGTGTCCTCACACATACTCGATTCTGTAGGCCACCTAACCGAACTCGTCACATACATTCGAGTGCTAAGGTTTCGGGCAGTCTCCTTAGCAATCTCATCCGCAAACGCGTTACCACGACCAACATCATCCGTCACCTTACGATGCGCACTACACTTAACAATCGCAACTTGCGTAGGCAGAGTCAATGCATCCAAAAGATCATTCACAAGCTGGCCATGCTGAATCTTCGTACCGTGCGACGTCAAGAAACCTCTCTCTCTCCACAATCGTCCAAAGCTGTGAGCAACACCAAACGCGTATTGACTGTCAGTAAACACATTCACACGTTTCCCTTTTGCTAACACACATGCTCTAGTAAGAGCAATCAATTCTGCAGCTTGAGCAGAATTTTGATTCAACCTTGCAGTCTCAACAACAGTATTCAACGTTACAACAGCATAAGCAGTAGTCACATCGCCATTCGGCAACTTAAAACATGACCCATCCACATACAAAGTACCATCCGGATCTTCCAATGGGGTGTTTTTAAGGTCCACTCGACCTTTTGTTTCCTCTTCAGTCCTCAAGTAGCAGTCATGTTCTGCTACTTCATCTGACTCTGTGCTAATTGGTAACAAAGTTGCCGGGTTCAGAACGTTACAACGTTTTATCTGAATGTGGCTTGCCAAGAGCGTCAACTCATACCCAGACAACCTCGCACTCGTCAAGTGCTGAGTTTTCGTTCGATTCAAAAGAGTATCGACTGCATGCGGAACCATCACCGTAAGCATATTATCCATGACCAATCCTGCTGATTGTCGGATGGAGACCGCAGCTGCCGCTGTTGCTCGTAAACAACTCGGCAATGCTCTAGCTACTGGGTCCAAGGTCGAGGAAAAATATGCACATGGACGTTGCTTACCACCAAAAGGTTGCGTTAAGACACTCAACGCACAACCTTCCCTCTCGTGAACATATAACGTAAACGGCTTACTGTAATCAGGGGTACCTAACACAGGAGCCGAACACAATGAATCACGCAGTTCAGAAAAACTTTTCTGACATTCTTCCGTCCATGGTAAAGGAGCTGAAACGTCCTTGCACGTAAGAGCCACCAATGGTTTCGCTAGCAATGAAAAATTTGGAATCCATTGCCTGCAGTACGACGTGATACCTAGAAAGGCACGCACATCTCTTTGGGTTTTTGGCACAGCCATTCGCGCAATCGCTGCAATTCTCTCTGGGGTCAATCTCCTTCCCTCCTTTGACAATAAGTGACCTAGATAGGTTACTTCTTGACAACAATATTGGAGTTTAGAAGGTGACACCTTGTGATTTAACTCACAGAGATGTTGCAGCAACGACACCGTAGCAATCTTGCAAATGTCCTGAGTATCAGCAGCCACCAATAAGTCGTCGACGTATTGGATCAAGGCCGCACCAACCGGCAACCTAAATGCATCCAGTTGACCCTTCAAGGCTTGACTGTAAATAGATGGACTTTCACAGTAGCCCTGAGGAGCGCGTTTGAACCGGAAGCTGCGTCCACCGAGAGAGAAACCGAAAAGGTCCCTGCTCTCTTCGGCAATCGGGATGCTGAAAAACGCATTTTTCAAGTCAATCACCGAAAACCACGATGCGGAAGCTGGAATCAGAGTCAGTAGCGCCGTGATGTCAGGCACAACGGGAAATTGAGGAACCACAATTTTATTTACCTCCCGTAAATCGATAACAAAACGATAAACAGGCGGTTTTGAAGGATCAGTACGTTTAAGAATGGGCAGCACAGGGCTGTTGCACACGTTTCCCCGAGTCTCTTCAATAACATCTTTCTCGATCAAATCATAGATGATCGCCAACAGTGCTCGTTCACCATCAAGGGAGATACGATATTGGGGAATACGTGGCAGCCGCACATTAGATTTCAACTGAACAACATAAGGGGAGATATCAAGCAGGCCCACGTCATTTGGACCTGTTGCCCACAAAGACGCAGGAAGAGAACTCAATTCCGGTGGGAGCTTATCGAGGGACAAATACATAGGAGAGACAACCCTTTCTCCTAACGTAAGCTTTACACCCGCAGGAGAACAATACAAAGTTGCGTACAAACGTTTAAGCAAATCCAGGCCCAAAAGATTTTCACCACAACCCGTAGTCAAAATCAACGGAGCTTCTAGCTCTCGTGGCCCAATTTTAAGGGGCAAAGGGTACGAAACTGGATTGCTAACGGGGGCGCCAGAGAATCCAACGGAAACATTTGTTAAGCCAGACAAAGGTGCGCCAGGGAGTTTCGAATGCATGATAGAACTTTTCGCTGCACCAGTGTCCAACAGAAAAGGCTCAACGACGCCCGATGTAGCAACTGCGACGTAAGGCCCTCTCTGATCAACCGGAACTGATACCACTCCCTCTCCTTGCCTTTGGCTGTCCTAGTAATTACTGTCGTCAGTTCCCTGATCGACGTAATAATCGTCTACATTGTACTGCGCAGATCGTCCTTGCGATGATCCACGTTGATCGAAACAATTATTAGAATTGGATGAGTTATCTGAGCGATCATTCTGAGCACCACGACCTCTACCACGTGATGTTTGCTGCGAACCACCACGACCTCCTCTAGATGAGTTACCATTATTACGTTCATTCAAAACAGGGCAATTGAATTTAATGTGTCCCTCTTGTCTACAATAAGCACATTGATTGTACCCTAACGAGGATCTTTGGGAGGAGGAGTCATTACGGGTTTGGGATCTGTTCGATTGTGGCTGTGACCTATTCTGTTGCGAATTATTCTGATTTGAACGCGGAGGATACGCTTGTTGCAACAACACTTTAGTTTTGAGCTCTTTCGTCTTTTTATCAGCACGGTCGTTCTCTTCTTTCTCTCTATTCTCATAGTATTGTGCCGTAGCCAATATCTGAGCCGAAGTAGAAACGGCCCATGCACTTTCCGAATTTCTCAATTTATTGCTCCAGTCGGGCAATAAATTCGAAACAAATTTATCCACAAACAATCTCTGACCACCCTCCGTGCCCATATCCTGACCACTATGGTCGATGAATGCTTCCTCGAACCTCGTAAAGAAGTCGGAAACACTCTCATCCTTCTTTTGCTTACAAGCTGACAATTTGTCCCAGTTCACCTTCATAGCTGGCATAAGAGTTTTCATTAGCGTAATAATCCTTTGAGGAAGGTCAAGAATCAACTGGTCGGGTTTAGTAGCAGCTACTTGTCCGGCGTCTGCCGCTACAATGGCAGCCCAAGCACCACCTAATTCAGCCGGGTGATTTTCCTGTCGAATCTTTGCCCATACCGGTTGCGGTACGACATTGCCGAACAACATGTCGATATCGGCAAGATTCATTACCGTAGCATCTACAAGCTGTGATAATTCTTTATAATACCCTGTAGGATTCTTGCGTGGGTCAGGCAAAGATTGCTTCACCTGTAACACTTCCGAGCGTTTCCATGGGAGATGTATCCACACTCTCTGGAAATGCGCCAATGTCGGAGGTTGAGCATTAGGATTAGCTGGTATCCAAACCGGCGGAACTTCACGCATGGGATATTGGCCAGACTCGTCTGGTTGTTTTTCAATATCCTCAACAAACAATGCATGAGGGATGGGAGCGGGACGAAGAGATAGCAATCGTTCAACAGCACGTCGAACGTTAGTATCCACTATCAGCCCATTTGCGAACTGAAGCTGGAGATCAGACAGAGCGGTGAGCACCTCGTCAGGCGCATCAGCCGCTATTTGATCATAGAGGAACTTACACATTTCATTAAACACATATCTCTGTGTTGGTATATTGAATTGACAAAAGGTTTCGAGGACAACACGGGGTGGACTTCTCTGAGGATTTACCATCCAACCCATCGCCATATTATATAGCGCAACGCGTTCTCTGTTTCCAGGAAGCTGACTACGTCTCTGAGGACCATCGGAACCAGCGGACCCATGAACAGGTCCGAGCGAATGAAAGAAACTAGCCGCAAGAGGAGAATTGCGACTACGAGTAGAGGGAGAAGTATAAGACACAGGACTAACAAGAGAAGGAGTAGAAACAGTAGCAACAGCAGGGGTTAACAAAACAGGAGCAGTAGCAGGAGCAGTAGCGGGAACAGGAGTATGTGGAAGCGGAGGGGCAGTAGGAATAGCAATAGGCAAAGGAGCAGGAACAGTCGGAAGAACGGGTGCAGGTTGAGGAACAGGCGGAGGAGGAATAGGCGGAAGAACAGGTACGGCAGGGACCACAGGAGCTGCGGTACCCTGTACGTACGGAGGTGGCGACTTCATAAGATAAGACATTAAGGGATCCTCAACTGGCTCTTCCTTCTTTTCCGACTCTGCTGGTAAAGCGGGGTAACATTTATCTACAGTCATACGCTGTAATCGGTCAAACACTTCCTTATCCTTAACCTCCTTATCTCGCTGAAATTGCTCTGCTTTCTTCACTATGGTAGCAACATTATCTCGCTGATTACGTTTAGTCTGTCTGATTTCTTTCTGTCGGGCTTCTTTGCGCCACAACCGAAAGGCATCAAACATGGCCGGCCTTGACTTTCTTTCGAACAATTTAATCTCTAGATTATCTAAAATCGGGGCCTCGAAGCTACCATGAGGTGGCCAACGAAGGTCGCCGTCCTTTTTCGTATATTTAATCCAGTAATCGTTAAAGGTAACTGGGCCTAGCACATGCTTACTATAGAGCTCATACGTGGGAGTTCCAACCGGAGGTATCGGACATGAGTCCTCCAGTCGGGAATCCATACCACAAGGTTTGAAACAACTAAACAAAGTACTGCGACCAGGCATCCTGCACACTAGCCGAGTTTCACAAACTTCAAAGGTTACGGGATTTACCAAGTCCCAGCAAAGAACAAAACCCTCGGTTTTTGGCGGCTGCAGTCGTCAAACAACACAACAAAGTACGCTAGCAAAGTGTCACCGACAAAAACACTCACACAGCGCTAACAACAAAAACACTCGCTAAAGTGTCAACAACCAAGAACTATGGGAGCGACCCACAAATACTTAACTCAAAAATCGATGGCGTCACCAGGAAGGCCCGTCAATCGTCTCGCTATACCAAGGTCTACGCCAGGCGCCAAAACAGGTCTACAGTCAGGGCAGCAGTCCGTCGCAGCCGTCCGGAGGCGGGAATCTTCGCGGGAAAAGTCTTCGGGCCACTTATTTCGACAACAGGATCGATGAAGCGGAGTGCACCTTCCCTCGGAGATTTCACACGAAGTTCCTCACGATCGTCGGGCTTGGACCGGTACCACTGATGCAGCCCCACCTGAAACCTTCGTGGGTAACCTGCTCCGGCGTACGAATCACAGAGACACGGGACACTTCCTTCGACGTCAAAGATTCAAGGTTTATTTGCTGCAGGGAACACAGAGATCACGACAAGTACACAGCGTGCAACTTGGGGAGACTGCTTCAAATTGGTTCTGTGGATCGCTCCTTTTATACAGTTTTTACCCATAGGATTACATTGAACACAAAAGTTTACAACCCGGTTCCCATCATTATCCCCCAGAGGGGTCACTTTGGTCACTTTGAAACACATGAGGTCCGGAACATAAGTGCGGAAACATTTGGCGGTTCCCAACTGTAAAAACCATCTTCCCACCATTAGCAAATTCCAATCAGCAGTAAAACAGATCGAAATAGGAACAAAGACAGGTGTAGAGGAAGACGGAGACAGTGGGGAGATCGGAAAGGGTGTAAAAGGGGAGGTAACGGGAAACACGAGATACAGGCATCAAAGGGACGTGCCTAATGAGATGCACGGCTGAGACAATAAGTCCGTGCAGCAAGATGAGCCTCGAGCGGCGCCATCTGCCTTACAGTAACAACCCCCTCATCATAAAGACACTCACAAAGAACATGTGTCTACCGCGGATATCTTGGGAGTCCCAGGGTCGCGAAGCGGACAACGTCCGTTCGCTGGCTACTTGAGGGCAAGAGAAAAAATGGATGCCGTATCTAAGATGGAACCCGCGGGTACAGATGAAAAATCCACATAACAAACGAACGGTTTAAGTTAGCACAGCGAAACTGCGCACACTTACTAAACTCGTCATTTGCGGTTCATAGATACCAGACTCGACCATATTCGTGCGAGTCGAAAACACCACTTACAATTGTCACGGAACCTCAAGCTATGATGTCATCCATCGTGGAGGTGATGTGGCGTTCTCTCTTCACCGCCGTATTCGGTAGTCTCATATTGAAACATAGTCGAATGGCTCCTGGTTGCTTGGGTTTGGGTGCCACGACCAGCGGGGACACCCATGGCGTTGGCCCGGGCACCTTCTCGATGATCCCTAATTCTTCAAGCTTCCTCAGCTCCTCCTCCACTTGTGGACGTAATTTGAAGGGCACCCGATGGTGCCGGAGGGTCACTGGTCGCACAGAAGTGTCAATGTGGAGCTTGAACCTCCTGCCTTTTAGTTTCCCTAAGCCTTTGAAGAGCGCCGGAAATTCCTTCAACATTGCCTCTGCATGGGACTCGTGAACTTGGTTAGCAAAGAAGACGAGTCCGAGGTCTTTGGCTGTGTGACAGCTGAGCAAGGTCCCCTTCTTGCCCTCTGTGACGTGGAACTTCGCTTCGGTGGAATAACTCCAACTCACAATTGTGGTCTGAATGACGCCTCGGAGAGGGAGCTGGTCTGTCCCTCCATACGTGTAGATCCTTGCAGTGGATGGTGCGAGTGGAAGTCACGGTAATAGGTGTTCATATTGATCGGAGTCCATCACATTGACGGAGGCCCCAGAGTCGATGAGAGCTTGTACGTCAGTGCCTTCGATGGAGACGGAGCACATGGGGGGTGGCCTTCGACAAGTCTCCGTCCGGCTGACGTATGACACCACAAACACTTTGTCGTTGTCTTCGTCCTTATACATGGGGCGTCGCTACTGGGGCTGATCATCTGGTACCGGTGATGGGTCATCCAGGGAGATTTGTCGAATGCGCTGTGCCACACTTCTGAGTCTTGACATCGCCGATCGGAACTTCCCTCAGCGGCATACTTTGGCGTAATGGTTTAGCCTTCCGCAGCGGGAGCACATCTTTCCTTTTGCCCCGCAGGCGGCCGTTGCGGGGCGATCTTCCCCACAATATCCACATGGTCCACCTGGTGGCGGTCTAGGCGTCTGGCGAGGTGTGGGGGGGCTTCTCTGGATAGCATCCACCTTTTCCTCCTTGATCGGCGGGGTCCTGGGTGACGGTGATGCAGTGACTGGGGTGTGTAAGGCGGCTTCCATCTCCTCTGCCCTGGCGTCCGACAATTCATGGGAGTGGGCTAGGATTAAAATCTCGTCCAGCGAGATTCCTGGTTGCCGGAGGATGAGCTTCTGCAGGAATTTTGAGTGGCATCCCAGGATGATCTGGTCCCGGATCTCATCCCTCAGGTCCGGGAAGGGGCACGTGCTGGCCAGCCGGCGCAGTCGAGCATAGCACATGTCCACGGATTCGGTTTCGATCTGCCACGCCCTCTTGAACTTTAATTTCTCAAAGTCGTGATTGAGCTGTGGATCGGAGTGCTTGTTGAGCGCAGCGACCCACCGCCTCGTAGTCGTCATCAGTTCCAGTATTGGGGGCGTCGCAAACATATCATATATCTCCGCCACGCCGTAGTAGATGAGGAGTGATCTCATCGGTTTACCAGGTCCCTCTAAAGTAGTGGTTGAGCTGCCCAACCCAGGCCTTCCATCTCGGCGTGGCAGTCGCGGGGTCCGCGGCCTCACTGAAGGGGGTAGTGGTGCGACAGGGGTGTGCGTGTGCACTGGTGGCGGAGGATTGGCGACGACCGCTGGATTGCGTCCTCCTTCTTGCTGGGGGGCTGTCCCCACTACTGGCGCAGATTTGCTCATCGTGGCTGGGCACAAGCGAGTGTGGACGCAAGGGCACGGCTTGCGTAGTGACGCGTGGCTCAGGAGTGTGCCTCAGTGCGGGTCCTCAGTACCCTGACTGCACAGTGGCGCCTTGTGTCTGCAGGTGGGGGCGCAATGCACCCTCTTGCTCACTCTTCTGTGAGTGCTGGAGTGTGAGTGGGTACAGTCCTCCTAGTGTGGTGCCCCTCAGGGTGACTCTTGCAGCCTCAGCCAAAATGATTCCTTTCTTATCTGTGGTGTCTGCGCACCTTGACTACTTGCAACTGTCCCCGTGGAGTTGCAGCCACCAATGCTTAGTTTTTTTTCTTCTGCTTATTGTGTACTTCCATGGGGGCACTCCCCAGCACAGCATTCCACTGGGCCTCCTCAGGGGATCCGGTGACACTGGGGAGCTTCTACACAGCGCATGGTTGTAGGTGCAGGCAGCGGAAGGGGCAGCCCTGGCCTGGGGCCTTGCTGCTCGAATGCAGGGACACTGGGGACTGGGGGGGTAGTAGGCACTTACCCGCCTCACAGGGTGCCGCGCCAGCGCGCTCCGCTGGCTGAACACGCTCCCAATGATCAGGAAGGTGCGTGGGCGGGCTTGAGCTGGCGGCGCGAGAACAGTCTTGACCGGAAGCAGGCACCGGGCGGCGTGGAGCGAAGCGGGTGGGCTTCTTCCCCAGACTTCCACTGCACCACAGGAGCAGGTCAAACGCGGGTGGACAGCGCACGCTCGCCGACCGGAGCACTCAAGGTAGGCGGGCACGCTCGTGGTGCGACCGGCCTCGTCACCAAAGTAGCGCGGTGGGGCCCAGGTCAGATAGGCCTCTAGCACGCATGCAAATTACACTAAGGAGACAGTGGTTATCTCTCGGCCGGAAGACACAGAGCAGTCTTCAGCCCATTTATTTATACCTTCAGGACGAGACCGCCCCGGGGGGTGCATGGATGTGTGGGGTGCATTGCAACATTGTTGTAGAGAGTCCAGGTGGCTCTCTATGGCTCTTTTTATTATTTTGTGTCACTACCATAATGACGGAGCGACAGGCAGCTCATTTGAAGTTCGACACTTTTAGACAATTGTGTTTTTTTTAAGCAGAACTTTGCATGCTTGGCTTTCATAGTTCATTGTGTTATAGTTCCTCAGTTCATAGTTTCAATGTTAAAAGTGAAACTACAGCGTATTGTTGACTGCAAGCCTGAAAGAAGGTACCCATAGATTGGCCACATTTTGGAAATCAAAATTTGGGACATTCCACAAGCATAGAATAGGGGACATTTTCCATCAACTGAAGGGCTCAGAATGACTCAATTGGCAGCGTTCACCAACACAGAAAACGTAGCGTAGAGCTTAAGTGCTATTAAAAACAACTTTTACGCAAGTATCATTTATTTATTTATTTATTTATTTTATGACATTTGATTAAGCGCGAACAAATGCCCGTAGGCGTCTTGGCGCTACAAAATCTGCGAATAATTCTCCTGCTGCGGAAGGTGTTACTGGTTAAACAGCCAGGTCTTTAGCTGTTTGCGAAAGGACCAAAGAGTGGGGCTGGTCTTGATTGACTGGGGTAAGGTGTTCCATAGTTTCGGTGCCGAGACCAAGAACCTCCGATCTCCCCAAGAAACAGTTTTGGTACGGGGGACCACTAGATCGTTTAGGGTGGTAGATCGAAGCGATCTGGATGGACGATAGGGGATCAGTTGTTCTTTAAGAAACAAGGGTCCTTGATTATGCAGAGACTTGTATACAATGCAGAGAGTTTTAAACTTAATACTGCTTCTGATGGGAAGCCAGTGTAAGTTTCTGATGGTGTCGGTCGCAGACTTGTGTTTAGGGATTCTGGCAAGAAGTCTTGCTGCTGAGTTTTGGACGGTCTGCATTTTTTTGATGACCCTGACCTGAGCGTTTGCAAAAAGACCGTTACAATAGTCCAGAGTGGACAGCACTAGAGAGGTCACCAGGGTTTTCCCGGCGGTTTCAGGGAGGAAGGGGATGATTTTCTTTATTAAACGTAGTTTATGGAAGGCTGAGGAAGCAATTTGGTTGGCATGAGAGACGAAGTTGAGGTGGTCGTCAAAGACCACTCCCAAGTTCCTGACCTTAAGGGCGGGTTTGGGCTGGGTTCCGAAAGCCGTGGGCCACCATACGGAGGACCAACCTGGGGTAAGTTGTCCAAATATGACAACTTCCGTCTTTTCGGAGTTGAGTTTTAGACAATTGGAGGCCATCCAGTCCCCAATTGCCAACATTCCTTCTTTAAAGCTCTCAGCCACCTTGTCGCCGTTGTTTTTGATGGCCAAGACCAACTGCGTGTCGTCCGCATAGGAGGTTAGGCTCATCCCATGTGCTCGAATGATGTTAGCTAGGTCCGACACATAGATGTTAAAGAGTGTCGGACTCAGGGATGAGCCTTGTGGGACCCCACATGGCAGAGACAAGTTGGGCGATTGGAAAGATCCCAGTGTAACAGCCTGAGTTCTTTCAGACAAAAAGGATGCCAGAAGTTTTTTAGCTGTTGGTTGAATGCCCATGTTTTCGACACGGTCGACCAAGATCGAGTGATCGACCGTGTCGAAAGCTGCGGATAAGTCTAGTAGTACTAATACTGCTGTTCCGCCCTGATCTCGGATGGATCTAATATCATCTGCAGCTTTGACGAAGGCGGTCTCAGTACCATGGAACCTACGGAACCCGAATTGAGTGTTGTAGAGTAAGTGGTGTTCCTCTATGAATGCAGATAATTGTGAGTTCATAGCTTTTTCGGCACTTTTGTGGGTAAACTTGGGTACAGGGTGTGTAGGGATGGTGGTACTTGAGGGGATATTGATATTATTCGAAAAAGCTGAGAAGATGTCATTGACCTTCGTAAAGAAGAAGGTGGCCAAGGCATCACAGAGGGATTGAGAGGGAGGTGGGTTCAGATCAGGGGAGTATCCTGCTAGCTGCTTAGTGGTATCATAAAGTTCATGGTAACTAAATCGATTCCTGTGGGGGCTGCTAACTCATTCTGCCCTGGAAGACCTGAAAACGTATTTCTCTCTGGGTTTAGTCGAAACCTCAAACAAATGGACATGTGCAAATTTACAGAAAGTTGCTGGGATAGATTGTGAAACAAGCACTTGCATTGCAATCGGTCTCACATTTGTGAAAGTTATAGATATTTGCGATGTAAATGATATGTTTCATCATGTTTTTTGTTTGTAGTGGGGTGGAAGTATGTTGTTTGTAGTGGAATTATGTGGTTTGAATTGGAATTGTTTGTTGTGGAATTGTGTGGGGTGGAATTGTGTGGTGTGTAGTGTATTTGTGTATTGGAAACATATGGGATGGTGAATAGATAGGGGTGAGAGCTGCATAAAATAGAAAGTAAGATTGAGAATGATAGGTAGTTTGTGTAGGAAGTGGTGAATGAACTCTAGATAGAGTAGTAGAATGAGTGTGTGAGAAAGAGAGAATAAAGGGGAGAGAAGGTTACAGACGCATAAAGAGGCTGCGCTTGTGTACTCAGAAAACACACAAAGAAGAGGAGAGTGTGTGTTTGCAGTTCGTATTTTTTTGAAAAGTTATGTTAAAGAAACTGTGCTGAAAGACCTCAAGTGAACTAATATGAGAAATGATGGATCAGTGAGTGCGTGTGCATTGAAATTAAGTGGATAGTAATTTGGTGGTATTAAGTTTAGTGGACTTATGTGTAGTGGTATAGTGTGTTGTGGAGTGGTATGTATTAAGTGGATTTATGTGGCGTGATGTTGAATTATGTGGCATGATGTGGAATTCTGTGGTGTGGATTGGATGTTTGTGGTCTGTAGTAAAATTATGGTTTGTGAAGTGGAATTTTGTGGGATGGAATGGAACTGTGTGGAGTTGTGTTGTATGGAATTGTATGGCATTGACAGAAATTATGTTGCGCTGAATTATGTGCAATGGTGTGCGATGTATTTATGTGGAGTGTTGCTATGTGGCATGGAGTAGATTTATGTTGAATGTAATTATATGGTATGGAATGGAGTTCAGTGTAATTATGTTCTGCGATATGTAATGGTGTGGCGTTTTGTGGAATTATGTGGCATGTCGTGGTATTATGTGAAGTGTATAGGCACGTTGCGGAGTTGAATTTTGTTGAGTATAATTATGTGTTTTGGAGCTGAGTGGATATATGTTGAGTGTATTTTTTTATTCATTTATTTATTAAGATTTATACAGCGCCTTATCACCCAGAGGTCTCTAAGCGCTTGTCCAACGGTACATATTAGATGATTCCGGGGCAGAAGCACTAGGACGAGCCCCAAGCCTCCTGGAAGAGCACGGTTTTAAGCATCTTCCTGAAGGGTAGGAGGTTCGATTCCTTGCGCAGGTGTATTGGAAAATTATTCCAAGCCGCTGGAATCGCATTGGAAAAAGCACGTCCTCCCATGGCAGATAATCTGAAACGGGAGCAGACCAGAAGGGTAGCATCTGTCGAACGGAGTGTCCTACTGGGAACATATGGAACTAAGCGCTCCTTGATGTACCTTGGTGCTTGTCCATATAGGGCTTTGTGTGTAATACAAAGGCCCTTGAACATTATTCTTTGCCTAATTGGCAACCAGTGGAGCTCACGTAACAAAGGTGTAACATGTGCCCGTCTTGGTTTTTTAAAGACCAATTTAGCTGCATCATTCATGACTATTTGTAACCTAGTCAGTAGTTGTTGAGGGAGGCCAGCATATAGCTAATTACCATAATCTTGACGCGACAGGATCATAACTGATACTGCGAGTCTAAGAGTGGCAGAAGTCAGAAGGCGAGATATTCTCCGCAGTTGTCTCAAAAGGCCTACACACGTGCTGACGACTGATGAGACTTGTTTGGTCATAGACAATTTGACATCTATGTAGATACCCAGACTTTTCACAGCCACTGCTGGTTCTGGGAAGGGTCCTAATTCCTTAGGCCAAAATAAATCATTCCAGGGGCTGGATGTTATGGCAATCGGCAGCACCTCTGTTTTGTCCGGATTTATCTTTAAGGAATTGGCGGACATCCAATTAACCGTATATTTCAGGATATTTTGCAATCTGGCATGTGCCGATGACGAGTTATCATCGAGTCTATTTATGTGGCGTGAAGTGTAAGTATGTAGTTTGGTGCGTGCAGTTTTGTTGAGTGCTGTGGATTTCGGGTAGGAGGAACTGCAGCTTTTAAATCACACAATAAACCTGGTGACATCTTTTATTTTAAGTTACATAGTGAGCTGTTACACACATCACTTACTGCCTTCAACCAAGTACCCTCCTCAGCCAGAAAAAATCCTGTGTTTTAACACCAATCCCCCTCATAAATCTCGAGAAGGATGGACAGACAGCTGCTCTTTTTTCCCCTTTACTGCAAATCCTGGACACCACTGCTTCATCGCTGCACAGACACGTAATCAAAAATCATGTCAGAGGTGAGAGCACTGGAATCCTTCATTGCACTGAGGCCTAGGCCATTAGTCATGAATCAGGGCAGTCATAGGTAGTGCATTTGCACTATAAATGAATGGCGGCCCTGATTTGAAACCGCAGTCTGCGCAGAGCCGAAGGTGTCTGCATAAATTTGCAGAGCCTCTGAAGGCGCCGCCCATTCTATATATACTGCGCACACAAGGGCAAATGTTGCCCAAATGAACACAACCTGCCAGGGGTGTTGTTTTCCTCACAAATGGGAAAAATATCACCCATTTGTGCAGAGTGAGAGGATGTGGCGCAGCGATGAGAACTGCCAACTTGGGAGTTGGGGATCCATGTTCAAGCCTCAGCGTTGGCTCCACATCCTGGGAATTTTGGCAAATCACTTATTCTCTGGTGCGCTATATAAAAGCAATAATTGAACTTTAAAAAAAGAAAGAAAACAGCGATCTTAGCGATCTTGAAGAGGTGGTCGGGGTGGGAAAGCAGTGTTGTGGGACGGGTGAGGGGTGGGGAGAGATGGCACAGGGAGATTAAGTATAAGAAGTGGTGATTTAAATAAACAAGCCTGAAGCTTGTGGTTGGAGCTGTGGGCGTTGTGCTAATAAAAGGCATGCAGCCAGCCGCACAAGTCCCCTGACATAGCAGTTACTTTGAGGCGATTTGCTGACGCTGATGTGTCAAGAGAGGAGACTGTCAGGGTTTAGACACGGTGTGCGCCTACCTGAACTACAACTCCCATGTTTCCAGGGACATTACCGTATTTCCGGCGTATAAGACGACTTTTTAACCCCTTAAAATGTTCAGGAAAGTCGGGGGTCGTCTTATACGCCGGGTACTAAAAATGACGGTATTTTTTACATAGCGCGGACTTCACCCGAAGGTGTCAGACCGTGTCTCAATTGAAATGGGTGCCGCTTAGGGAACTCCAGCACAGAACGTAGGCGGTCTTGGAAATAAATTACGGTACTGTTACGGCACCACAGGCTGCTAATGACACGATATCAGCCCCTCGCCAGCCAGAGGCAACTCAAACACTGCGCACGTTTTAAAAAGAAAACAAATGGCGCCGTGAGCCCTACCTAGACTGCGGTACCACAGGCTGCTAATGACACGATATCAGCCCCTCGCCAGCCAGAGGCAACTCAAACACTGCGCACGTTTTAAAAAGAAAACAAATGGCGCCTTGAGCCCTACCTAGACTGCAGCTGCACATCCCCCAGGCAGACGAGGCGCTCCTCCACGTGTGCTGATCTCTCTCTCCTTCCGTAATGCTTACGCTCATCGGAAGGAGAGGAGCGTCAGTACCACATGATCTCCTCAGTCCATGGAGATAGAAAGGGGACTGTAGGATGTTAGGAAGTGGGGGTCGTCCTATACGGCGAGTATAGCACGAAACCTACATTTTGTCAAGGAAAGTAGGGGGTCGTCTTATACGCCGGGTCGTCTTATACGCCGGAAAATACGGTAACTACAATTCCCATGAACCCTTGCGGTACCGACCGGATATAGCGCGGCTGGGCTGGGAGGTTGGTGCTCGTGATTGTGGAGTCTTGTTCCCGTTTCCTGAGGATCCTGCTTCGGAGCGGAATTGCTGATAACGGAAGGACGATCGATCGAGGAGTGTAACTACGCCCTTGGGTAACAATTGCTCGCGCTCTTATGCGCGTCCGTAATTAACTTTAGTCGGCTCGGTGCGAACGTTTGCACGAGCCTTTCTGGTGCCTCGCGCTGTGAGGACTTTAACTGTTTGGTTTCTGCACTCGTGGAGAGTGACCTGGTTGGTTGTTCGTTTGTGGGCATTATTGTGATCAGCAAGTGGCGGAGTGCTGGGGGAGTCCTCCGCATTGCCGTCATGAAGACATGACGTGTATTTGAATTGATCTCTGTGGAATACAAATGCCAAAGCGGATGGCAGTGGTATAGGAACTACGCCCTACCGTGTTTGGTTTTGACTTTTCTAACTATTGGAGTGATTGGGCTCATTTGTACAACGAAAGAAGATGAAGGAATCTGTACACGGTGACTGAAGGATCTCATTCTAGAACACCGATATTTTGTTACATTATCCTTTCCTTTTCATTTGATTAAGCACTGGTTATCTAGGCCAGGTTGGATTTGGCTTCGTGGGTTTTCTTTATACCTCTGGGGTATGTATTTGGTATGCACATTGATCAAGTAGAGCAGTGTCTTCCTCATATATATCATATATGTTAATGGAGCTCCTTGTGTTGTTTAGGGCAGGAGGGAGCAAGAGAATACTGCTGTATGGATGTTAAGACACAGACTTATTACAGGTGAATCCTTTCGTCCTTTTAGCGAGAATGCAATGAGAGTAGGGTTAAGAAATGTATTAACCTGTTATGTGTTTTGTTTTACTGCTTCCCTTTCCCTGCTGTCCCTTCCCTTTCCTTTTCCCGGGTTTTTCCCCTTTTGGGGTTTTTTTCCCTCACTGTATCGCTTGAACACCCTGTGGGTATCATTCAGGGTGTTCGGGAGGTCCGGAGGTGGAGCATTACTGCTGCATACGGATCCTGCGGAGTGCAACCTTGACAGAGACTCCAACATAGATCACCAGAGTGAGAGGATGTGGTGCAGCGGTCAGACTGCCAACTTGAAGCTGGGGATTTGTGTTTGAGCCTCAGCATTGGCTCAACATCTTATGAATTTAGGCAAATCACGTATTCTACCTCGCTATATAAATGTACTCATTTAAATGGAAAAAGCAGCGATCTCAAAGATCTTGGAAGGGTGGTGGGGCGGGCAAGTAGTGTTGTGGGAGGGATGAGGGGGTGGGGAGAGAGGCCACAGGGAGATTAAAGTATGAGAATCGTATTTTAAATTAAACAAAAAAAGCAGCAATATCAGAGGGGTGGTTGGGTGGTCAAACATTGTTGTTGGATGAGTCAGGGGGTCTGGGGACGACACAGAAAGATTAGGTGAAGGAAGGGAACATGAATCTGCCAAAGCCAAGTAAACAGAACACTTACCGAGCAGAGGCAGGCCAACAAAAAGAAAGAGTGCTCTCAAAGCTCTCTACAAAGCCTGAAGAGTAAGAACACATGTAACAGGGGTAGTCCTCATGGGAGGATACAGAATTCCAAAAGGAGGGACTACTAAGCATATCCACCAAACAAAAGCCGGCATTTCCAAAGGACAGAAGGAGGAACCAATTAAAAAGATGGGCAGTCCTCCAAACCCATAGTCTGAATACAGCATGTCTTGAAGAGATCGCGCATGCGCTGCCAAGGCAAGGCCTAAAAATGACAAAAGTCCTTTCAAATCCTAGCAGCCTGATCGCCCTAGGTATCTCACTTGAAATATGGGCATTTGTCAGCTCTGTGTAACAATGATAATACGCTTCTCCAAATGCTCCTGGAGATTGTCAGAAACACCAGCTACACCACTGGGCTACTATGAACACTTTTTATCCCAGGGCTGCTTTCAGTAGAGGTGTGCAAAATTGGCGTAATATGCTTTTGCGTAGTTATATTAAATTTTGGCAAAATTATGTGAAAATGCTTGGAATCCAAATCCTTCGTTTAGTTCTATATGTTAGGGCAAAATACATCCTTGTGTCTATTTTTAACTCAAAGGCGCATTTTGTGCTAAAAATAGTGCAATAAAGCTGAAAGCAATGCAAACAACTGCTCCTTGCATTCCCACACATTTCTAGTATATTTTTACAGTGAATACTGCATAATTCAGGGTATAGTTTTACTGCAGATACTGCATAATTACGCAAAGTTGGGTAATGGCTCAA
The DNA here is from genome assembly GCF_964263255.1 of Lissotriton vulgaris. Taxonomy (NCBI): domain Eukaryota; kingdom Metazoa; phylum Chordata; class Amphibia; order Caudata; family Salamandridae; genus Lissotriton; species Lissotriton vulgaris. Next base: position 543,715,684 of record NC_141700.1, on the reverse strand, counting down.
TTTCTGATTTTTTTGCAACAAGTGTAACATGAACATCCCAAATCATACAAATTACGCCAGCGTAATTTAAATTTAATTTACGCTTAGCTTTTAGCTCTCAACCAACCACTGCTCGCATCATCAGTTCTGGTATCCATGATAAAATTCCATGCATGTAGAAATATGTAATTAATGAAAACTTAAAATGTGATAAATATTGGGGAGTGATAGGAAATAAATGAAGCAAGTAATATGCATGCTAGGTATAATATCTGCAATTTAAGCACCTCCATGCCCATATTTGGTGCTCTAAAATGCTTGCATAGCATGAGCTCATCAAAATATAGGTGTCAGACTGATGCAATATAAGATTTAATACCTATTATGTGGGTTTAAAATATTGACAGTGGTCTAAGTTCCTCTATAGTAAAACATTTTTCAGGTAAGGCTAGTATATAATCTATGCTTAATAAAATATGCTTAATAGAAACTTAAATGGGTGCAGGGCCCCAATGTTTTTCTTACTACGTGGCTCTGTTACTGCCAAATGGTTTGGACTGCAGAATATCAAGGGTGTCTAGTCGATTCCCCTTTATGCCTCCTTCATTCACCACCGTATACTTCCTGTTTCTTTATCTCGCCCTTGCAGGTTCTTTTTCAGCCCTGCTGTCTCATTTTTTGTGTTTCTCTCTCTTTTTAGTTCGAGTCACAGTCTGATGATGAAAAAGAATGCTTGTTTTCCAAAAATTAGTGTTGGTGGCACTAAAGGCAATCTGTTAGAAAACATCCCCATAACCAGACCTCAAAAGTGTAATACAAATTGGCTATAACTAACTGAAAACAATAATAATAATAACAACATTAATACAAATTTACTTCTGCAAAGTTAATACACAAAAATACTGAAACCCCACAAGTAGTCAAACATTTGATTGGTTTAGCAAAACCTGAAGACACACAGAACATGCCTTAAATTCACATGAGAATCTCAACAACTTATTTCTCACAGTCCATTCTTTGTTCTTCTTATCAGCCCACAGGGACTTACTCTCATTGTTATGTATGACAAAATGTATTTATTTATTTTATTTATTTATTTAATGAGTTTTATATAGCGCTGGCTAGACCCGTAGGTATCAGAGTGCTTTACATTCGGTTACACAATGTTACAGAGAATGATAACAATTACACATTACGTCAAAAATAAGTAACACACAAAATGTTTGCTTCCTTCAATCAGTGTTTGGCATTGAGGTGCTATTTTCCAGGTAACTGCAGCAGATTTAACTGTGGTACTCTTTTCCTCATCACATGGATTTTATCTCACCGCCACAGGATTCACGATGTTTCGCCACTGCAACCATACCTGGCCACCATTAAAATCATGCATCCTCCACTTAGCTGCTCTCCCATCAGTAATCCTAGATGATCCACACTTAATTTCTCACTAACTTCCTCATAGCCATCTAAACCCTTGTCCACCTCAGACAAATCACTCCCCACGAATTCCTTTCCCTTACTGAACTCCCTCTATTTACACCACTCCTTAACATTAATCAGGCCACCTTTATGTTCCCAAAAGTGCACGTTGGCCTCTCCGGCACGCTTTGGCACAAATTAATTATTGAAGGTAGGTGATCAAACCGAGTCAATGAGCATGAAACAGACTGCAACACGGCTAAGGGTGGAAAGGGGAGGGGTAGATGGGGCAAGGAGTGCGAGAAGAAGTGGAGATGGGGCATTGAAGATTAAAAGGGGAAGCAGAGAAAACTGTGAGGGGGAGTTAGCATATAAAGTGGAGATAACCAGAGATGATACATAATTAAGGGAGAAGGCGGGGAAGAGGGCAGGGAATAGAAGGAGCTTAAGAAATCAGAGCATTGAGGGATGTACAAGTGAAAGTAGAAGGTAGGTGTGGGAGCACACTGCTTCACCTCCCAGCAGAGTCGCCCCTAAGCATCATGGTTGATGCAGTCCGACAAGCGAGTACACTTGCAAAGTCATTCGAGTGTTTCACCAGGTGGGTGCAGATTAGTGCTGGCCATCTCTGGACACGTGTTTCTGGATTATTATCCGTCTTCAGCAGAGATTAGGCAAAATGATTTGGGGTTGCTGAGCAGGCTGCCGTATCCTTGGAACGTAGTATCTCTCCAGGCGCGCAGGTGCCTCTCCACGAGCTCGTCAGCCCACAGCAGCTCGAGGGCAGCCTTTAAGTAGAAGGTAGGTGTGGGAGCACACTGCTTCACCTCCCAGCAGAGTCGCCCCTAAGCATCATGGTTGATGCAGTCCGACAAGCGAGTACACTTGCAAAGTCATTCGAGTGTTTCACCAGGTGGGTGCAGATTAGTGCTGGCCATCTCTGGACACGTGTTTCTGGATTATTATCCGTCTTCAGCAGAGATTAGGCAAAATGATTTGGGGTTGCTGAGCAGGCTGCCGTATCCTTGGAACGTAGTATCTTTCCAGGCGCGCAGGTGCCTCTCCACGAGCTCGTCAGCCCACAGCGGCTCGAGGGCAGCCTTTAAGTAGAAGGTAGCAACCCCAAATAATGCCTAATCTCTGCTGATGACAGATAATAATCTAGAAACACGTGTCCAGAGATGGCCAGCACTAATCTGCACCCACCTGGTGAAACACTCTAAAGACTTTGCAAGTGTACTCGCTTGTCGGACTACATCTATCATGATGCTTAGGGGCGACCCTGCTGGGAGGTGAAGCAGTGTGCTCCCACACCAACTTTCTACTTGAAGGCTCCCTCGAGCCGCTGTGGGCTGACGAGCTCGTGGAGAGGCACCTGCGCGCCTGGAGAGATACTACGTTCCAAGGATACGGCAGCCTGCTCAGCAACCCCAAATAATGCCTAATCTCTGCTGATGACAGATAATAATCTAGAAACACGTGTCCAGAGATGGCCAGCACTAATCTGCACCCACCTGGTGAAACACTCTAAAGACTTTGCAAGTGTACTCGCTTGTCGGACTACATCTATCATGATGCTTAGGGGCGACCCTGCTGGGAGGTGAAGCAGTGTGCTCCCACACCAACTTTCCACTTGAAGGCTCCCTCGAGCCGCTGTGGGCTGACGAGCTCGTGGAGAGGCACCTGCGCGCCTGGAGAGATACTACGTTCCAAGGATACGGCAGCCTGCTCAGCAACCCCAAATAATGCCTAATCTCTGCTGATGACAGATAATAATCTAGAAACACGTGTCCAGAGATGGCCAGCACTAATCTGCACCCACCTGGTGAAACACTCTAAAGACTTTGCAAGTGTACTCGCTTGTCGGACTACATCTATCATGATGCTTAGGGGCGACCCTGCTGGGAGGTGAAGCAGTGTGCTCCCACACCAACTTTCTACTTGAAGGCTCCCTCGAGCCGCTGTGGGCTGACGAGCTCGTGGAGAGGCACCTGCGCACCTGGAGAGATACTACGTTCCAAGGATACGGCAGCCAGCTCAGCAACCCCAAATAATGCCTAATCTCTGCTGATGACAGATAATAATCTAGAAACACGTGTCCAGAGATGGCCAGCACTAATCTGCACCCACCTGGTGAAACACTCTAAAGACTTTGCAAGTGTACTCGCTTGTCGGACTACATCTATCATGATGCTTAGGGGCGACCCTGCTGGGAGGTGAAGCATTGTGCTCCCACACCAACTTTCTACTTGAAGGCTCCCTCGAGCCGCTGTGGGCTGACGAGCTCGTGGAGAGGCACCTGCGCGCCTGGAGAGATACTACGTTCCAAGGATACGGCAGCCTGCTCAGCAACCCCAAATAATGCCTAATCTCTGCTGATGACAGATAATAATCTAGAAACACGTGTCCAGAGATGGCCAGCACTAATCTGCACCCACCTGGTGAAACACTCTAAAGACTTTGCAAGTGTACTCGCTTGTCGGACTACATCTATCATGATGCTTAGGGGCGACCCTGCTGGGAGGTGAAGCAGTGTGCTCCCACACCAACTTTCTACTTGAAGGCTCCCTCGAGCCGCTGTGGGCTGACGAGCTCGTGGAGAGGCACCTGCGCGCCTGGAGAGATACTACGTTCCAAGGATACGGCAGCCTGCTCAGCAACCCCAAATAATGCCTAATCTCTGCTGATGACAGATAATAATCTAGAAACACGTGTCCAGAGATGGCCAGCACTAATCTGCACCCACCTGGTGAAACACTCTAAAGACTTTGCAAGTGTACTCGCTTGTCGGACTACATCTATCATGATGCTTAGGGGCGACCCTGCTGGGAGGTGAAGCAGTGTGCTCCCACACCAACTTTCTACTTGAAGGCTCCCTCGAGCCGCTGTGGGCTGACGAGCTCGTGGAGAGGCACCTGCGCGCCTGGAGAGATACTACGTTCCAAGGATACGGCAGCCTGCTCAGCAACCCCAAATAATGCCTAATCTCTGCTGATGACAGATAATAATCTAGAAATACGTGTCCAGAGATGGCCAGCACTAATCTGCACCCACCTGGTGAAACACTCTAAAGACTTTGCAAGTGTACTCGCTTGTCGGACTACATCTATCATGATGCTTAGGGGCGACCCTGCTGGGAGGTGAAGCAGTGTGCTCCCACACCAACTTTCTACTTGAAGGCTCCCTCGAGCCGCTGTGGGCTGACGAGCTCGTGGAGAGGCACCTGCGCGCCTGGAGAGATACTACGTTCCAAGGATACGGCAGCCTGCTCAGCAACCCCAAATAATGCCTAATCTCTGCTGATGACAGATAATAATCTAGAAACACGTGTCCAGAGATGGCCAGCACTAATCTGCACCCACCTGGTGAAACACTCTAAAGACTTTGCAAGTGTACTCGCTTGTCGGACTACATCTATCATGATGCTTAGGGGCGACCCTGCTGGGAGGTGAAGCAGTGTGCTCCCACACCAACTTTCTACTTGAAGGCTCCCTCGAGCCGCTGTGGGCTGACGAGCTCGTGGAGAGGCACCTGCGCGCCTGGAGAGATACTACGTTCCAAGGATACGGCAGCCTGCTCAGCAACCCCAAATAATGCCTAATCTCTGCTGATGACAGATAATAATCTAGAAACACGTGTCCAGAGATGGCCAGCACTAATCTGCACCCACCTGGTGAAACACTCTAAAGACTTTGCAAGTGTACTCGCTTGTCGGACTACATCTATCATGATGCTTAGGGGCGACCCTGCTGGGAGGTGAAGCAGTGTGCTCCCACACCAACTTTCTACTTGAAGGCTCCCTCGAGCCGCTGTGGGCTGACGAGCTCGTGGAGAGGCACCTGCGCGCCTGGAGAGATACTACGTTCCAAGGATACGGCAGCCTGCTCAGCAACCCCAAATAATGCCTAATCTCTGCTGATGACAGATAATAATCTAGAAACACGTGTCCAGAGATGGCCAGCACTAATCTGCACCCACCTGGTGAAACACTCTAAAGACTTTGCAAGTGTACTCGCTTGTCGGACTACATCTATCATGATGCTTAGGGGCGACCCTGCTGGGAGGTGAAGCAGTGTGCTCCCACACCAACTTTCTACTTGAAGGCTCCCTCGAGCCGCTGTGGGCTGACGAGCTCGTGGAGAGGCACCTGCGCGCCTGGAGAGATACTACGTTCCAAGGATACGGCAGCCTGCTCAGCAACCCCAAATAATGCCTAATCTCTGCTGATGACAGATAATAATCTAGAAACACGTGTCCAGAGATGGCCAGCACTAATCTGCACCAATCTGGTGAAACACTCTAAAGACTTTGCAAGTGTACTCGCTTGTCGGACTACATCTATCATGATGCTTAGGGGCGACCCTGCTGGGAGGTGAAGCAGTGTGCTCCCACACCAACTTTCTACTTGAAGGCTCCCTCGAGCCGCTGTGGGCTGACGAGCTCGTGGAGAGGCACCTACGCGCCTGGAGAGATACTACGTTCCAAGGATACGGCAGCCTGCTCAGCAACCCCAAATAATGCCTAATCTCTGCTGATGACAGATAATAATCTAGAAACACGTGTCCAGAGATGGCCAGCACTAATCTGCACCCACCTGGTGAAACACTCTAAAGACTTTGCAAGTGTACTCGCTTGTCGGACTACATCTATCATGATGCTTAGGGGCGACCCTGCTGGGAGGTGAAGCAGTGTGCTCCCACACCAACTTTCTACTTGAAGGCTCCCTCGAGCCGCTGTGGGCTGACGAGCTCGTGGAGAGGCACCTGCGCGCCTGGAGAGATACTACGTTCCAAGGATACGGCAGCCTGCTCAGCAACCCCAAATAATGCCTAATCTCTGCTGATGACAGATAATAATCTAGAAACACGTGTCCAGAGATGGCCAGCACTAATCTGCACCCACCTGGTGAAACACTCTAAAGACTTTGCAAGTGTACTCGCTTGTCGGACTACATCTATCATGATGCTTAGGGGCGACCCTGCTGGGAGGTGAAGCAGTGTGCTCCCACACCAACTTTCTACTTGAAGGCTCCCTCGAGCCGCTGTGGGCTGACGAGCTCGTGGAGAGGCACCAGCGCGCCTGGAGAGATACTACGTTCCAAGGATACGGCAGCCTGCTCAGCAACCCCAAATAATGCCTAATCTCTGCTGATGACAGATAATAATCTAGAAACACGTGTCCAGAGATGGCCAGCACTAATCTGCACCCACCTGGTGAAACACTCTAAAGACTTTGCAAGTGTACTCGCTTGTCGGACTACATCTATCATGATGCTTAGGGGCGACCCTGCTGGGAGGTGAAGCAGTGTGCTCCCACACCAACTTTCTACAAGTGAAAGTAGAAGGTCGGGATCTGAAAGTTTCCAAATGTTGGTGTCTTCAAAAGTTTTAGCAGATACTATCAGTAGGGCAGAGGGGTAGGTAGGGGAGTAAAAGATGGAAAGGCATAAGAAACAAGATATACAAGAGTTTCCAATTCATGTAAACAAATGTTTTACATTATTTGCAGAATATGAGAAGGTCTTCTAATTTCTGCTGGGGAATTCCAAAGTGATTGGGCTGCTCCAGACAAGGAGTAAGAAATGTCGGTAAGTGTTTTGAGTTTTGTCACCGCTAGCCTGAGCTCATATTTGCTCCAAAAAGCAGGAAACAAATGTGCGTGGGTTTGATACTTTGTACTACAACCATCAACTTACTCTCATCTTGTATGTCATTGGATTGATTTTTCCTCTATATTTGTTTCTCTCTCCTGCCACTTACAGTCAGACAACAGCCCCTGTTGTCACCATTGTGGCCCACACGGAACCTCCCGGCAGCCCCCTCTACCATGCATCAATCAAGTAAGATTAAAAGCATCTTTACTGCTATATCTCAACTTTTTTACTTTCACAGAATCTTCTGTATGCTGTTTCAATTTGTAATATTATTTTATAAAGACTTATGAATTACCATTAATGTACATGTCTCTCCTTTGACACCATTTGTGTCAAATACCATTTCCATGTTTAGAGTTATGCATTTGTAGTTATCATTTTACATTAATCTGCTTTACAGCTGATGTATTAGGTGATAGCCTACTGGCTCCAATTTCGATGATACTGGTGAAGTGGGTTACCCAGAAAGGAAAAATATGTGCCTGCAATGAGTTTACATGGTATATATGTAATCATTCTATGCAAGGTTCTACCCCAACCTTTATATGTTTATTTCCGTTTTCATGTTACTACATTTAATATGAACTTGATTTTTAAAGTTTGTATTAAAGTAGTCTGTGTAACTATTGTGCCAAAGCTTTATTTGATGTATTACAACTGTTGTCATATTGTTCTTGCAGACTCTGGGGACACTGAGTCTGAAAAGGATTAACCATCTACAAGCGGAGGATGGTGGCGGTCCAAGGAGTAAACCCAATTCACCTCCAAGCAGTTATCTCTGTGCCCAACACTACCCAAGTAAAAGAGAAAGAGGGGGAGCAGAAAATGGTTGAGGAAGATAAGAAAGGAGACAAGGAGGACACTGTTACCCCACACATGAAATCAAACACAAGACCTTCTCACAACGACCCGGCAGCCATCCTCCAAGATTTCTTCTGAGGTTTGCTAGTCTTCAGCTACTAGCTATGCATCAGTGGGTGCTTGCTGTGCTTACGCAAGCCTCACCTCCATTAAGCTCTCAACCTACAGGTACCTCTGTGGCATCTCTAACTCATTCCTCCCAGGCATTTCCCTTCTTCTGTCAGTCATCTGAGTAAGAGAACACCAGGTGCGGGTGGCAGATTTCTCGCTCTCATCAACTTCCCTCAACAAACATCCAGATGGAAACACTCCCTGTCATGAACTACCTGCTGGCCAAGTCAGATGGCTCGGAATGGGGAGCTGGGGAAGGAGAGAGGACTGCATGGGAAAGTCCTGTCCTCTGGGAGGAACACATTTCTCATCAGCAGTCCACTGTGAGAAGGGATGGGGTGGTAATCTTCATGCATTAGAGAAACTCTCCACAAGATAGGGGATATCCTGAAAGGACTCGCTCAGATGACAGACAAGCAAACTTGTGTCTTGGATAATGTTGTGAAATGTTACCAAGACATGGTAAAGATGCTTCATGAAAATGTTTATAGTTTGAGGTATAAGATTGCAAAGTAACATCTCTTGAACATGAAGATGATAGAGGCAGTTACAAAGAAATGCCATTGTCAAATTTCAGGTTTGAGGGATGCAGAAGATTATGCATAAGCGTCACAACCTATGAGACAAACCAACCCGTATAAACTATTTTCAATCCCCTTGCAACATCCACAACCTACCACCTCTGCCGCAAACATCTCCAGCATCTCAAATCACCCTCCACCACTTCAACCAGCATCAGCTGAACCACCATCACAGGAATACTGACAACCAGTATTCCAAAGGCGGAGATGTAGAATAAACCGAAATAATATGTATTCCAACTTTGAACTGACTATCTACAACACAATTTCCAAAATATACAGTTAAAATAGCATTTGTATGCGCCATATCCAAATAAACCTGTGTGCAAATATCAACTATAGTTACCAATGTTGTTTGCCTTTAAGTAAAACTAAAATAACATCTCTATAACTAAGCATGTCATTATCATTCTTGAAATTGCATTTAGAAAAGTTAGAATAAAAAAAGAACAAATTAATTTTTATGTTACATTTTTTAAAAGAATTATATTGTGAAAATATATTTTTCCGAAAAAGATCTAAAATTATACATACTTTCATAGTGATGGCCTCAGGACTCCCATAAAGGTTAGGGTCATTTTGGAGGACCCCATTACAAATGAGATGATGCTCCTCGTCCTCTCCTGTGTAACCTCAACCATGTTGGGGGGTAAGTAGTGTGGCTCACTGGTTAGAGGCGGCAGACCCGAGAGCAGAGGACAGCCCGGGACCAGGGTTCGATTCCCGGCGCGGCAGGTTTCTGGACCAGGGTCAGCGGACTCGATAATTCTCTCGCCTCGGTGCCCACTCTGATCAGCGATCACACTCGGCAACTCTGGGCATTAGCTTGCCTCATCTTCACTAACGGCCCTACCAGACCGCCGGGGATGCCTGGTCTCACCCTGGAGATACCCATTAAGGGACCATCTCTCAGGGAAGCCAGGAAGGGTTTCGCAGCGGTCGAAGCGCCTTGGGACCCTCCGGGTAAGTAGCGGGCTATATAAATGCCTATACATACATACATACATACATACATACATACATACATATTCCAAAAAGAGCTGCAGGGTGGTGGGCGATATTATGGTGAAAATATGGCTGAGAATGACCACAAAATGCTGATTTCCGCGACTGTTTGTCATTTTCTGGTTGCACAGTAAGCAGAGATGTCCGCCCCGTTAATGGAGGGGAGCATCCTGCATGCGGAAAAAGCACAAAACATAGGCGTAACAGAAATATTTTGAGAGGGAGTGGTGGCTGTGTTCATGATTTATGTAACAAATGAAAGTTGTTACAATGTATGCAGGAAAAATGTAAAAGCTTAAATGTAATAATATATTGAGTATATCATGTTTCATTATGTCATAGCAGGTATTCAAGCAGTGTTATCTTGGGATCGTATATGTGGATAATGTATTAGCTCTTCAACCACCCGGGGTACCGACGGACAGAACGGTGCCTCCCATCCTGAGCTGTTGCCAGGTTGAGGTGAGGCCTTTTACTTGTAAATCACTGGTAAAACAACAGTAAATCGATGTTCACCAAAAGTGGAATTACTGGTTTTGTATGTTCTATTTGTTTCTTATTACTTGACACCTAAATTATTATTTTTCACTGTATCACTGGTGCAAACGCAGTAGCACTTGATTTCTAGGTCCTGAAGAAGGCCGTGACACCTTTAATGGGTCATACTGGCCGAAACATGTAGACCTGTCCATCTGTCACATGCAGAAAAACAAATGTATACTGCAGGTGCTTTGTTTTTACACTAGGAGTGAGCCAATAAAGTTTTTTTTCGCTCTTAGTAGTTAGTTTTAGCATCACACCCTTCACTCATTTTGTATTTTTTTCTGCACTGCACTCACTACTCAACCAGCTTAGTGTTTCACACCTGGAGGATTTTATCATATCCTTTGTAGAGTAGGAATCAAAACATCCCTGAGCTCCTCCCTTCCAGCGAGCGAGGTTTAGCCTTTGGCGGAGCTAGGTGTCTTCACCAAGAGAAGAATCCCAGATGATGAAGCATGCCACCTCGGTGGGTGATGGGATTTTGTCCGAATTAAGGGACTCATTTATAAGTGATAAGGTTTCTTTTCTTGTGTCTTCTTGTGGTGCCCTTTAAGCGTTCTAGACCCGAGGACACTTTGTGTTTTGCATTAATGTATTAGTCCACCATTCCCTATTAACTATACCTACTCCAACCACATACAAACAGCAATCAAACCAACAGTTCAAGTGAAAAATTAGTTGATCACCAATCTATGTAGCTAAACTTCGGTTCTGTGCCCCACCCAGTGGCCCTGGAATTGTCCATTCATCATGGGTAATCTCTTTATGGAAACCCAGCCCAAGGCGATGTTGAGCAACACACAACAGGCTAATACAATCTTGCACATAACTTCTGGGGATTACTTCTGTCTGTTGTGGTACATGGTTGGACATTTGAAGAGAGAAAAGAGATGGGACTTGTTGGAAATGGCCCTTTTTGCAGGGTTATCCCCAAACGTTTGGCTTCTTCCTTCTTTATTTTTCCTGACCTGTGGTTGTTGGCAATAGGACTCTGGGCACTTTACCACTTCTGATCAGTGCTAAAGTGCATATGCTGTAATCCTTGGAGTGTGCCGGGCTGAGCGTGCAGGGATCCACATTGCTTACAGCCAACTTCTCGCGGAACCCGCTCCGCGGGTCCCGCATCGCTGGGATCGCCTGGTTGTTGCCTCAGGAGTTGCCTGTTTCCTGAGAGGTGGGTCGTAGGAGCTGCAGGGCTGCGAGCAGAGAGCGGGGGCTGGGACTACCTATCCCAGAAGCGCCTGCCGCCCAGATTAACAGCACCTGGGCTGCTCTCCCTGCGGGCCCCTCCCCTTTACCACAGACCTACAAATTGACTAGACCAGCGACGCAGCGCGGGAGCGACCGGGAGAAGCCCGGGACAAGGGCGGGACCGTTTGTGGCCGTTCGTGACCCGGAGTGACCGGACCGGGCCACCCCTCTAACCTGTGTGCGTCCCCATCCCTAAGGACTATGGCCGGCAGAGACAATAGGATTAAATCCTCCTTGACTGGCAGTCTGTCAACCGCCGGAGGTATGGAAAAATTCCTCATCAGGGCTAATAACATTATAGACAAGGAGATAGTCATATTGGAAAAGCGTTTATCTACTGAACTTATTTCCCTTAAATGATCATCCATAGGACCCCTTGCTAACGCCAAAACGCCCACTAGAGATAGTAATCAGTCTGCCATTGCGGATAAAATATCCCCGCCCATAGAAGACCCTAGCCACTTAGCTACCCCGGTTATATCAACGGACATTGTTGCTGACCCTACCTGTGTATTCATAAGTGAAAATGCCTCCATTTTATCCCATCCCGATGTGAGTACTAATGAGTCTAAGAGCCGTGGGGAAAGAGAGGGTGCCGTGAGGAAACGGAAAAGAGTGTACAACAAAAAAGAAGTTAAAATGGGAAGGGCTACAAAATCTGCTAAAGTACGGGAGGAACCACCACCCCAGACCACATTTACCCCCCGTGATGCTCAATTCCCGAATAGAGAAATATCCATGGAATGGGCCGTGGCACTACTTAAATCAATCATATCCCCATTAGAGGCTAAACTGGATAGGCTTTGCTCCAGAATATCAAATGTAGAGAAAACATCTGCCGCCATCCTAGCCACCCTTGGTAACCTTCAGAACCAACTCACCCCAACGACTACCATAACCCCTGCTATTCCCGCTCCTCCCAATCCGGTTTTGATTCAACCTAATATCCCCCCACCTAATACCTGTATACCACCCCCTATCCAATCCCAGCCCAATAATTTAACAACTGATAATGGGGCGAGTCAACAACCAAGCCAAATCAACCCACCAGACCATATGGCCGGGGGGACCCAGGGAGTACCAAGCGAGGCACTTAATACCCCTAGACCCAGGCGGCCCGATTTACCACCGGAGGCTAACCGGTTCACTGTCATCCTAGCCGGAGTACCACCACTAGAAACAGGGGAATCAGAAACCTTTAGCTCCTTGAAGAACAAAGTTATAAAATGGCTCAATTGGAATAGACCGCTCCCGGGCCACCTGCACAATGAGATAATTATGGTAAGGAGGGTCCCCTGGATAGGCAAGACCCCTAAAAACATCAATGGGGACTGCCTAACCGTCAGTTTTAGAGACCCTCGCACAGTATCCCATATATGTGCAGGTTTTAACAGGTCCTTCGACTCAACGATCCAGACCCTTCCCGTTTCCTATTTTTTCCCACCAACCAACATCCGCCACCAACAAAGAAGAGGGGATTGGTCCGTTGTGGAACGGAGGGGCAGACAACGAGCATATGATGCTAGACCACCAAGACTACCCCAATACGCACCCCAATTCCACTCCTTCATGGACCCTAACCGCTATGGTTGCCTAGATGGCCTAGAGGGAGTAGACTGACTACACCCTGTCTCTCGCTCTCTGAAGCCGACTAACACTCAGGCTAAACCCGATGTTCCGCCCATGGTCCATTTAACCACCCCTAACGAAGCTATTCCCACTAATTTGGCCAAGATTACACCCGTTACAACCCCCATCATACAATGTTCTGAAATCACCCCCATCACCCCCGTCCCAGCTACCCCCACTGTACCGGATTTGATTCCGCTAGATATGACTTGTACTACACCCTCTGTCTCAACTATCCACATTAACACAGTTATGGACCAAAGGGTTAAGGGTTATTCATTGATGAGCTGGAACATTGCTGGGTGGCGGCAGAAGGTTTCAGCACTGGGTTGGAGGGAACTCATTGTGGTTCATGATATCCTATGTCTGCAGGAAACGTGGTCAGTGGAAGATATTGCCTTTGATGGTTTTGTTGCTTATAACTGTAATGCGGTGGAATCTGCAATGGGGAGGGCCAAAGGGGGATTGTTGATTTTACTCTCTGTACACCTACCCTTACGAGTAAGAAAAAGCCATATTGTGGGGTCCCATTCGCAAATTTTGGAAATTCTGGTAGGCAGGGACCGAAATCTATTGTTGATTAACCACTATAATAATACCTTTGACCCCTCCAGCACCACTGTAGTAGACGAACTTGAATCGGCTCTGGATTCTATTCTTTGTAAAACAACTGTATCTTATGATATTGTTTGGGGAGGAGATTTTAATATTAGAACTTGCCCTCTCTCATATTCTACTACCTGTGGTTATGATGGGGAAAATGGGGAAAATTTACTCCACTTTTTACACTCTCCATATGGCACTTCCCTTAACAATTTGATGTTAAAAATTGATATATCAATCCACCAACATGCACCTGATAATGAGGGTAATCTGGCACCTACCTTCACGGGGAGAAAGACCACCTCCATTATTGATTTCTTGATCATTTCCAACCGGGTAGCTCCCCATTGTTCGGTTACCCAGATCTTAGATCACGACCTGAGTGACCACAATGCACTTACCATGGTCTTATATTATGAGCTCCATAGGGATGTATTCTCTGGTAGGGTTGTCGATGACATTACGCCATGTAGACCTAACGGGACCCGCATAAAGTGGAGTGGGGAAAAAGCAGAGAATTTACATCGCAGGGTGGTGAAAGCTGGCCTAAATATGATACTCAGTTGCCTTGAAACGGAAGCCCCCGCAGCACAATCAATAAATAACTTTGAGAATCTGGGTATCATAATTAAGCAAACACTCACCTCAAAGAAGGCCAAATCCGGACAGGCCACACAGGGCTGGTTCAACCAAGCTTGTACAAGGGCACTAAAATCCCTCAAACTTGCCCTTTCAAGCACCCCGAGAGACAGGTATGTGGTTAAATCCCTGAGGGCCGATTATAAAAATGCGCTCAAAACCAGGAAACAAGAACTTAGAGAAATAGCCTGGGAAGATTTGAGTAAAGCCGCAGCCCTCCGGGACAGTAAACTGTTCTGGAATACCATCAATAGCCCATTCCTGCAAAAAGAGGAATTCCCTGTCCTCACTGCCCAAGTTAATGAAGAGGGATGGGTGGCCCACTTCTCAGGGATCTTCGATCCAACTGGAGAGTCCTTAGCCAATGATAACACCATTTGCACTACCCTAGTTGAATCCCCGAGAATAACGACCGATGAGGTGGATTTGGCTATAAGGAATAGTAAAGGGGGAAAAGCCCCCGGCCCAGACGGGGTGCCGATCGACCTATACAAATATGATCCAGCCCTCTGGAGTCCATTATTGACCATAGCCTTTAATGCTGCTATGGATAACAGGACCCCTTCCACGTGGGGTGAATCCATTATCATTCCAATCTATAAAAAGGGGGATAGAGGAGAGGCCAAGAACTACCGCCCTATCTCCCTTTTGGATTCCTCACTAAAAATCCTGAGTAGGGTCCTGTTAGCACGCTTGGAAGATTGGGCCTTAGATAATAACATTCTTGCCCCATCCCAATACGGCTTTAGAAAGGGCCTTGGTACGATCGAACAGTGTATTAACTTGAACCTTTTAATAGGAAAGTATACCAAGGCCAAGCCGGGATCACTATTTCTGTGCTTCGCAGATCTTTCAAGCGCATTTGATCTGGTCGACCATGCCTTGTTATGGACAACTCTGCTGGGTATGGGAGCCCCCCCCGATATTATCTATTTCTTGGCCACACTTTATTCTAACCTATCCGCCCAAATTCGTTATGGTCCTGAGGGTGAGTGCACACGGAAGATCAGAGTAAGATCTGGCATTCGACAGGGCTGTGTATTAGCCCCGTTGCTTTTTTCCCTCTTCATTAACTCGGTGGAACAAGAACTAAAGCAAATTCACGCTGATGCCCCCCAAGTAGGAGGCACCCCTATACCGGTATTATTGTATGCCGACGATACAGTTCTTCTCTCTAGGACCCCTATAGGCCTACAAAAATTGATGGATGGGTTTTATGATTTTATATTGAAAAGGAAACTCAAAATTAATAACTCTAAAACGTTTGTCATGGTGTGTGGGAAAAAGTTGAAACTTTTTAAACCTTTTTCTTTTAAGGAAAACCATATTGCAACTGTCACAAATTTTTGTTATTTGGGAGTCACATTTAACGACAGAGGATCATGGGCCCCTGAGGAAACAAATGTCAAAGCGAGAATGGGGAAAGCATCCTTAGGCGTCTTCCGCTTTGCCTCCAAAGTAGGAAGCCGCCGTATTGCTGATATGTTGACTATATACAAGCACAGATGTACTTCGATAGCATTGTATGGCTCGGGGGTATGGGGACATTGCAATGCCAAGGCCCTGCAAACTGAAGAAAACAAGTTCATTAAACGGCTGCTTTGTCTCCCCACCTCGGCATCTACTGTTCTAACCCATTCGGAACTAGATCTGGATTACCTGTCCGACCTCACTGGGTTAAGGCCACTGTTGGTATGGAAATCCATTTTTACCAAGCAGGAAACAGCATTCACCAAAGATATCATCAAAGACTGTTTGCTCTTGGATAAAGTTTTAAGTATTCCATGGTTAAAATATGTAGTTATGACTGTTAAAGACCTGTTTGACATGGACCTAGGAAATGACCCTACCAGTCTGAACACTCTAGACAAACAGGAACTAAAAAATGTCTATCTTAGGGCGAAATCGGATGTGCGAAGTTATGCTACTAGAGAATATTCTACACATATTTTCCACCTGTCCCTGAATGATGATAGCCGGGGTATCCCAATGTACCTTAAAGTTATCCACAGACAGTCCCACCAGTTTGTTCTTTCAAGGCTAAGATTAGGTATAGTGCATAACTTGGTTGCTTTCCCGATTATGAAATCTCATCCAGTCACCCCATGTCCATGTGATGGCTCTTCAAAACAAAGTACAATGCACTTTTTATTATTCTGTCCTCTGTATAAAGCACAACGCATCTGTTTCCTCAAGCCTATGTTCCTTAAATATAACATGTGTACTACTGATAGCGCTTTGAGGCTTCTTTTTTCACTTTCAAGCCCAGATATCTGTTTTTATACTGCCACTTTTATTCTGAAATCTATTAGAGCTAGACTTAGCATGGTTTTCCTGTAATTTTATGTGTAGCAACCCCCACAACATGTGACAATGTTATTTCCGTTTCTGTATTCTGAGTACCATGTGTATGTAATGTTTTAAATTGTATACTTTTATGATGTTTTTTAAACATTCGAATAAAGTTATAAACTACTGCATATGCTCTCTGTATAAATTGTTATTGTGATTGGTCATCCATGATTGGCATATTTGTTTTACCAGTAGGTCCCTAGAAAGTGCACTGAGTGTGTTAGGGCTGATGATTCAAATGCTAATAGTGGGCCTGCAGCACTGATTGTGCAACCCCCATGAGTAGCCCTAAAATAGTGTCTCAGGCCTGCCACCGCAGTGGCTGTGTGCAGTTGCTAACTACCATGCTGACCTGACCAGTGTCCACACTGGCCAGGCCTAAACCTTCCCTTTCTGTACACATTGGACACCTCTATGGAAGGCCCAAGGTACCCCCTGGGCAGGGTGCAGTGTATGTGAAAGGTAGAGCATGTACTAGTGTGGATGACATGCTCTGATAGTGGAATACTGCCTATTTCGTTTTTCACTATTGAAAGGCTATCTTTCCCATAGGCTATAATGGGGAATGCTGTGTATAATGTTTACCTGCATATTTTCCCATAGGAGCAAGATAGGAAATTGAAGTCTGGTATCCCTGAACTCGGAATTTAATAATCCATCTTTTAGGAAGAATGTTTTTTAAATCCTGTGTTTGAGAACAACACTTTTAGAAAGTGGCTGTTCTCTTGTCTAACCTTTCTGTGTGCCTCTGCCTGTTTGTGAATTGACTGTCTAGTTTATGAGTGACAGGGGCTGGGGTGGCTCCAGGAGGCTGGATGAGTCAGCCCAGTGGTGAATATAGAGATCTGCATGTAGATGGGAGGGAGGAGTTCTGCCCGGGACCTGAATAGGACTGTGCCTGCCTTCCACCATGCTGGCTCCACCTCCTGCTGGGGCGCTGACGACCCTGCCCCCCTCTCTAAAAGGAAAGAAGGAGTCATGTAAACAGAGTGCTCCAGGACTGACCAGAACTGGTTTGGACAAGGCAAAGGCCTCTCTGCCTTCAGAGGACAAAGGAAAAATTGCTATAAAAAGGGATACCCAGACCCCAGAACTTTAGATCATCCTGGAATCAAGACGGAACCTCTGCCAAGGAGAAAGCTGGAAGACTGAAGAAGAAGAACTGACCTGCTATAAGGCTGAGCTGCAGTTACTTTGCTGCCAAGAAGAGGGGAAGGGCTTTGCTTTTGCTGTGTCCCCTTGCTTGAAGAGATCTCCAAGGGCCTGAGGAGAGCTGGCCTCCTGTTAAGAAGTCCCAGGAACAAAAGGACTCCACCCCCAGCTTCCCCCCTGAACTCTGCTGTGTGAGTGCTGACCTGCCTAGAGTGCTTGATCCATTTGTGGGGCCTCTGGAGGTTGTTTCCTGCTGTTTGGGGAGCTGGACAAGAAGAAAAGAAGAAGATCCACAATTTGCATGGATTGCTCGCTTGAGGAGCACATTGTCGATAGTGCGAGAAGATTTCCATTGCCGTGAAGATCGTCGCAGCGCCTGTTGCCGCTGCAAGAACCGACGCTTCGTTTGCTTGTGGAGAGCATCGTCCCGGTGCAGAAAGATTCCTGTCGCTGCGAGTATTGTCGCTGAGCCTGTCATTGCTGAGAGAATCCGTCGCAACGCTTGCTTGCGGACCGCATCACGTCGCTGCAAACCTCGTCGCAGAGTCCAGCGCAAGCGCATTGAGGGGCCATGGCAGAAGAGGATCGACGCTGCGCCGCGCATCGCCACTGCACCAAAGATCGCCGCCGCCCCGAAGATCGTCTCATCATGCCTATGTGAGACGCATCCTACCAGAGAAGCTGCGCGCCACTCCCCTTACAGACCGGATTCGTCGCAACACGCCCGCTGCATGCAGCAGGGTTGTCGCATCGCCTCTCGAAGGTCTCAGGAGTGACGCATCTCTTGTTTTTCAGCGCTGCAGTTGCCGCTTGGAACTTTTGTTGCATCTACAGGTACTTTGGGCTAAAAGTGATGTAACTGTGGATTATTTTTACGCAAACTCTGGAACTCTTTTTAAAGACTTATTTTGAACTGTGTATGTTGGATTTTTGTCGTTTTGGTCTTGTGTAGTTTAAATAAATTGTAAATTGTAAATTGTAAAATTGTAAATTGATACTTGTATAGCGCACTACTCCCCCGCAAGGGTCTCAAGGCGCTTGTACGAATACCGCTGTGGAACCCATCCTGGCTTTCCCTGTGAGGCGTCCACTCCTGGGCACCCCCAAGGTGGAGGCCAGGCATCCTTAGCGTTGTGGGGACCGTTGTGGAGATTAAGCAAGCTATTGCCCAGAGTTGCAGAGTGGGACCCATGATTAGAATAGGCACCGAGGCGGGCATTATCAGGTCCGCGGAATTTTGAGCCCAAGACCCGCCGAGGCGGGGAATTGAAACCTGGTCCCGGGCTAGACCTCTGCATCAGGGTCTGCTGCTCTAATCATTGAGCCACACTTCTCCAGATAAAGATACTTTATTTTTCTAAACTGGTGTGGAGTTCATTTGTGGTGTTTTCACTGTGTTAATGTGAGTGTTGGTACAAATACTTTACATTGCCTTTGATAAGCCTGTCTGCTCGTGCCAAGCTACCAAGGGGGTGAGCAGGGGTTATCTAAAGAATGTATCCCCCTTGCCCTGACTAGAAGCAAGGGTCCCTATTTTAACATTGGTACCTACCTATGCCAACTAGAGACCCCCAGATCTAACAGGGCTAGAGAGCATACCCTGCATCACATGTAAAAAGACCAGTGAAATACTCTTATATACAGTACTATTCTAAATATACTGCATTATGTATACATGCAAGCAGTTACTGTTAGTGTCGTGCATCTATTGTGTTGTAATGACTACTGAGTGAGTATGTTTGAGAGCCCATCCCCCAGATGAACATGGCACCCCAGTATAAGATGTCTGAACTTACCAATGAGCCACATATCTCTGAATTCCCCAGCAACCAAGCAAAGGGCTAGAAGTGACTCATGGAAGATATAGCTGTTGTGTGTACTTCCAGGAACAGTGGTGGACACATCAGTGAATCAGTGCCTGGTATTGCAGGCAGCTTGTACGCTGATGGAGTACCAGCAGTGTTTCTTGTTGAACCGGTGTTCCCTGTGACAAGGTGGCTGAATTGCGACATGGGTGCAATCAGCAGCACCTAAGACACAAGGGTAGCGAACAAAGACGTAGAATTCCCTTGCATCCATTTGCGTTTCTGCCAGCAACTATGGTATGGCAATAAACTGAAGCCCTCTTCTGTTGATGTCTCGCTGTACTTGTCGCAAGTATCAAGACAGGCTTGCCTGGGAGATGTCTATGTTGTCAGAGGTCACCCCTGGAAGGACTTAGTGGTCATATAATGGAGTGCAGACAAAATGATGGCCTAGTCAGGGATAGCCTAGGAGTGTGGTATAGGGTAATCAAGTCCTGCTTCAAGTCTGCATCCATGTCCATGATCACTTCAGATGACAAGATGTATCTGGCAATGACTAGTTCGAAGGACATGCCAAAGATGCTGAACATTTTCCTGTAAATCCTCTCTCTTTCCCTCAGATAACTGTTCCTAAAAAAAAGAGCAATCCAGGAAGACACTCTCTAACATAGTGAAGGGCAAATATTTTGTTTGGTATCTAAGTTCATTTTTATGTTGATAGCCTGTATGTGATTGGCTTGTTTTGTAGTGTATTTCACCTGTAGACTTGTATTGCCACAGTCAATACTCACTCCCCATTGTATTACCAGGTGTGTTGTAAGTACAGTAAGCCTATTTTTAAAAAGCGATAAAAAAACATTAACACCACAGAATAATGAAAAATAAGCTTGTTCAAACTATTTTCTTATTTTCCCTATGTCTTTTTATGACACCATTATTTTCATTTTCTATAGGATTGTGTTGCCGTAACTGCGAGTGGCCATATGTGGTGGTAGACTTACTTCGATTCTGGTCTGGTGTACATTTACTGCTTTTGTGCTGGCTTTTTTGCTGTAGTAAGAAGTGTACTTTGGGAATAGCTATGGTTGTACTCTTTTTGGTTAAGTGTTTGTATTTTCATGTCCCTCACTAAACCCCACTCACCCCTCTCTAAACCTGACAAATGTTGTAGTACGTGTTCCCCATTTTTCAGCTACTTCCAGTGGTCCTTCACACAATTTCTCACAGAATGTATGCCTACGTGTGTGCAAACCTCAGAACATGTGGTGGAGATCTCTGCACAGTAAGGTAGCGTTTAGCATTTTGTAATATGTGAGTAGTACTACTTCACATACTACAAGATGGAATTTGTAAATAAGGCACTTTATGTTCAGCCAGCTGTCCCTTCCCTTTGACACAGTTCTAGGGCAAAAACCTTGCAATTTTCAATTTTATCAGACCATTACTAAAAACAATGGGGTTTACTACCTCCACATTCTTCACTCCCTAGCCCTTGCTCACAGGCTAAATATACCTTTCTATCACCCACCCCAGGTGTGTTATACTCATACAATATGGGTTGCATGCTGAAAATGTCTTTCCTCTTATGAGTTGATCCAGTAACTGTGACCTCAAAACAAACACACTCACACTCTAAGTAGATAATAGCTCTGCAGCAATCACCTTCCACTTTTTGTGATACTCCCTGCCTCGTGTTATGGTGTAGTATGACTAGAACCTAATAACCTCAATGTGCTCATCTCTACTCTGTCCACCAAACAAAACATGATGTTTCAATAAATGTACGTTGCCCAAAATGCCTTTCTAACTTTGTCAGTGCCTCACCATTAAATCTTTAATTTTCAGCCCCCATCATGTTCTGTTGTGATCCTAATAATGCACAAACCCTCACTCCACAAGCAATGTAGGAGAGTCATTTGCTTCCTTTCATCTGAATGCTTTTCCCCACTTATTGCCAACAAGTACCCAAATACCCTTAAGTCTGGCCACTCACAGTTCTCATTACAATTTAGGCAGGGCCTCTGGAATGATGTGATGTTCCAGCTGCAGCTTTTTCTGCTTAATTATTGGTTGGTTGGTTAGCATTTGTCACATAATCCGTCAGCAGCTGCAAAGTAGTCAGATTTTAACAAAAAATGTGCTTGTAGCTCAAACGGAATAAAGGTTACGTTACGGAATTGCAGCAACACATTTTGCCGCACTGTGAAAGGCTCTTTACAAATATTGACTGGTTTGGTTCTCTTGCTTATTGCTGCATTTGGGTGTCAGACTAAAACTAATATGGTCAAACATTTCCCCAGACAGTGTGGAACTGTGTAACAAGCATTGGCAAAGACAAACGGCCTATCCACTCTGAGAGCGATTGGTGTTTGGGATGTCACAATGTTTTATAGCCAAGTACATAAAAACGAAGCATAAAGCATAGGCAATGGCTGTTCAATATCATGAATGCAAAACTGGTGTGAGAAGAATTAAGTGTACATAAGCTGCGTAAGATCCATGGGTTTGTGTGTTTTCACTGTCCCTTAAATAAACAAAAGGAGGCATTTTGGATTTAGCAGGTGATAGAGGGATGGAGAGACAGCTACCCAGACATACAGAAATACATTGCTCTATTTTCCAGATGGGTAACATTTTTAAGTTGTCCGCTGGGAAAGAATACATTTTAATAGTAGCCATAAATATGATAAGTCAAGTTGCTGGATAAGTAGAAAAGCAGCTGACACCAATTGGCAGAGCCAGTTTTAGCTTGTGGAAGTCAGATTTATCCACTGTCTGGAATATATTTGGACGGCGATGCAAAGTTGTGAATTTCATTGTGTAATGCTTTAGATAAGGGCTACTAAGGACAACCCCAATAAAAGAGTCTCATCTTCTGGGAGTTGCATGGGAAATTACAGAGTTAAAACCTTATATAGAGTAACTAGAAGTCTGGGATTTGCCAGCTTGGTGCATGCTTTCCAGTACCCGTCAGGGCAATGTCTTGTAAATGTCACGGATGCCATGGCTTTTAAAGAGAACTGACTAAACATAGAGGGAGGTAAGTATCTGTATATATTCTTGCAGGAATAGATAGAAATGTGTGTAACCCAGACTATACTGTGTGTCAACACTGCAATTAATTCCACGTTAGTGCCCTACTGTCACATATTCTATGCTGGCGAAACAGTTAGGTTATTTGTGTCCCATTGTAGATGCAACATTATTATTGTGACAGTACAATGTACAGAAGAACTACATATTGTGGGGATTAAGCATGACTTCCAGTAAAAATGTGAAGATGTACAAAGCCTTCTATGCACTGAACATCTAGGACTGGAGGAAAATGCACGACAAATGCGCTGGAAAATGACATTCCTCATATTAAAGTTTTAGCGCACCTCTTCACCCCAAAACTTTGGTTATTGACCTGAATTATCTCCGGAACCACCACAAAAAAAAGGCGGTTCTTCCAATAAGATGTGCCAGAGGCACAGAGGCAAGCTGATTGGCTGAACTGGACGTTTAGCGAGGAGGCATGCAGCATGCGAAGTTCCACGTGATCAAACACACATTTTAGTCATCACCAGCTTCATCCAATCACAAAATGCTAACTATTTCTAACCAACAGAGCTGTTTCATTCTTCGACCAGTATGAACTTGCAGTATCAGCATAAGTGGGAGGGGTACACGTGGCTTATGTGTCCCTGTACCAACTTGTTGTTATCTCAAGTACGTAGTTTATGTAATCGTGTATTCCCATTTCCAGAGATTGCCACACCACTGTAAAGCTGTATCCCAAAACTGCCTTTTTCTGCATCTCGTATTTGGAGTTTCAAATATCTAATACAAGATCTCCTAACTTTCATGAAGAAACTGTGCAGCGCCTCTGGGATGGCTCATCTACACATGGTCCGCGATCAAGGCTTGTGTGATGAAAAAACAAGCAGCAAAGAGGGAAGGAGTTGGGGCACAGTACAGGCACCCTCTGAAAACAGCGTCTAGCATTTGATCTCGGTCTTTGAATGCTCAGCAATGTGATGAGATAACATGATTTGCAGCCCTGTTTACAACAACGGTCAGAGCAAGTAAAAACATAAGCGCTCCTGACAAGGGCTGTTAAACAAATAAATTGAAGCTCCTAAAACGGGCATTAAATGAGAGACGTGGATGGATATTAGTAATTGGTTCAGGCTTTCAGGGAGGGCTATACACAGGAAGAGGTATGACACATGCATGCCATGTACAAATGGGAAAAAATTATTGAAGAGCAACAATGGAGCCAGCAAATGGGAAGCCTATGGGCGGGCTGAAGCCCACAAACTAGATACAACATGTCTCTTTCGCGACACCTAGAAATAACACAATAAAGGCCCAATACTATCTTAAGATGTGCTCCATTATGGCACATAATATCCCTTTTCTTGCTGCATAATTTAGTCAAACCTGAAGCATAATTTGATCCTCCCATGCTGCATAATTCCAGTGGCCCTAACTTTAGGGTCATCAGATACCGGAAGTAAATATAGTACATAAGTAAAACCCAGAGATCTGTTTACAGCTGCCATTTAGTAATCAAAACGCGTAGGCGTTCATTAGTTGTCCCAGAATTCCAATGGACACAGTAACTGTAATCAAAATTCCAAGCATTGTGGAAATACTGAATATTTGTGGTATTTCAGCCAGAAACTTCGCCTCCGCCAAAAGTAGGTGGAGTAAATGAAGTCTCCAGGTGAAGTGCTGGCAAAAAAGATGCAGGAACCAACATTAAAAGTACAATTCCCATGTTAAAGTCCCCCAAAAATGGAATACACGTTAATCTCGCTCGTCCCTAGAATAACAGGGACATCAACTATCAGTAATTTAATGGGGATGAAATAACAAGTCCCATCCAGGGCCACTCGTAATAGTAGAAGAAATCATTCAGAATGTGTTTTGGAGGGTTCACTGACATAATATTGACTTGCAAAAATATCGCCGAAAAAATATCGACAGACAGACAGAATATCGACTTTGTATCTACAAACAGGTAAGAACAAAAATATCGAGTAAAAAATATCGTTTACAAAAATATAGTTTATACAAATATCGACTTTATTAAAAACAATGTTAAATTAAATTAATATCAAAAATTAATTACTAAAATATACTTTAAAATACTTAAATTACCTTATAATAATTAAATAATTAATTAAAGTTATTAAAACATTTTTTACAATCATATTTGTTAAACCATATATATATATATATATAGTAACATAATATAATTCAAAAATATCCAACATTATTACCGTAGGATAGCGGAAGTGTAAAAATTACTATTCCCACTCCAGAGAGTGCAACAGTGAATAAGGCGTTGGATAGCGTAGAGGTAAAAATTACTATTCCCACTCCAGAGAGGGCAACAGTAGGGAAAGCGTTGGATAGCGTAGGGGTACAAATTAATATTCCCACTCCAGAGAGTGCAACAGTAGAGAAAGGGTTGGATAGCGTAGGGGTAAAAATTACTATTCCCACTCCAGAGATTGCAACAGTAGAGAAAGGGTTGGATAGTGTAGGGGTAAAAATTACTATTCCCACTCCAGAGAGTGCAACAGTAGGGAGAGCGATGGATAGTGTAGGGGTAAAAATTACTATTCCCACTCCAGAGAGTGCAACAGTAGGGAAAGCGTTGGATAGATTAGGGGTAAAAATCACTATTCCCACTCCAGAAAGTGCAACAGTAGGTAAGGCGTTGGATAGCATAGAGGTAAAAATTACTATTCCCACTCCAGAGAGTGCAACAGTAGGGAAAGCGTTGGATAGCGTAGGGGTACAAATTACTATTCCCACTCCAGAGAGTGCAACAGTAGAGAAAGGGTTGGATAGCGTAGAGGTAAAAATTACTATTCCCACTCCAGAGAGTGCAACAGTAGAGAAAGGGTTGGATAGCGTAGGGGTAAAAATTACTATTCCAACTCCAAAGAGTGCAAAAGTAGGTAAGGCGTTGGATAGCACAGAGGTAAAAATTACTATACCCACTCCAGAGAGTGCAACAGTAGGGAAAGGGCTGGATAGCGTAGGGGTAAAAATTACTATTCCCACTCCAGAGAGTGCAACAGTAGGGAAAGCGTTGGATAGCGTAGGGGAATAAAATTACTATTCCCACTCCAGAGAGTGCAACAGTAGAGAAAGTGTTGGATAGCGTAGGGGTAAAAATTACTATTCCCACTCCAGTGAGTGCACCAGTAGGGAAAGTAGATACTTCATATATTATTTAAAAATATATATATATTAATGTCTATAAAAATATTAATTAAAAGTAATTACCAATATAATATATTATAATAATTAATTAATTACAAATACGAATTTAAATGAATCATTACAATTAGTTATCTATTAATACTAATTAATTACAAATTAACAATTAATTAATTAGTAATTAAAAAGTTACTTAACAATTAAAATCTAATAAATACCAAAACAAAAATTACATATGTAATTAGTTATAATTAAATTACTTCCCACCCTATTCCCCTATAAACCCACAACCCACTACAGAAAATAAATTAGTAAAATTAACATAATTATCAATTAATCAATTTAATAAAATTAATTCTCAATTAAAATTTAATTAATTACCAAATAACGATTATTTAACAGTTAATTATAAATAATAACACTACATAAATTAACATATTTAATTAATTATCATTACATTAGAACCCACCCTATTCCCCTATAAACCCACAACCCGCTACAGAAATTAAATTAGTTAAATTAACATAATTATCAAATAATCAATTAAATACAATTTATTGGCAATTACAATTTAATTAATTACAAAATAAAAATAATTAGCAATTAATTATTAACAAATACCAATAAATAAATGTACATATTTAATTAATTATAATTAAATTACTTCCCACCCTATTCCCCTATAAACACACAACCCGCTACAGAACAAATTACGCAAAATTTAAATCACTAAACCTGTGTCTAGTCTTTTTGTGCCTTTCCTAAAGGCATTCTAAAATCTTGACAGCGTTCAAAATGTGGGCACCTTTTTCAAATATCTTTTGCATAACATAAACTTTAAATTAGGATAATGATTTAGGGGCAAGACCTAGAACATTTTTGGAATTGAATCCAATTATTAAATGTATTCTAATTCCACTGTTCCTTCAGTTCCTTCATTAAACACAGAGGACAGAGTGACGGACGCCCAGCACCAGGTATTAGGGAAACCAGACTATCAAGTGACAATACATTAGAAAAGTGAGATGGGCGAGTCCTTGCAAGTTTTCTTTGTTGTCCTTTTGTTGCTTGTGCCATGGTACTTTTGTATAAACGTGCCTGCACCGGTTGATAGGCACCTTCTAGGTCGGCCCTCTAAAGAACAAACTTTTTTAAAATGTTTCAGTATGTTAGAGGCTGTCTTGTATTTCTAGGGTACCAACATGGCGTCACAATGTATATGGCATTAGAAGGTTGCACTCTTTCACTAAAGCTGTGCCCTTTCTTTGAGCTTCCTTCACTTTACTTAAATGGCAATACACTGGATGTCATTCTTTCATGAACAATATTTCTTTTTAATACAACACCAAGGGGTGAAATCTAATACACAAGCTGCAACAATGGAGGCACTTGGGCTGCAAGAACAAAGATGGCTGCAGCGGCGAAAGTTACTTTCATAACTTGAAAAGCTTGTTAAACTTCCTGCCTTGTTTGAATCGTATTCTTTCCTCAAGGAGCACAGTAACTGAAGAGTAGCAGAGAAACATCTGGTATAAATGGGATCACATTCTAATCTTTCTCTCATTTTAATGCCATATTATATGGAGGATTTTATGAGGTTTTATGTTGCATTTTACGTCATCCAAAGGTTGTCTTCAATTACTGAGACAGTTATGATGCAAAAGAAATTAAAGGTGAGAGGGAATGAGGCAACAACCTAAAGAGGAAATATTTTTTTGTTGCAGTTTTATATAGTGCAAACTCGACCTGAAGGTATTAGAGCACTTTACATGATCACCAGTTAGGTTACACAAGGACACATTCATTTTTGCAGGCACAGGGAGATTTCGGGCCTGTTTATAAGTTTGGCTGTCCTACAGCGGGCTGTGCAACACTCCGTCTGATACAGGACCACCAAACCCATGGTGCCACCGCCTGCCAGATCAGGAGTTTATTCCTGGTCTGGCGGGAAGTCCTGCGTCAGTCTGACATTGGCGGTCTGGTAGGCTCATAGACGAGCCTACCATGCAGACCTTGCTCTCAGAGCGCAGCCTGCACTTTACTGAACTGTGTGGCTTACATGTCACATTGTGCAGGAACTGGGGGTTTAATCAAGTGAGGGCACTACATGTGCCCCCCTCCACATGCTGCATCTGGGCCATCAGGCTGCAGAGGGCCCTACTAGGGCCCACTTTTATTTCTCGCCACCGCGCTTATCATGACAGGCTCACTGCCACGAAAAGGATGGTGGTGAGGCAGCTCTAAATATGCTTGACGGTGCAGCTGTGGCACTGCCACCATATTTGCGCCTCTCACCACTGTGCAAACGGTGCGGGATTCTGAATCCCTGGAGGTGGCAGCAGTCCTGAGGTGGTCAGACTGCCACAGTCATAATAGTGGGGGCGGTCCCGGTTGGACCTCCACCACGGCGGGTTCAGTGGTCCTATGTAGTGCAGGCGGTCCCGCAGTGCGGCGGTGGTTGGACCTCCACCACGGGTTCAGTGGTCCTATGAACTGCAGAACTTGTAATCAGGCCTAAAGTGATTTGCCCAGAATCACAGGATGTTGGGCCGGCGCTGAGACTTGAACCTGGTTCCCAAGTTCCAAAGTCGTCAGCTCTGGATGTTATGCAGGCATCATAGCCGGACTGGCCATAGCGGCACGTGGCAATCCCCCGGTGCGCTGCACTGGTGGGGGGTCGGTTTTGGGCCCCCGGGGGCCGTTTCTGTTACAGAGCCTTTTTTGCAGCTTAGCTGCAAAATCGGTCCTGTATCAAAATCGGCCAAAACCATGCCCCGGCAAAGAGCTCGGCGGCACCTCCAACCCCCCCCCCCCCCCCCCCCCCGAGTGGGGAGGGGGGCCGGCCGAGCACTTTGCCAGGGCCGGTTGTGGTTCCCAGTCCGGCCCTGGCAGGCATCAGTGTTTATGGAAGATGTCTCTGCAGTTGCTGAAGTCTTGGCCCATGCACTTGCACCACCTGTCTTGACCCGGAATTAATTTCTGCCAATCATAAACTCTCAATGGGTTGCATAGCTAGCTGTGTTTTTTGCCTGACTAGGGCCCTGCTGAGGGCGGAAGTCACTTTTGAAACTGTTTAGGGACAAATAGTGGACATTGAGTGCCCAAGCCTTCCCAGCTGTACAGTAATTTCTGTGACAACAGCAAGAAGACAGATTTGCATGAGCTGGTCCTAATCTCTAGCGGCTGTCATGAAAGTGGGAATCACTAGTTTTGCAATACATCATGTTGTAAATAAGATTAGGTAAGCAGCAGGACACGTCTTCAGGTAATTAAGATGGGTTTATTAAGTTAAGACAAGATAAGGACAGCAGAGCAGCAAAACCCCACAGCTGACCAGACCAACTGCCAGGGCTGGAATCCTCAACACACCAGATAGAACACACATAGCTAACATGGGAGATAGAGAAGGTAGGAACACTAAGAAAGGACTACAGACACCAGGTAGTCATTTTGATGTAAGTATAAATATACAACACATCTTCTCCCCTTAGAAACAAAACACAAATGAAAGACTCAAACACACAGTAAGAGTTAAAGCATGTGGAAAGAAACATATAACACTTAGGAGGTTAAAGACCTCATAAACTTCCAGAACAGGGAGAAAGAGAATCAGGATCAAGATGTGAAATAAGATGAAGATCACTATGACCACCTTCTCCCCTTCAATTGACAAAAACGAAGAGCCAGTCCACTCTCTACACTCCGTCATTGTGGCCATCAAAAACGGAAATAGAGAGTTCACTTTCTCCAAGAATATTTGTCCGTCGCAGCTTTAAGCTAACTTTGAATAAAGGACAGTACTGGAAGAATGCTTCCGAAGAAAAATTTGGATCCAGACTTCTTACAGTCCAAAAGCTAGTTCTGAACCAGGTGTCTAGGTTCTGGGTCTTTTCCTCCGGTTGTGAGCTTCTGGTTGTTTTTAGGCTTCCGAAATTCCTTTAAATTCAATTTCTCTTGCGGACAACTTGCCTCAGCACTGTGGGCTAAAAGTCTGGTTCAAAACGCAGAACATTTATGCAGGTTCAAAGAACCACCTCATCACAACTATGTTGTGGTACTGAAGCTCTAGTCCTTCAAGAACCTTGGTCGTGAACCCTGCCGGTCCTGGGACTCTCTTCGTCCTCCCCCAGTACAGGTTGTGGGAGTTTTGTCCTCCACCGGTCCTGGGACGTAGTCTGTCCACTCCCGGTACTGATCTGGAACTTTTGTCCCCTTCCGGTCCTGGGACATTCTTCTGTCCACTCCTGGTCCAAAATCTGGAACTTTTGTTCCCTTCCAGTCCAGGGACAATCTTCTGTCCCCACCCATTCCTTGGTTCTGCGGGTCCTGGAATTTCCTTTGTCGTCTCTTCTTTGTTCTCTTTGTTCTTATTTTTAAACCTTTGTCTCCTTAGACCACAGGAGTCTCCATCTAGGTCTACTGTGGCACTCCCACTTCCAAATGAGACCACTTCCGGGACCATTGTCCCCTCCTGATTTTGGAACTTTTTCCCCCCTCCGGTCCTGGGACTTCCTTGTCCCCTTCCGGTAACGATTCTGGGACCTTACTTTGTCCCCCTCTGGTTCTGCCGGTCGTTGGACCTGTATTGTCGATCCCACTCTCGTCGCCAAAATGTTGTAAATAGGATTAGGTAAGCAGCAGGACACGTCTTCAGGTTATTAAGATGGGTTTATTTAGTTAAGACAAGATAAGGACAGCATAGCAGTAAAACCCCACAGCTGACCAGACCAACTGCCAGGGCTGGAATCCTCAACACACCAGATAGAACACACATAGGTAACATGGGAGATAGAGAAGGTAGGAACACTAAGAAAGGACTACAGACACCAGATAGTCATTTTGAGGTAAGTATAAATATACAACACATCACAAAATGTTCTTTGTATGACAAATCACCCAGGCTTGCCAAAGTGAATACTAGGGATACATACATTGATAAATAAGTGACAGCATTCAGTTTCAGGCATTTTCATAAGTGACAGCATTCAGTTTCAGGCATTTTCAAGTATTTACCTGCATAATGCTGCGATACCGGTGTGTGTTGTCTCTTCTGTGACTACAGTAGCGTACTATCAGCCCTTTATATTTATACTTCTTTCAATTGGAAGGGAGAGTATCTGCACTTCTCTGTTTTGGTGGAATACCTTTAATAGGTGAGCACCACCACTTCTCAGCAGCAAAAAGGTACTCTGAAACAGCAAGTGCCTGTACTTGTATACTTTTATTTCAAGCACTGCCTTTCCCTTCAGTCTCACATTTTGACCTATTTTGGCCAAGTCTACGCCTGCTTCAGCTTTAAGAGACTCCTGTTCTAGGGCATCTTGTGCGCCGCAAGTGCCATAGGCAGTGGTGGCCCGCAGAGGGAGTGCTGCGGGGCAGTGGGGTGGGGAGGGCAGGGTGGGGGGGGGGTAGTAGATTCTGACATACGACGGACAGGAGTAAGGTACGTCATTAAATAAATTTTAAAAATTACCTTGCGCACGCTGCATCGCCAACTCGGCGATGCAGCGCGCGCAAGGTAAATTGTTTTATTTATTTAATTACGTACCTTACTCCTGTCCGTCGTATGTCAGGCTCTACTACCCCCAACCTTGACCCTGCCCCTCCCCCGCCCTACCACCCCGCAGCACTCCCTCGGCGAGCCGCCACAGGCCGTAGGCCTGTGACCACCTTTCAGAATACAGAATACATTCCAAACGATTATGTCCTATAAGCAGTTTGGGTTTGGCAAAGACACACCGCTTATGCGTCGATATGTAACAGATTCATCCTCAGCCCCCCCAGTGGGTGCAAGGCAGCAGTTTTCCCTCTGAACCTTCCCTCTCACAATGTTCTCAACAATATATTTTCCAATAAAGTGGCATGCACCTTTGTCTTATCGGTCTTCATAAAATTGCCTTTACATCATACATGCGCAGCAGAAGGTCTTTAGAACACACATCATTAAGACATGCAACCTTCAAAATGTTCAGACAGTATAATTGGAAAAAGTGCCAGAATGTGCCTAAGGATAAACATAAATCAAAAGACATACCAGACGTTCAGAAAAACATTTCACTCCCAGTGCTCTTTTGCTCTCATCTACCTCCTTAATATATGCAACTGACAAGCTTGTCTCGGGTCTGCCTTTTTTTAAAATAAATAATTGAAGACCATATTAAAATTCGTTTTTAGCTGATCAGATAGGTGTTTTAATGGAAATGTTTGTGCATATTGGAAAAATTATATATTAAGCCTAGTAAGCATTTCACATCATTTGTGAACAGGATCAATGAACTCAGTGAGTGAGACCACACAGCCCATTACATCTTCAAAACAGGAACTCCCGAATCTAAAAACCAAGTTGTATATCTAGCTACACAGTAGATGCCGCCTCTATTGTGGGTATATTTATGGTGATTCTCGAAACATAAAAATGTACGCCTCAATTCATATAGCTGAAAATGCAAAGGAGTAGTACTCATGGGAAAACTAACAAAGCACACTTGTTCTTAGATTTTTTTTTGTATCTACTTATAGAAAACATTTCTTCACCTCGTATTTATACGGAGAAGTACCTTTTCCACTATCACAGTTTTTTCAAAGTGTATTTCCTCTTGGGAAATGACTTGTAAAATGTTTCTTGCGGCCATGTCACTCTCAGAAACGTCCCCCATTTCTGCTCTAGGCAATGAATTACTACAATAGACCTGTGCATAAGGGGGTGTGGCCAAGATGGCGGCCGCATCGGACGCACTCCTTTGCTTTCTGAGAGACGCTCAGTACTCCATTTAATATCCTGTAGAGCTGGTGGTCACCTGGTGCTGTCTGTACAATTTCATCCCAAGGGAGTCCCGCGTGATAGCAGCACTTAACAAAATATAATGGCAGCCGTTTAAATCAAAGGCTGTTTCTGGCATTGAAAAGTTACGCGGCTGTGCCTGCAACCTCATTCTCAGGGCGGTTGATATTATAATTTGACTTATACATGTAGGTACAGGGCCGAGTGTCCAGGGCTCATAGGAAAGTAGACTCCCAAAAGTTAATGTATACAGCGTTTGGGGAGCTTGACTGCACCTCCGCCTGACTATACAGGTGCCTCCGCAGCGTCGGATTGGTAACGCAGGCATTCGGGCAATGCCCAAGGGGCCGGCATACGAGTTCTGCTGTGGGCTGCTTTTTAGCAGTCTGGGGGGGCATTTGGGCGCTGTCTATATTGTTAAAATACAGCCAGCGACCCAGTGGGTGTCGGAGTGGCCTTTCTAGAGGCGATGGGCGCTCATTACCTCCGTTTAGCAACAGGCAGAGGTGTCACTCCCTTTGTCTCGCTGGCCGGCCCATTAATGTGTGTGCAGATCCTGAGCGGGGACAGGGGGCCTGAGAAGAAGTGGCCTCACTTGTTTCACCAGTGTAAACTAACGCGTGCATTTTTTTTTACCCCCCTCCTAAAGTTTTTTTTATAAGATTACGCCAAAGCAGTGATATGAGGAGTGATTATGCAAATGTGGGCCGATTTTATGTTTGCGTGCCCGGGCCAATTTTCAATCCCAATCCAACCCTGGGCCTCCGTTACTAGAGCACCGTGGTTCCTCATCGTGCTTCCATTGCCCAGTTTGGGGTACACAGGGCCCTTGATTTCTTGTGCTGTACCATCTTGGACATTATCTATTGTTTAGTTATATAATGAGTAATGGGCACGTGGATCAAAAATGCACGAATAGGAAGAAAGGCCTTTTCATATCAGGCACCATTCATATGGAATCAACTTGAAATTGCCTTAAAACAATGCCCAGACCACCTGAAATTTTGAAAGGCCTTGAAAACGACCCTCTTTTAGACCAGCCCACTGTTACCACTTTCTTCTGCAAATCCACGAGCGCCGAGATACCCCTCAGGGGGTTATTCATGCGCTATATAAACCCATTAACTAAACTAAACTAAATATTTCAAACCTGGGCCTGGAAGTTTTTTATAAGGGCACATGTCGAATTGGAACACATACAGGTATTTGTTCAAGGACACTGAAATACACCGGGCTCATGGATTTCCAGAATGTAGGAAGTGTACGGTGCTGGGCTCTGTGTCCAGGAGTCAGGGAGAATCACTCAATAAATATAATGTAGTCACTTGGAATAAGAGGGTTGTGGCGACTCCTATCAAAGGACGTTGTGCTCGATAGATCCACCCCTCCATCCCAGTGTGCCCTGAGTGTATAGACGTCGCGTCACTTTAAGGACTGGATAACCAGCAGACAGTATCATGACGTGGCGTGCCTCATGCAGTCGACACATGCAGAATTCTCATACAGTTCACCAGTGCATACTACACTGTGAATAGTTCTCTGCAACGATGGATTGGGCAACAAGATTGTGGACACCGAGGAGTTAGGAAGGACCTTTTCTGACCACAGCCACTAAAGATGACGATGGGCACAAATACTTGAAGACTGCGTACTGGCATTCCAATACTCAATACTCTTCAGAGAATGAAGGGAAGGCCACCGACTGCCTGAGGGAGTGGGATGCATTCGAGATAGTGCTGTGAAGTCATTGGATTAAAACCATGTTTGACTACAGGACATCATTAACTTAGCTATACATAGAGCACAATATCCAAGAAGAGGAGCTAAGGCGGGGGACTACTTGGGAGGCACTGAATCTTGTGGGCCTTTGGAAAGAACACTCAGAGTTGGTAGACGGGCTAAGAAAGCTGGACTATTGGGAGTATGTTGCACAGCAACATTCGGTGGGAGATAGAGTGGGTGATTTCTTGCCTGGCTCCTCCGTGTAGAGGTCTCAAGAGCCCCAGTTGGAGTCATTCTAATACACAAGGTGATCTTATCAATACACAAGAAGTTTTAAACTGGGCTTTCACAGACTATTACAAGACCCTGTACGCAGCTGCTATGGCCTGTAGCGGCCTGTATAGGGTGTGCTGCCGGGCGGTGATGTGGGGCGGGGGAGGGGCAGGGTGTGGGGTAGTAAACAGCGGTATACAGATGAATGCAGGTAAGTAGACATTTAAATCAATAAAACGAATTTCTTTGCATGCCCCTTGACGTTGGTTCATATAGGCCCTATCCAGGCTTTTTCAGTATTACAATATTTTATGCAAATAGACTGACCCTGATAGCCCAAACATTTGTGCACTCGGACCAGAAGGGTTATAAACCTGGCAGGCATATATTCCTGAACTTGAGACGTCCATTCTGTCTGATGGAGGACACACCACATGAAGGCTTTCCGCAGTTTGCTGTAACCCTTGACATCATAAAAGGCTTTGATTCATTGGGATATTTATATCTGATGAAGGTACTAGACAGGATGGGGCTGAGGGTGAAGTGCCTGAGTTAGTTCCAATTATACACAGATCACAAGGGTAGAGTCCGCATTGTAGCATACATTTCTGATCTGTGCACTACAAATAGGGCAGACAGAAATGACCACTATCGCCAATTATATTTGCACTGGCCATGGAGCAGTTAGGATGCCTGTATAGAACACAGGGACCATCCTGGGGCGGGTTCCTGTAGATGATACCCGGAAAGTCATCTCGATGCACAGGAATGAGTCACTGGTTTATTTTTGACACGCAGCGGTGTTTGCCTTCTGTGATGGCCATCTAGCATGACTTCAGAGAAATCAATGGGATAAAGGATAATTGGGCCAAAAAAGGCCTATACCCCCTCCGACAGCAGTCATAAATAAAATGTGATAGGTTGCCAGTGTTCCATATGTTGCGGTGTTTTCTTTAAATACCTGGGGATTAATATATTTGTATATATCTTCTATACTACTATTATAAAGAGAGAACTGGGAACCTTTGAGGCGGGTAAACTCAAGAAGTACAGCACCAATCACAACACTCAATACAGCATTGGAAAGGGGAGATGCAGCAGATGGACATAGGCTATACAGCTGGGCACCATATACATTACAAAGGTCAAAGAAGCAAAGGGGTAAAGTAGTCCCTTGTGGGCGTTAGTGTGGGCGTGTCAAAGTAACTACACTGCATGTGGGCGTGTCAATGGGCGTCCAACATTCAGAGAGGGGCATGGCACAACAGTACAGGGGCGTGCCACAACAGCAGTACATTATTACTTTGTGGGCGGCAGCATTCACAGGCACAACAGCGTTGTCAGAGGGGCATGACACATAGCGCGCCTTTAATGTGCGTGCCCATTCACGAACTACCTTCGCGTCTGACACATACGTACCAATGTGCGTTCTCAGTACGCGACGTCACCCTTCTGGGGCACGCCTTTCGGAAGCAATGTGCGCACAGATTCACGTTGTCAGGACGCGACATTAACAATTCGCATTTGACAAGTACGTCTGACAGGTACATGGAGAAGCACAAAGCTGCGAAACATTTCACATTCAGCCAACATTACTGCGGCGAAAACTTTGTGCACATACAACTTTTCAGAGGGGGCGGAAAAAAAAATAACAAAAAAGGGCGCGCCTTCCATCAGTAACGTTCTCAGTACACAATGTCACCCTTCTCAAAGGAGGCTGCAGTACAATTAACAAAAAAAAACAAGTGCGCGGCTTTCAACACGAAGGTACTCGCACATTCACTACTCACACGGGCGAATCTAACACGCGGCACTGACGGACCTTGACATACTGACTAAGCCACAGGGAGGAAAAAAAAAACGAAAACACTCAGTTACAGTGGTGCTCAACGGCTCCAGCTGACATACCCGGACAACGTCGGGACGGGCTCCTAGTATATATATATATATATATATATAACTATTTAGACAACTCAGAGGAGTGGTGATGGGAGCCTGTTTCTCCCCCAGCTATGCATACTTGCACGTGGGCTGGTGGGAGGAACAGGTCCTTAAAAAAGAGCACAGTGCATGTTTCAATAAAAATATATCTTGTTATCTTGGGTATATAGATGACATATTTATTTTGTGGAAATGTGAGGAATGGCTTTAGAATTTATAAGGGCTATCAATAATAATACCATGAACCTCCACTAAACACTCCCCATTAACAAGTTCAGTATGGAATTTTTAGATGTAAAAGTGTATATTAAGAATGAGAAATTTGAAACAACACTGTTTAGGAAACCCACCGCAGGCAATGTGACGCTCCATGCTACAAGCGCACATCCCAAA
Source organism: Lissotriton vulgaris (assembly GCF_964263255.1). Taxonomy (NCBI): domain Eukaryota; kingdom Metazoa; phylum Chordata; class Amphibia; order Caudata; family Salamandridae; genus Lissotriton; species Lissotriton vulgaris. Next base: position 543,678,769 of record NC_141700.1, on the reverse strand, counting down.
CATCTTATAGCCAGTATCTCCTATGGTGAGATTTTAAGACTTTAGAGAATCTGCAGCTTGGAATCAGACTTTGATACGTGCTTGAGAGAAACCATGATCAGATAAGGGCACATGGCTACTCTGAAACTTTGCTAAACAAAGCTATGGCTAAAGCCAGCGTGCGATCTAGGATGAGCCTATTCAAAAGCAATGCCACTGAAATTTCAGAGCCACTAGTGGAGTTAGCCCCGTGGGATGAGGTAGCTAACAAGGAAGGTCCAATATTGATCACTACTTACAGCAGTGAGGAAAGAAAGATTAGATCTATAGTTAAAAAGAATTGGCCTACAGTTTTCACTGACGCAGTGCTACACAAAAGACTGCCTGCTACTCCAATGATCACCTTTAGGAGAGCCAAAAGTATGGGTGCGATCTTGGACAAAAGTAGCCCAGAAATTACCCAAATGTGGCTAAAACCTGCTCCTGGCTTTCGCAAATGTTCCACTTGCAGAGCATGCAAGTTTGGCATAAACATGACTCACTATCGCACTCCCTTCAGCACTAGAGAAACCACTATTTTAAGGAGCTTCAATTGCAGGACTGAATTTGCTGTATACGTCCTGACGTGCACCTGTGGTCTTAACTACATTGGTAGTACAAAGCTGCAGGTGCACGTGAGGATTTTGCAGCATCTACGGGCCATTTTACATAGTGACCGCACGTATCTAAAGGCGCATCACTTTAAGAAGGTACATAATAATGATGTCTCTTGCCTCAAATACTTTGTGGTAGCATCCATTCCCAAACCACGACGAGGAGGTAACTGAGAACTTCAATTAAGGCAACTAGAGACCAAAATGATACTCGAATTCGACAGTAAATAGCTGAACGGGTTAAACAATACGGAAGGCATGTACAATTTTCTCTAGCTTGCCCTTCCCCTCGGTAGCTGGATGAGACCGCACAACATGATGAACTAGACCATTGATTTTAGGCGTAAAAATCATATTATACTTTTATGTATACAGTTCTTTCCTTCTTTTTTGCATTTCATTGGATATCTTGAAAGTATTATACTTAATTGATTTGACTCGAATACCCCATATGCCTTAAATCTGAAAACATGTTTTTATAACACATTTGCACTTTTTATCCAGTATGATGAATTTTATGGATGATATTTATATGATTTTAGCAATATTTAACCAATTTTGGATTTGTATTGTTATTAATATTTATACATTTATTTAAATCATACGGATGCACTTTATTCTTATTGGAGAAACATATTAGCATGGTTTTGCACAGTTAAATAATTTGCTGCTATGCACTCTTTGCACATTAGTGGGCCCTCCACGGGATGAATACGTAGCCGTTGTATAAAATAGGAAAAGTTTTTACAAAATGGAATATTACCTATTATCAGTGGTTCTACATTACGGATTTATCCGGTAATAATTGTTTGCGGCAATACTATACAAAAGAGCATTAGTTTAATATGCTCAGCTGTAGAGGTCAATTTTATTTAAATATGTGAGTCTGGTATATTTATAAAACATGTTTTGTTAATAAGAAGCTGCACGTTTAGAATATGCCCTCGATATATGTATTTATACAGAAAGATATATATGCAAAACCATTTGAATGCTGAAATTGAAATGTGATATTTTTAATGATTCTTGAATTACCTAAAGATACACAGTCTGCGTTTTTATAAAATGTAAACTCGATGTGGGGGTCGTTGACAGCAATGTAGTTTGTTTTCATGATCTATGATCATGTGATTCAAAATACGTGGAAGTGGGTGTGCACTTTGCAGCATTTAAAAAGTCAGTTTATCTATGATCCGCATGTGAACAAGGGCTTCCGAGCCCGAAACACGACATCTGCTGGAAGATATGGTCAAATAAACATCTTGCCTGAAACTCAAAGTGGTCCGTTTCTCCTTCTTCGCCGCCTGGAGGTTACGGGAGTTTACATTTGCTGAATATATATATATAGGTAGATGGGATTTTTCCACTGTGACACTTGAACTAGGGCTTACGGGCTTGAAACGCGTTGTGTTGGGTCTCTCTTTAATAAATAACATCTTTGTCCAAAGATAAACTACGGAGGTCTGTGTCTCTTTCCTCGCCTGCCGCCGTGTGTGGAATCAGGAAGTGGTTCGAGTTTCCAGGATATATATATATATATATATATATATATATATATATATATATATATATATATATATCATAAACAAATGATGGCGCGGCACACTTCTTGGCGGTAAAGATGTTGTTTATTATCAAATCAAGTGCAAAACTCCTATAAAAATAAGTATTTGGATGGAGGATTTAGTAGCAGTGTAATTGACTGTTTACTTTACCAATTTTTAGTGTCTCACTAAATATAGTGGATAGAGACTAAACTGTGTGAATATCTGTATCACTTTGTCAGTTGTTGTGTAAACTGGTTCTCCAGTTGGTTACTAGATATATGAAAGTCTATATTAGTTAGTGATTAGTTAACTGAGTATTTGTGTGGGAGAGTGAATGTGTGTGTGGTTCGTTGGGGGTGTGTGACTGCCCAAAGATGTGTGAATAGTTGATTTAGTAGATATATTAAGTTAAAACTACATGTTCTAACAGTTGTTTGGGTGAGTGAATATCTTTATGGGTGTGGTGATGAACAAATATATTTCTCAATGGTACATGTCCAACAAACTAGTTAAATAAAAGGCAGTGTATTTGTCAGTTGTTGTATATAAATAAGTATACATAAGACTCAATGATTGTGTGAGTAACTGTATGGTTAACTGTATACTTTCAATAATGATTTTATAATACACTAAGTATGACTTACTATCTTAATGAATAGATGAAGTGGTGTTTGTATAAGTGTGTAGCTAAGTAAGTATGTAAGTATGATCCATTGTTTGCTTAAGTGAGTAGGATAACTTCAAATGTGAATGTCAAGTCAAAAAATGTGTATAGCGCGCTACATACCCAGAGGGTCTCAAGGCGCTTGAAGAAGGGTGGGGAGTTACTTGTCAAAAATCCAAGTTTTGAGTTGCTTTCTAAATGCTAGGTGGTTCTTGGTAAGGCGAAGGTGAGTGGGAAGTGAGTTCCAAGTTTTAGCTGCTAGGTAGGAAAAGGATCTACCTCCCATGGTGGTTTTGTTGATGCGAGGTACAGTGGCGAGGGCTTGGTTGGAGGATCGTAGCTGGCGGGAGGGGGTGTAGAAGGATAGTCGTGTGTTGAGGCATTCGGGTCCGATTTCGTAGAGTGCTTTGTGAGCGTGGGTAAGGAGCCGGAAAGTGATTCTCTTATTGACGGGGAGCCAGTGGAGGTTTTTCAGGTGATCAGAGATGTGTTCTTTACGCGGGATGTCTAATATGAGCCTGGCTGAGGCGTTCTGGATGCGTTGTAGTTTTTTCTGGAGCTTTGCGGTGGTGCCGGCGTAGAGGGTGTTTTCTTAGTCCAGTCGGCTCGTGACCAGAGCGTGGGTGACTGTTTTTCTAGTTTCGGTAGGGATCCCGCAAAATGTTTTTTTGAGCATGCGAAGGATGTTGAAGCAGGATGAAGAGACGGTGTTGACTTGTCTGTTCATCGAGAGTGAGGAATCCAGGATGACGCCCAGGTTTCGTGCGTGGTCCGTCGGGATGGGTGCTTTTCCAAGAGCCTCTGGCCACCAAGAGTCGTCCCAGGCGGAGGGGGAGGTACCTAAGATGAGGACTTCTGTTTTGTCCGAGTTCAGTTTCAGACGGCTGTGCTTCATCCATTCGGCTACTTCTTTCATTCCTTCGTGTAGGTTGGTTTTGGCTGTGTTAGGGTCTCTGGTGAGTGATAGGATCAGTTGAGTGTCGTCGGCGTAGGAGATGATGTTGAGGTTATGTTGGCGTGCGATGGTCGCGAGGGGGCTCATGTAAACGTTGAAGAGGGTGGGACTGAGTGAGGACCCTTGAGTTACGCCGCAGATGACTTCAGTAGCCTCTGACTTGAATGGTGGAAGGCGGACTTTCTGTGTTCTTCCGGTGAGGAACGAGGTGATCCATTCCAGTGCTTTTCCTTGGATTCCGATGTTTCTGAGGCGCTGTAAAAGGGTGCTATGACAGACTGTGTCGAAGGCTGCGGAGAGGTCGAGGAGGATGAGGGCGACTGTGTCTCCATTGTCCAGTAGTTTTCGAATATCGTCTGTTGCTGCGATAAGTGCGGTCTCAGTGCTGTGTTTGGCTCGGAAGCCGGACTGTGAGGGGTCGAGGGATTTGTTGGTTTCGAGGAAGGCGGCGAGCTGGTTGTTGACAGCTTTCTCGATGACTTTGGCCGGGAATGGAAGGAGTGAGATAGGGCGATAGTTTTTGAGTTTGGTGGGGTCAGCTGTGGGTTTCTTCAGGAGGGCGCTGAGTTCGGCGTGTTTCCAACTTTCCGGGAAGGTTGCGGAGTTGAGGGAGCAGTTGATGACGTCTCGGAGGTGCGGTGCAATAATGGAGTCTGCTTTGTTGAAGATGTAGTGAGGGCAAGGGTCTGTGGGGGATCCTGAGTGGATAGAGTTCATCAGACGGATGGTGTCCTCAGTAGAGATTGGCTTCCAGTCATTGAGGATGTTCAGGGGGGGAAGGGGTCCTGCAGGGGAATGGGTGGGTTGATCTCCGGATTGGTTGTCGAAGCTGTTGTGGATGTCTGCAATTTTGTTGTAGAAGAATGAGGTTAGGGAGTCGCAGAGGGCTTGGGAGGGGGTGATGTCGTTGGAGTTGGCGGATGGGTTTGTAAATTCCTTGACGATGTTGAATAATTCCTTGCTGTTGTGGGCGTTGTTATCTAGACGGTCCTTGAAGGCTGCTTTCTTAGCATTTCGGATTAGTTGGTGGTGTATGCGGGTGGCGTTTTTGAAGGCGTCCTTGGTGCTGGTGGTTGGGTCTTTTTTCCAGGCCTTCTCGAGGGAGCGACAGAATTTCTTGGATTTCTTAAGGTCATCGTTGAACCAGGAGGCCTTCTTGCTGCCTAGTTTGATTTGTCGTTTTTTCAGTGGTGCTAGGAGGTCGGCGCTGTTGGATAGCCATTGGGTGAGGTTGGTGGCTGCTTGGTCGGGGTTAGAGGATTGGGCAGGGGGCTTTTGAAGAAGCGATGAGGAGATCTGGTCGGTGGTGATTTTGTTCCAGTTTCTTTGCAATGTGGGTCGGGGTGGTTGTTGGATGTAGGCTTGTTGTAGGTGAAGTGAACGCAGCTGTGGCCAGTCCAAAGGAGAGCTGTGGTGTGGCTGAAGGAAACATGCTTGCTGGATGTGAAGATGGGGTCGAGTGTGTGACCTGCGATGTGGGTGGGGGTAGTGACAAGTTGTTCAAGTCCGAGGTTTGCGAGGTTGTCCAAAAGGGTGGTGGTGTTGCGGTCGTTGTTCTTTTCAAGGTGAAAGTTGAGGTCTCCCAAAAGGATGTAGTCCTCGGAGGGGAGCGCGTGTGGAGTGATGAAGTCCGTGATGTCTTCACTAAATTGTGCGCGGGGTCCTGGTGGCCTGTAAAGGAGGGTGCCTCTGAGTGTGGTCTTGGGGTCGATGTGGATCTGGAAGTGAAGGTGTTCAGAGTTGGCGAGGTTGACGTCTGAGCTGGTTGAGATGCGGATGGATTTCTTATGGACGATAGCGATGCCTCCTCCTGTGTGGCCGGTGCGGTCCTTGCGAATGATCTTATAGCCTTCCGGGATGGCAATGGTGATGTCTGGGGCTGAGGAGGTGTTCATCCATGTTTCTGTTAGGAAGGCGACGTCCGGAGAGATGGTATCGAGTAGATTCCAGAGGTCAATGGCGTGTCTGTGGACCGAGCGGGTGTTGAGCAGGATGCATTGTAGGTGGTTGGGATTGGATATCTGTTGTGTGTTCGTGGATGGGGAGTTGTTCTTGGTGCCGTCGAACTTGCAGGAGTAGCAGGAAAAGGGTCCATGGGTGTGTCCAGGAGCGGCTTGGACGCAGGTGAGGGAGCGGCCGGGGTTGAGGGCTAGGAGGGTGGTGGCATTGTAAGTAATGCGGGAGGGGTGGGCATTACGAGGACCAGGGGCTCTGGCGCTGGGCGCGGTCCAGGCGCGGACGGGCGTAGACGGGCTTACCTTTGGCGCACCTTCGGCGCGGATGGGGCGCGATCGCTGCGCGTGAACGCTGCGCGTTAATGCAGCGGTCATATATGGATGGTGGAGGGGGAGGGGCGAGGGCGGCTCAGCTGGGAGGCGGGCGGGCTCCAGAGGACGATAACAACAAACAAAATGGCAGCGTGGGGGTGAGCACAGCAGAGCGCTTGGGGCAAACGCGCAAACAGAGTGAGAGTTACAATTTTAAATCAAAAAAGTGCATATAAAGCAAAGCGGCAACCAGGCAGACAGCAGGCAATAATTATTAGGCAGTTTCAATCAGCAACGCAGCACAACGATACCGAATGTCGCCAGGGACACTGGGGAGCGACCACTCAGCCCGAGAGAGAGGAGCGAGTCACGGCGCTTTCAGGTAAGGGAGCGCTGTTTCTAGTTAGTGGGAGGGCGGCTCAGCTGGGAGGCGGGGCGGGCTCCAGAGGACGATAACAACAAACAAAATGGCAGCGTGGGGGTGAGCACAGCAGAGCGCTTGGGGCAAACGCGCAAACAGAGTGAAAGTTACAATTTTAAATCAAAAAAGTGCATATAAAGCAAAGCGGCAACCAGGCAGACAGCAGGCAATAATTATTAGGCAGTTTCAATCAGCAACGCAGCACAACGATACCGAATGTCGCCAGGGACACTGGGGAGCGACCACTCAGCCCGAGAGAGAGGATGTGTGCTGGTGTGTAATGTCGATATAGGTGTATAAGTATTTTTGATAGTGTTCTGTTGTTCATTGACAGCATGTATGAGTGAATCTACAGGTAAGTGATTAGATGTGTATATACATCTAGGAAGCACTGAGTGGGTTTTTAGATACTTGTATTGCTGTGTCAATAGATTTAAATATGATACTCTGTATTTTACAAAGAGTGATGAAAGATTTTACTAGTGTATGAAAAGCTGTATGTGATTGTCACGTGGATGATGTCATCAGTGATGTCATTTGAGATGTCATCAGTGATGTCACTGACCATGTCATGAATGATGTAATATGTGACATCATCAGCAATGGATTGCGGGTGCGCGAAATATAGTTAGTACAACTAACTATATAGGAGCAATTTCAATGGTTTTGTATGAGTGAAATGTCCAGCTAACTATAACACCCCTAAAACTTATAGTTTTTGAGTGAATTTCAAAGGTTTTTTAAATGCTAATTCCTAACTATATAAGGCCTGAAACCTATGGTTTTTCCAGTGAATTTGCAAGGTTTTTTAAATGCTAATTCCTAACTATATAGGGCCTGAAACCTATGGTTTTTTCAGTTAATCGTCAAAGGTTTTTTTAAATGCTAATTCCTAACTATATAAGGCCTGAAACCTATGTTTTTTTCAGTGAATTTCAATGTTTTTTTTAAATGCTAATTCCAAACTATATCAGGCCTGAAACCTATGTTTTTTTTCATTGAATTTCGAAGGTTTTTTAAATGACAATTGTTAAATGTATTAATTGTTTTTTTTATACTGATTTGCTACATTTTTGCAGGCAGGTGTTCAGAGGGCACGCCCCCTTTTTACAACACTCTGCAGCCCAGCTCCATGGTGCTTACTGTAGATACCTGTTGGACTAGTTCCCTCTAGGGGACCTCTGGATTGAACAGGAATTAATTCCCCAACTTAAACTGTGTAAACGCGCCCTGTAGAGTGTTCTAAATTAGGGGAATGAGAATGTTGAAATTATTTTTGAATTTTCCACTACTTTTATTGAGATTTTGAATGTCCGGTTATTGACAGCACCAGTAATGAAGAAGTTTCTGTTGGAGGAGATGACATGAGGGATTTTTTTGATCAGTCTCTGGACGGCAAATTTCTCGAATGTTTGGAGACCATAGAGTTCCAGGAATCATCTTTGCAGACTTTTGATGAGGATATTCCTGATGATGTGATTGATGAGGAAATTCCTGATGATGACATGTTACTAGTTCTTTTAAATTATGAAAATTTAGAAGAATACATTTATATTTAGAAATTAAAAATTGTTTGAGACATTATTCATTTTTATTTGTAATTTATGAGGTAGTAGCGAAGTGATTGTGGTATAAAGTGAGACTTATAGTATAGAGTGCAACAGGATCCAAAGAGGGGGGCGCTAAGTTGAACCCACAGGCCGAGGTTGCCTAATGATGCTGGCACACATACATTCTGTTTGCGAAATCTCCGCTACCATACCCTCCCCCTCTCCTGTTGTGGTCATCCAGGCTTTCAAACCATAGCATCTAAACACATTAGTACAATGTGGGGGAAGCTGGGATACTTACATTAGGAGATGTACATGCATCAAACCTTGCTCACAATTCAGGAGATTGTAGATAACTTTGGGTAAGGCCCTTGATATCTACTTACGTGCAATGCATTAGTACACCCTCTAAGGCACAAATGAGGCTGTACAATGCTGAGCCTCAGATGTCCATGGTACTACAGTTGGTATTGACTCATGGTAATGGGCACAGAGCGGTTACGGTGTTGTATGGTGCATTGTTACCACAGCGGTCAAGTCAGTATGGTGGTCTCAGAGATTGATGGACAGAAACTGTTAGCCAAGAACTACCCGACAACCAGTGGCAGGCCTCTTTAGGGTAGGTTGCAAAAGTGTCGCAAAACCCCAGACTTACATATACTCAGTGTAATCATTTGTATCTGACATACCTCACCCCAAATTGATTAAGTTGCATGCTGCAGGGTCTGGGGACAAATTGTCGTAGGTGCAGGGAGAGGAGGCTGACATTCTACACATGGTATGGGTGTCCCCAGAGATTACAGTATTCAGGAGTAAGATGATGAAGGAAGTAGCTGACTTGATGGGGAAAGTGCTTGTGGTAGATCGTCATGTGTTTGCTGGGGGTTATGCTCCGAACTAAACATAATAAATATGTAATGACGTTTATGGACTTAGCATAAGTTCTGGCTAAGAGGTGTATAGCCATGTCATGGTAACCGCCGAGGGCTTTGGACAACTGGATGCATAATCTGAAACAAGCCTTTACAAAGCAATAGGTCTCGCAATTGCGAGTTATTGAGCTATTGGCATTGTAAATGGCAATGCTTTTTATATTAAAAGGCATTGTTATTTACAATAACAATAGTTCAAAGTTTTGCAAAAGCAATACCTATTGTATTGCAGAGTGCGGTGTCCATGAATCGGGTGCCGCGCTCACTATAATAGTTTTAAAAAAAAGAAGAAACCGAGCTCAGTATTAAAGTTTAATAAAATAAAAAATAAACAGAGCGCAGTGTCCCTGAAGCAGGGGCCACGCTCAACATCAAAGTTAATTTTTTTAAAATATAATCTGAGCGCAGTGTCCCCAAAATGGGCGCCGCACTCAGCATGCAGGATAGAGTGGCATAGTGCTCTATAAGATAAGCGGCCGCCATTGTCCCCATCAGTGTCAACAAAATAGTGCTCACCCACTTATAATGCAGACTGTGTAACAAGCCAAGTAGAAGGTCCAATTGTTATGGGCGGTAAGAAATGCAGACAAGGCGGTACCAAGGAGGGACTGACAAGCCTATTTACGGATCAGAAACCAGCATTCACGAAGGACAATGACACAAGCCAATGACAAATACGGGTGGAGAGTGGGCAGGGCTTCCAGTGCATACCCTAATACAGCATGCCTCGCAGAGCGAGCAGTGCATGAGCGATACTGCTGGCTCGACCTACAAATGGGTTGTTGCTGAAACAGACACATGGGATAAACTGCTTAGGCAGGTAGTCATTGTCCACCCAGAAGGGATCTGGAGCACATATACGTTGGCTCTGGAGGCCAAGTCTGACAAAAGACCTCCTTAAACAGCATACATACTTTCTCAAGTGACAAGGTATGAATAATCATGATTAAACATTATTTCATAGGAGACTGAAGCCGCATAGGCAGTATACAACCTATGAGGTACTGCGCCTCTCATCGGCTATGGACCTGCACCCACCCCTTCCATGCATCAGTTAGAATGGCTTCACAGCGGCATGTCTGGTGATGTGTGACATATAAAGATACAGTCAGAGCCCATGAATGCTTCTGTTAACAAGTGCTATACATGTGATACTACTCCAGGCTATCTGAGAAATTTCTGGCACTTGCTATTAACCATGACCTGACCATAAAGGTAATAGGTTCATTAAGTTTACGTGTTATTATTGCTCGTGATTAGTTTACTATATTGAAAATCACAGATTTAATTCAGAATACATGATGTGCATAGTCTTTAAGCAATATAAAATAACAAACAATCAAGAAAGATATGCTGGAAAGAAAAAGAGATCAGTGCTTAACACCTTGGCTGCTAGGCGTTTTCCCCTCTCATGCTGGATCCTTTGCTTTCCCATTGTTTCATGACGAGCTCAGCTCGTCATCAGCACAGCTCACCCGTGCATCATGACGAGCTGAGCTCGTCATCAGCATCGAAAGGGTTAATTTCTGCTGGGGGATACTGGTGGTTGGACTGTTTTACAATTTTTATGATTGGGACTTATTTTTTTCATGATTCGACTTTGACATGCAGCAAAAAATAAAAAACAAACGTTATAATAGAGAAAGACAAAGATATGGAAATACTGAGAAAAGCTAGAAAAAAGCAGACTTGACAACAAACCTGTCATGGAAAATTCTAGAAAGTGTAGGATAGTGGAAAAAAGAGGAAGTAGGCTTAATCAAGACTTGATAGCCTTGGTATTCAACTATCCAATATTTGACAACACATTATGCGGGCTCCCTAAAAATCTTTGCACCACAGATATTTGGACCCAAACGTCTATTCACTGTGATTTTGAGAATCAGAATCAATGAATTTCTAAGCACAGCCAATTTGTTTTGCTTGTGTTATTCACACAGAGTGCTGAGTACACACATACATTTCCTACTTCATTAGCTGGATATACAAAGCCAAAAAGAACATTGTAGTCATTGCATTGTATTCAGATTTGCAAAAACCATCCCTAGCTTTTCAATAATGGTAAAGATTGCAAATCCATCTCACAACTCTCCAGACATGAATGAACCACCCTATCTCACTTTCCCCCTATAATCCACCTTCAATTCAGTCTTCATTCACGCCTATGTAAACTACTGCCATTTTGGTCTGGACACTAAACAGACACGTCCAAATCTCCCATGAGCCCATGCATTGCCATATGCCAGAAACAATAACCATCACCCCCACTCATCGCTGACACAACTTACCTGATCATTGCCACCATTCTCTCTGGCACAATGCCTGGCCCCCTGACACATGACTACTTGAAGTTCAGAAGGCTGCTAAAAACCTCACTGTTTTGATTCGCTTCTGTTCCTGGTTGGCTGTAGTAACTATAGTGCGGAGATACCCCTGTCGGGGTGATTCGGACACTTTATAAATTAATAAATATCAAATATTATGACATCATACTCCTTCTGAAAAAACATGTTTTCACACCTAATGCTGGCCGATTTCCAATCTATGTTGAATCTCCTTGTTATTATAAAAATCATGGGACGGAAGTTGGGAGGTAGTTCTAAAATCATGTAGCACACTACCACTTTGTCCATAACTGAGAGTCAGGATTCTGCCCTCAAAGGACTATATGAGGAAAGAGGTTCTACTTTCCTTGAACAAAAATTTCCCTGATACTCCTCGACCTGACAGATGCTAAGACCCTGCAGATCACTCAGTCTTGCAGCAGAGGCTTGAATGTGTGCAGCATATCGAGACTTGGGCTGAAATGGGCTCATTTGCTTTTCACTGACCACAACCAAATGTCATGATTGAATGTTTCACAATGTTTCCATGCTGAGGTATCAATCGATAAATCAGGGGTTTGTGAAGCGCGCTACTCACCCATGAGGGTCTCAAGGCACTGGGGGGGGGGGCAGAGGGGGGAAGCGGCCATGCAGCTCCGGATCAGCCAGAAAGCTAGGTCTTGAGGCTCTTCCTGAAGGTGTGCAGAGTGGGGGAACGTCTGATTTTGAGCGGGAGCTCGTTCCAGGTTTTTGCCGCGATGTAGGAGTAGGCTCTTCCATCCACTCTGGCTCTGCGGATGGTCTGGGTTTGGCGAGGACAAGGTTGGCGGAGCGGAGGTTACTGTTGGGTACGTGGAAGGAGACTCTTTTGTTGAGGTATTGGGGGCTGATGTTGTGGAGGGATTTGTAGGCGTGAGTGAGTAGCTTGAAGGTTACTCTCTTCTCGACAGGGAGCCAGTGGAGGTCTCATTGATACTGGGTGATGTGTTCCTGTCGTGGGATGCCGAGGACGAGTCTGGCAGCGGTGTTCTGGATGGTCTGGAGTTTTCGGAGCAGGGATTTGTTAACACAGGTGCCATCCCTGTCATGTCTTCCCTTCAACATCTACGTATGCCCCCTTGCTTAGGTCCTCCCTCCGTACAAGGGAAACTTTAAAATGTACACTGACAACACAAACATCCATTTCTACTTGGAAAACAGGACACGCAATGCAATTAACATTGCGAATTGCCCAGTCCATAGGTTTCACTGGAAGCAGGAGAGCTTCTTGCTCATGAATAGTGCCAAGACTGTGATCATGGTAAGCGGATACACTGAACCCATTCCACTTACACTGGACTGGCCCTCAGTCCCTGGATCCTTGCAGAGCACTTCGTCATCAAAGATGACCCTCAGGGGTATCTGGGATGCTGAAGAAAATGCGTGCCCCTAGGAATTGGGGAACGTCCCCTGATCACTGCTTGCTACTCCTCAGGGCTAATCCAGAGAATAACAATTCTTGTTCAATTTTTCGTGATATTATTATACAGAATTTGGCTGTTGATACCAAACAATGTTGTGTATCTTCTTAAATTTGGTGGCCACCATACCCCTGCACGTGCTGCTCTTCAAAGGCTGTTGACTCCGAAAGAGACTCTTGGGACTACCTATTATCTTGTGGGCGGTGTACCAGCCCACCTAGTTAGTGTGGCGGTGCTGGGCTCCCCTCCCTATGCAGAGCAGAGCATCCTCTGCCATATTAAGAGATGCTCAGACATCTGCCTTGACAAATCTCTTCATCTTCATAGCACCTGCTGGTGCAGAGAGCACTTATTGCTTAATTTGTAAAAAACATAAGTGCCAGGGCTCTCCTCAGGAGGCCACTGCAGCTTGCTCCATACATTGCCCCTACTATGCTGCCAATGATAGTAACAAACACAACTAATAACCATCACACTCCTCCACATGTGACAGTACGGACTTTTTTAGGCCCCAAAGCTATAAGAAATCTTGGGCGGCAGATAATAATATTTTTTAACGAATGTAGCAATAATAATGAACTGTGGTGTGGTCATCTCTAAATTACCTAGACAGCGCCACCTTGTAGCAGACTGTCACATGCGCCAGTGTTGACAAATAAGTGCCTGTGCCCAGCCCCGAAAACCACCGGCTCAAATTAAGCACTGAGGGGGCTCCACTCAAAACACGGACAAATGATGAGTAATCTTTTTCTCATTCGGAATTTTATTTTATTGAAACAAACTTACAAAGCAGTAGTTTGTGTTGGTAAAACAAACAATAAAATGTTGTTTCTTGCAGACAGTGTTTTCCTGCACATTATGCCATTGTTTGTTTACCCTGCTTTGGACCACCATGCCTTGCATGGAGGTCCTGGGCATGGAAATCTAGCGACGGTCACTACATCCTACATCACGGTGTTTTGTGAGAACGTTGAGGACTGAGAAGGTTTACCGAAGGGAGCCTTGGACTCTGCACAAGCACTTGGGATATATATGCTCATGAGCTCTGTTGCTGTTGAAAGCAAAACAACTGCTGCTGTGTGTGTCAAGTGCTTGTGCTGGTGCTTGAGGAGCTGTCTTGAGGCAGCACGTTGGTGGAGGATGGAGCAGCTGGAGGTGGTGGCAAGAGAGATGAAGCAGTGTGGCCTTGTTGTGTAGCTCATAACATGCCAACTGGCTGCAATTGTGTTGTGGTTGCACAGAGGTAAGACTAGAGATGGTAGGCTACCTCAGATGTTCATCAATGTCAACATACACGGCAGACTTGCGGTGTGCCTCTTTTAGCTCGGACAGGAACATGGCCAGTTTGGCCTCAGTTTTGATTAGAGGTTAACATGTGAGGGGCTAATGCAGACAGCCATTTTGGACCAGGGAAGATTGGAGTGGTACAGATGAGACGTACGCAATACAGCTCTCAGTAACTGACAGTGCAATGGTGAAACGCTGAGAGCCAGAAGGCAGTGATGGTCACAGAGCGAAAAAAGATTTGTTCTGAGGGACTGTCATACCTATAAAGGAGCTGTCCATACACAGGTATTGGGCAAAATACATTACGCATAGAATGTATATAACTTGTAACTGATTGTGGCAAAGAATCTAGGGAGCCCTAAATCTTTACTTTGTGTCAGAAGGGTGTAAGGAGATCCCAACAGCCTGACTGAAGACCCTCTGACGTCTGCAGCAAAGTAACTACTGCAACATTAGGTTATTGTGGACCTGATTTTAGGTTTGGTGCACAAAATGACAATGCCTTTTATTTATGTTTTGGTTTTTAAAACATAACTAAAAGGCATTGTCATTTACAATGCTAATAGCTTAAACTCTTGCAAATGCGAGACCTATTGCATTCCAAATGCTTGAAGGCATCGCTGAGTTGGCCCTTTCAGTCTCCCATGTCCCCTAAAGAGCTACCCGTTTGCTGCGAGTTAAATAAACAAGCAGGTGGTCACAAATGCGAACGAGAGCCCCTCCTGCAGTAAGAGAAACTTATTAAACACAGTAGACGTACTGTGTAACAACCGAAGTAAAAGGGCCAGTCCTCATGGGAGGTTACAAATGAAGACAAGGCAGTACTAAGGAGGGACTAACAAACCTAATAATGAATCAGAAGTCAGCATTTACAAAGGACAATGACACAATCCAATGACAAATATGGTAGGAGAGTGGGCGGGGCTTCAAGTGCATATTCCAATACAGTATGGCTCGCAGAGCAGCGCATGCGCTGCCCAGGCTCGACCTAAAAATGGAGACAATAAAATTCACTTTCCCCACCCTAGAGGAAACAAGGTCAGTAAAGATCTTCTCTCACAGTACGTGCATTGCAGGGAGACAGGAACAAAAACTGGAAGTGCTGTTGAACTGTACCCATGCTTATGCCCTTCCCTGGAATTCAAGGAGTTAATTAAATGAAAATTTTAAACATGTATTGTTCCTGATGCTATTTTGTATTGCATAAGAAAATGTATTTCTAATGCTTTGGTGCTGGTCAACCTTAAACAATTAGGGACTGAGGAAGAAGAAAGGCAGAGGGGCAATGAAAATCAACACCCTGAATAGATGAGCTACTTATTCCTTGCTTTGGACGGCTTGGACTATATTCTTAAGTGGTGTAGTATTTCAAAACCTATCACCTCATTCACACTGAAATTTTGAGCCGCACCTTCTTTAATATTAAAAAATAGCGTATGGTCAAGCTACACTAGTCAAATGTTCCATAAAGGGTCATGCGCATCCTTATATTATATGCTAAAACAAGTCACCCAATCACTTCTGCTTTATTGTTGATCCATGGCCATTTGATACATATTTTGTTTCAATGTCCACAATCACCTTGAATGATAGCTAGCACTGCTCCTAATAGTTAAATGAAGAAGTTCCTTTGCTGTCAAGGCTAATGTATGTTTGCCGCTTATTTAGTGCTTTCACAGCTACAAAGCACTGGAGCGCTTTACAAGGGGAGGGTTTTTGAAGGGACTACTGGACAGTAGCATAGAGGACACAGAAGGGGTGGTGAGAAGTCAAATAAGACAGAGGTGCTCAGAGTTGGTTGCAGGAAAAATGGCAGCAGACGGAAGAGGTAGAGGGCATACGGAGCCCGAGGTCCGACATTGGTACACATTGGTGGTACACATTCAAAGTTTAAGCCTTTCAGACTTTGGAGATCGACGAAATCAGAGGTAAACCTAAGGCTTCTGCAGCCCCTGAGGTGCAGAGTGCTATCCCAACATCTTTGCCCCTGCCCCATTCAGGCTATATCTTTGAAATGCTGATGTCATAGCGGGCCCTCAATCTATTTTGCAAGGTGGGGAGGGGTTATTTTTAATTGTTCTCTGCAACATGCTGCATGCGCTTTCGCTTGCAAAAGATACCCTTTACGAGGGCTTGCAGCCGTCCCATTGCTTACCATTCGATGGCTTACATTTCACTCTTATCTCCTGTTTCTAATTGGGTAGAGCGTGCCAGCTTAACTTCCTCTTCTTTCAGATAGAGTATGGACCAAGTATTGATTGTTTCAGCTTGATTGCTGTCCTTCGTTATTCACGCTGTGATTAAAGTACTATTTTTTTAAAGGGTGTAGCTGTGCATTTTAAAGCTGCCCTTTTGCACTCCTTTTTAGGTCTCGCCTAGCAGTGCAGCGCTTGCGCTGCACGCTTTGCAAGGCTTGCAGTATACAGTATAGTAGGGAAGCTCCGCCTACTTTCCTCGCATCTTTTTTTGGCTTAAATAGAAAATGCTGCATTCTCATTCATTTTCAGCTTGTTAATCCCTCCTTCTGGCGGCGATGTCGTCATTTTAATCTTTCCATGGCTATCGGCCCCTTTACTTTAAAAACTCTTTTGTTCCCCTGCCTCCCCCGTTCCCTCCAGCAGTTCGTGACTTCTCTGCCCACCACCCCCCACTCCTGTTCGTACGTTCTTGGACGCCTGCACTTTTGTTTACAATGCAATAGGTCTTGCGTAAATACGAGTACTATTGCATTTGTAAATGCTTGTTTTCTCCTGGGATTGACTGGGGGAGTTCGCACTATGTTTTGCGTGACCGGTCCACAACACATGCACATACAACGTCTTTTATGCAGAAGCAGTTACTTTAAGGTTTGCACCACGGGCCAATTCATGGCGGAAGGCAGAGTTAGCACAAGCAGCAAAACGAACCAGGACAAAGGGAAGCGCGGCAGAGAGCTTTTTTAAATGTTGTTCTCTCAATCTTTCTATGCTCAATTTCACCTCCCTTCCTCTTATTTGTCCCATCATTCTTCCTTTTCTCCTTCCTTGTGTTTACTTCTGTGTCTCTTTGCTGCCTCCTCTATTTTATCCTCATTTTCTTGATGTTCTCATTCCATAGGCTCCCCCTATTTTAACTCAACTCACTCGCTTCTACCTTTCTTCGTTTTATTCTCTCTGCTCTCGCTTTGCCTTCCTTCATATTTTTTCTTACATCGGTTCCTTCCTCTCGTTGTTTGACTTTCTCCGGCTCACTCCTTTACTTCTCTTTCGCTTCTCTGCACATTTTGGTTCACCCTGTCTGCCTTCCCTCCCTTCTCCTTGCTAGCCCCACCTTCACATCCAGGACGCATCTCCCTGGTAACAAAATGACCAGAGGCTCCATGGTGACTAAAGCAGAGCTTGCTTCTGGCTTGCAAGGCTCAAATCCCACGCGCTGCCCTTCTGCACCCTAGGCCTGGACCCTCAACCAGCACCATAGCACATCTCAACATGGAGGAGTACATGTGCACCACCCTGGAGGACAAGCTGCTAGTGTAAGAGGAAAGAGTGGGGTGCTCTGCTGGGGGGAGGAGCGAGCGTGGCATGGGGACATGTCTGCTTGAGAAGTTCTGGCGGTTTTTGCAGGACGTTCTTGCTTGCTGTGCGGAGGAAAGTGATCCCTTTCGCTGCTTTATGTCAGGGTTCTATGGATCCCTCAGGGCTCTGGGTCCCGATGCCACTACACCTGGTGCACCAATGGTATCTACGCCCTTGGAAGGGGGTAGACATTTTGATAGGGGAGGGTGCTGCTCTGTACATGTACAAGAAGGGTGCGCATTGATGAGGAAATCGACAGCTCTGTGGAGAAGAGGCATTAGCCTATCTCTGACAGACTATAGATAGGAGATGCCCGCTACAGAGGTGCTTACTGCGGGACATACTCTCTCCCAAAAGAGGGGACTCTCTACGGGGCGAGATTTGTGCATTTTTGGGGCGTGTTGGGTAGGAGGCACAGGATCTCTCCCCAAGTCCCCGTGAAGGAACCTGCTTGCACAAGGGTACGTGGAATTGCTGTTGTGCACACAACCAAAAGGCAACACACATGGGTGGTTACCCTACTATAAACACTACTACAAGCAGCAGGCAAGGTGTAAGTAAGGTAGTGCATCCTACTGTATGACTAGTGTAAGGGATGTACACTACTTCAACAAACAGATAAGATGTGCACAAGACAATAATGGAGTGTACTCCACCAGAAGAAGCAGGAAACGTTTTCTTGAGGCACAGGGAGATTAACTGATTTGCCCGGAGCCTACCGCCTGACTCGAATCTGGTACCCAGCTTCAAAATCGGCCATTCTAGCCATAATCTGAACAAGCAGTGCGCTGTTGTCTACAATGTTAGTAATTGTGAATGGTCTACTTGGGTTCGGGGGGCTTTTAACAGGTGTGACATAAGGGTTAATGTTCGCCTTTCAAACAAAACTTCCCAGCTGAATCTTGCACCTTTCTTTTTGGTCATTGCTTCTCCATCGCACCCATCCATCTACTGGGACTATTCCCTGGTAAGTGCGATGCAGTCATAAGACTGTCAGCCATACTGCCATTTATAGGATCAGGCCACCCTGGCAAGGTGGCATGCTACAACAAGCATTTGCAATGCAATAGGTCTCGCATTTACGCGAGTTTGAGCTATTGACATTGCAAATGACAATACCTTTATTTTTGTTTTCGTTTTTAAAACATAAATAAAAGGCATTTTCTTTTGCAATGAATGGTAAATTTGAGACCTATTTGCATTGCAAATGCTTGTTTATGTTTGCCAATCGACAACTACCGCCTAAACGGTTTAAGTTATGTCTATCTTGAAAACGGGGGCCCAATTGTCAGCGGCTAGGCTGGTGTATGGGAAGCATGTTTACAAACACTCCGCATTCTCTGAAAGAGCAAGCGCAAAGCTGTTTTTTTATGACATTTCTGTTGGCCTATCTGTAGTAGTTTTATGTAAGGTGATGGAATGTTTCCATGAAAATGTAATGTTTTTCTATGTATCTGTTCTTCATGATTTTCTTCTCCTAGTTCTATTTTGATACTTTGTGCTGTCAATTTAAAAGGTAGAATTTTCACCTGCATTACTTATATATACATAATAAGTTATTATTTTGATTCAAGTAAAGATATCCTAGCTAACCTTATTCTTGTTTTCCTAAGTTTTCAATTGTAAAATGCTTCTTCTCTGGAAGCATATCAGGCGTTCATGTATTAAAGTATAAAGCATTTTCTTCTAGACAATTAAAACAAATGAGTCGGGACAACAGAATGCATTCACAGCACATCATTCAGGTCCCTAAATAATTCCTTCAACTGCCTACTCCACAATGCACACACTCTGGTTTATTGTCCTCTTATCCATACTTTGAGATATTTTGTATCTTGTGGATTTAACTTAATTCCTTTTAAAATGCTGTTCGTTCTTCTGATAATTTTTATATATTACAATTTTGGAGGGGACATCTGCTTATGCTGGGCTCAGTGGCAGCTCCTCGGTTATGGCCGCCGATCGTCGCCCCCTGCTTTTAGTAGTGCAAGGGACAAATAAAATTATAATAACTTGACGTTAATATAATTTTATTGTTCCTGCTGCTTGGCAGCTTTGCAGACGGGGCAGGGCTGTTCTGCTCTCAGAGCAGGGGAGAGGAGTGGTGAGCACTGACTGTTTGGCTGGTCCTCACGGGCTGTCCAAACAGTCATGCACACTTTGCATTTTCTTTACCTAGACCTGGGTGGAGAACATGCCCAGGGCCCCATTCCCTGGCTGAGCGCCGAACCACAGTGCTCAGACCAATCACAACACTGCATTGCGTCGTCATGAATGGCTATGAGGAGCTTGGGAGCCCGGGTGCTTCCTGCTTGCACAGAAGCCAAGAAGTCAGACTGCTGGCAGGTATATTAATATTTTTTTGTGAACCCCCTCTCCTGCTCCCCCGCCTCACTGCTGCTTCCAGGGAGCAGCCGCCACTGTTAGACTGTTGTCCACCAACATGGGTAAGTTAATTAGTTGTTCTATTTTGCTTTCTGCCTTTATTGTTCCATCTACTGGTCTTCCTCTGCTGCCATCTTGATAGGTTTTGGCTTTCTGCTACTGTACCAGCTCTCTAACCTGCAAGTATAAGATAGTGCCCTGTGTGGCGAGCTAGTTACCTGCCAGTGGCAAACACGTCTACGCCGACAGGGGGTAGGACATATGGAGAATCAGGTATGTCAGCAATAAGTACTTCAGATTGGAACTTTTTGCTCTACAATCCGGGCAACACCTGCTTATTGCCCTAACATCTAACATAATTAATCCACAAGTTAGTAAAAGAGGTGGAAAGAAATTGGCTTTTCAGGTACGACATTGAGGTGCTTTCAAGTTAAGCCACTAATATAACTAGAAAAGTTTTTACTGTTCACGATAACGAGTCACCACTTAATGAAGGCAATAGCAATGTGCTTTGTAGCTGACATTACTTCCATTAGAGTCCAATTGACCAAGCAAAGCTACCAGCAGCTATGCTGACCATCTGGACTGCTCAGGTTGGGAAACAGTTGGAACACGGCGGTCTTAACCATGCGTTTTCCAACTACACAAGTGCTACCCCACTTGCCTTAACCACGCATATGCTGTTGGCTAGACAGAAGAAGGTGAAGACGGAAGCAGGAAGATGCCAGGCAGAGATGCAGTGAGGTAAGTGAGGCTTAGGGGGTAGTTTTCAGGGCGGGGTGGGGGATTGGGGTAGTTTTAGGGACAGTGCAGGGGTGGATCGGGTAGTGTATGTAAAGGGGAAGGGTTTTGGGCCCTAGGGCAGGGGGAGGGAAATTGGTTGTTGGGGTAGTTTTTAGGGCTGGTTTGGTTGGGGTAAGTTTCAGGGCAGTGGAAGGGGTTGGTTAGTTTTAGGTACAGTGCAGGGGTTTGGGTAGTGTAATTAAAGGAGAAGGGTTTTAGGCCTTAAGGTAGGGGGAGGGGAATGGGTAGAGTCAGCACAGGTGGGGTGGTCCGGGTAGTGGTGAAATTAGCCACATATATCACTTTACCATTCATGCATATACCATGAAATTGTATGGTAAAGGCATGTGTGGTAAAGGTATGCATAGCAAAGAGGCATTTGTGGTTTGGGCTGCGTGGTAGAGGCAGGCACGGTTTAACTATGCGTGCATCTATCATACAACCGTTCAGATTACACGTATGAGCAAGATCATATACACCGTTCTGGCAGTGTTCTCCTGTGATTGCAGAAGAAACTAACCCTTAAACCTAACAGTTATGGCTCATAGTCTCATAAAGGTCTTTTTACCAAGGAAGATAAAACAACTAGCACCCACCATCTATTCAGTTGGTTTTCAGCTACTGAGCCACCTTTTGCTAATGGATCGATTCTCAACAAGATCAAGCAGGTGGCATTTCACTGCTTTTGAAAACCTTTTCCTGAACCCTTTAGATATGGACAATTTCAGCCCTGTTTCTACTTGTCATTCCTTGATAAACTACTGGAGAAGACAGTCACCTCCCAAGTGTATCTCCTTAATACCCATGGCATCCTACAACCCAACAAGCAGGGTTCAGACCAAGCCATAACCCTGATGTCACATTCTTGGTAGTATTAGATAATCCATGACTAACAGCTAATAGAGCAACTCCATCGACATGCTGCTACTTGACCTGGTGGTGGCGTTTGCCACATTAGACCATAAAATTCAGCTGTCTTGTCTGACATTTTTAAGGATTTGGTGCTTAACCTTTTCCAAGATCCATTCTTTATTAAGTTAAAGAATCAGTTAAGTGTCCATCCTCTGTTTTCATGAGTGATCGCTCTATTATTTGTGGGCATGTGCAGGGGTCCTCTCAAGGCCTACTACTCTCTAGTCTGTAATTAAGCCTCTGGCATACCATGACCCTGGACGCACATGATTCATCAGTTTCCCAGATTCTGCCCTAGCTAGATTACTCCATTCATGAGTAGGTTCCAGCTCAAACATGGTCCTATGGCTGTCAACTCATTGTTGCTGCCAGTAATGTGGTCCTTGATGGAGATATATAAAAGTCCAGTTGGTCGGTAAAAAGACAAACCTCCAGTCACCTAACCTTTAGTGTTTCAGCCTATTCCCTAAACGAAAACCTGCAGTTAAGAGTTTGCACATAACACCTTGACCACGGCGCAAATTCCGCAGCGGTGCTGATGATTTATTGAATGGGTAGTGTTCGGACGGCCTCCGCCCATTCTCTGCACAGTCCCACTGTGACGTCGGACGGCCGGGGGAAGTCTATCGCATGGAAGGGGTTAATCATGCCAAAGTTCCTTTCCTTGATCCTCAAATCACTGTTGTAGCTAGGTTCTGTCTGTTTGACCTAAAAGTGTTATGCATGGAGCTACCACTAACTGAGCAAAAAAGAGAGCCAGTAAAAAGGACCTTCATAAGTTCTTGCCTAGATTGGTGCAATGGGCTTCACGACTGACTGCCTAAATTCCATCTCTTAAAATACTACAATCAGAATATGGCTTCAGGGCTAGTTTATACTCAGTCAAGATGGCAAAATACTTTTCTTTTCTTCTTTGACACCTCCATTGGCTCCCCGATAAGTGTTGGATTCATTTTAAAATCTCTCAGCCAATCTCTTTTATAGAACAGGGCTGTAATTTCTGTTGCAATTCGTGTTGTACTCAACTCTCTTCCCCTTGACCTAATGTTAGAAACCCACTAGATTTTCTGAGAAAAATAAAAACCTTTCTAGTTCCCCATGCTGGTGCAGAGTAGCCCTTCAAACTCTCTAGTTCTCTGCAGTTTTCTATCACCGAGAATGCTCCTATGTGGTGTCAGAATACTTTTTAAGAACAGGTGACAAAACTATTCCAAGGTCCCCATATATTCATTAATTTATACTGTACTTTTTTCGGTGCCCATCTTGTCACTGCTGTGTTTTTCACATTTGATACAGCCTGGTAACTCAGGTATATGCATACAGAAAAAGGGTTTTTTAATATTTCAGATTTTATCTGGGCGCTCTACCAGATGTGGACGCTAAAGTAGTCGAGTGAATAAAGTAAGTATGGTGCAAAGAGGCGAGCGGAGAAGACCCCCTAACCCTCAACTTTGTGTTAGAAAGCTAACAAACAAAACAATACTTTACAGTGTCGCCTATGCACACATAAAAAGTGGATCCATTCATAGTCGTGTACAATTATGACACACAATTCACGGAAAAGCCAAAGACTACAGAACAAAACGCCTGATTTTTCCACACAGGTACTTTGAAAGGTTTAATAGTTCCACAACCAGCCGACACGTGTTTCGTCGTGTTGGAACAGTGTCTCGGTGACTCCTCAGGGCTGGGAAAGAATACAAAAATATAAACATGGAATATATTGTTGATACATTGGGTTTCTTCACAAATACATACGGCATCAAGTTTACATGGTGTAAAGCTCAAGACACCAGTCCCCGGTATCCTCTCATTTAAAGTGACTACTGGCTTATTCAAGAGAGTGATGACAGAGTAAAGACTTAATCACAAGGAATATGTGTTCATTTAGACAGATCTAAGAGAAAAGGTGGTTCAACATCCCAAGAGCATATTGACTGAGTAAAGCACTTAGAAGTGTGACGGAACAGGTCAAACACACATCTCTGAGAACCTTACAACCCGAGTTCAGGCACTCATATCTTACAAGAACAACTGTAACCCTTCCACTCATACCTGTATTAACGATCAACTTGCCATTAAGTCTGTGAGGTCAGGGAAGGGAGAAAAGGAAGAGAAACAAAAACCGAGGGGAAAATTGTCAACTTATTTTCTAGATAAGGTCCATATAGGACTACCTAAAAACTCTTCATAAAAAATAGAAACAGAGACAGAAAGTGACAAAAATAATAGCAGTCTGCTCACGGCTCTACCGGTGATACTTCCGACCCGGCAGGGCCCGTGACTATGTAGAGAATTGTCTTTTTTATCCGTATTCTAGTCGGAAACAAAAGTAAAATAACATGAATCAACCCATGACTTTTAGTGGCCCTCCAAAGAAATATACAATCCGGCTGCCACTATTGAGTTAATGTGATGAACATACCGCGTAGAGAGGAATGCTCTCTCACAGTGTAGTAGGCTCCAATGTGGAAATATGTATATGTTCTTGCGTCCGGGCGTATATCAGTTTCAAAAAAGTTAAGGGAGAAAAGTGCAAAAGACTAACTTTAGTCCTGTGTTCCTCGCGAACAAACAACAGTCCAGTCTAGGATGCTCCCTTACGAAACACTCCAGAACCGATAAAGTGAAACAAGTATCGGAAAAAATATGCATACCAAATTACCTCAGATTGGGTAAGGATGAATGCAAAACCGGGAGAGGATCCCAAACAGCTCCCACTACCGCGTGTGTGCAGAACGTAGTCCTGGTCTCTGTTAAGATTAAACCAGGCATCAGTATACCCAAGATTGACTTAATTCTCAGTTAAATCAAAGTACTAGGGTCGGCAGAAACCCTTCAGTAACAGCAACTTACTATTTCTCAGGGAAACTCTCCTCTTGTGTTACCGGGTCGCCATATTCCTGGTAACGGACACGTGACCGGAAGTAAGGCGTGCTTAAATACTACGTGCTACCCAATTTGCCTCGTATTTCTAAAAAGACTAGAACGTCTCCCTGGACCACGTAATCCCGGGCGCATAAACACAACCATTTAATCGTCCATTCTGACCTGTCCCGCCCTGTTAAGGAGGCAAAAGAGGTTTTTAGTTTTGCAAGTGGGATGTTCAAAGAATTGTGAATATTTCAAAATAAAGAAGAGAAAGGGGTCGTGACTCTCGGATACGACTAGTCACAACTCCAGGCCCAAAACCGACTCGTAGTGTGATCGGAATTTTCAGAAACACAACTGAAAGTGAACACCGCCAGTAACACCCATTCTAACTTCTGGATAGAGCCGATAAAGGTGCAGCGTTATACACCCATTTGTTCTCCATGTGTATTAACACCATATACAACTGTAAACAATAAGGTGCCGTAGAGGTCACAAGACACCCAGAGAAAGTGACATTACAATATCATAAATTCAAAAAAGGGGTACATTATCTTTGTTTGTTATGTCCCCACCAAAATGTGGAAACAATACTTGTAGTAAAAAACATCCATTCAGTTCTTCTTCTAAGTGTACCCCAAGGTCCCTCCGCTCAATTACTGGCTGGTATGCTCCTAACACAGTATTCTATTTTGACAATACTTTTTAGTGTCTTTTACTCTTGAACAAAATAGCCAACGTCGCTAAGATCTAGTGTCACCGAGCTACCCATGGAACACATATCAAAGGGTTCCATAAGTTCTTACATAGTTTGCAGGCACATTGGAAACACCGAGAGTCACAAACCCCTTTCTCTTCTTTATTTTGAAATATTCACAATTCTTTGAACATCTCACTTGCAAAACTAAAAACCTCTTTTGCGTCCTTAACAGGGCGGGACAGGTCAGAATGGACGATTAAATGGTATGTTCATCACATTAACTCAATAGTGGCAGCCCGGATTGTATATTTCTTTGGAGGGCCACTAAAAGTCATGGGTTGATTCGTGTTATTTTACTTTTGTTTCCGACTAGAATACGGATAAAAAAGACAATTCTCTACATAGTCACGGGCCCTGCCGGGTCGGAAGTATCACCGGTAGAGCGGTGAGCAGACTGCTATTATTTTTGTCACTTTCTGTCTCTGTTTCTATTTTTTATGGAGAGTTTTTAGGTAGTCCTATATGGACCTTATCTAGAAAATAAGTTGACAATTTTCCCCACGGTTTTTGTTTCTCTTCCTTTTCTCCCTTCCCTGACCTCACAGACTTAATGGCAAGTTGATCGTTAATACAGGTATGAGTGGAAGGGTTACAGTTGTTCTTGCGAGTGCCTGAACTCGGGTTGTAAGGTTCTCAGAGATGTGTGTTTGACCCGTTCCGTCACACTTCTAAGTGCTTTACTCAGTCACTATCCTCTTGGGATGTTGAACTACCTTTTCTCTTAGATCTGTCTAAATGAACACATATTCCTTGTGATTAAGTCTTTACTCTGTCACCACTCCCTTGAATAAGCGAGTAGTCACTTTAAATAAGAGGATACCGGGGACTGGTGTCTTGAGCTTTACACCATGTAAACTTGATGCCGTATGCATTTGTGAAGAAACTCAATGTATCAACAATATATTCCATGCTTGTATTTTTGTATTCTTTCCCAGCCCTGAGGAGTCGCAGAGACACTGTTCCCAGGCGACAAAACACGTGTCGGCTGGTTGTGGAACTATTAAACCTTTCAAAGTACCTGTCGGAAAAATCTGGCGTTTTGTTCTGTAGTCTTTGGCTTTTCCGTGAATTGTGTGTCATAATTGTACACGACTGTGAATGGATCCACTTTTTATGTGTGCATAGGCAACACTGTAAAGTATTGTTTTGTTTGTTAACTCAGGTATATGTTCTCTCCTGCATGCACGTGCACCATTATGGCTTTTGTATTACGGGTCCTTTGGAGCAGCTCACTTTAATATGTGGTTGAACTGGAAACAAGATAAAATTCTGATTTCAAGTGGTACGTGCAATGATTTCCCTGTAATGATCAGGGGGTAGAAACAGCAAAGACTGGAGCTGTTGATCTCCTGCTAACGCTTTAACTGTCTTTCAGAAAACTTGCGTAAGAGCCATTTTAGCTTAGCAAACTTTTTGTTGATAACTTTTTTGTTTAAAAATCTAACGCGTTTCATGGCTTTGTTTTATTTTTTTTTTAAAGAAAGATGTTACCATATTTTATCTTTTTTTCCAGGC
Source organism: Lissotriton vulgaris (assembly GCF_964263255.1). Taxonomy (NCBI): domain Eukaryota; kingdom Metazoa; phylum Chordata; class Amphibia; order Caudata; family Salamandridae; genus Lissotriton; species Lissotriton vulgaris. The sequence continues at coordinate 543,651,950 of NC_141700.1, read as the reverse complement.
ATTTCTAAATAAATTCGCAGACAATGGTATCATTTTAATAACCAAAATATGGGAAAAAAGAATACATAGATGGCCTGCAGAATATTTGTAGGAAGAGTGCTTTTGATACTTAAGCATGAACTATCTCAAATGACAAAAGTGCTTAGCATTTAAAGTTGAAACGTTTACCACTAGGTTTTTTATTGCCATGGATGGAAAAGTTTTAGGAGGAATAATTCTTGTTATATCCTCCTCAAATGCCTTAATAAATATTTGGAAAGGAAGGTACCACTTCCCAATCGTTGTACGAAGGTTCTGCTAGGTTGCAAAACCTTGTTATGTATTTGTCTGTCAGACCGCACAAGCTTTATTGTTGGAAACCTCCTGTGCTAAATCGTAAACATGTCAGTGTGAGCCTCCAGGCCAATCGCTGGTGCTTTGCTGAATAAAGTCTTACACAAAACATTCATGCATGTTTGCGTCAACTATACCTATTTAAGACTTCCGGAGCCAGGAACCAAATTCTGCAATTTTGGAAATGAACGCCCTACTAATTAATGCATGATCCCCTCCACAACATTTAGTGTATGTACGGGTAATGTCTGGTTTGTTACTTCTGCATCACATGGGAGAGCTGTTTCCTTGTCAACCATGTTGGTGTAATCACTGTCAGTTTCTGTCCAAGTTAGATTTTAGGGTAATTACTTTTATTCAGCCATTCTTGTAACTAGCCCCTTTCCTTTTGCACACTACAGAGGATAATGGAAGAGGGGAAAAGCACTGCCTCTTTTTTAGGTCACATCCACGGCAGCATGCATGGGCTGTCGCTTGAGATATATATATATATATATATATATATATATATCTTCCTGATTTCGCCTCCAGCACACAGGACTTGTATCCAAAGAGACGATGCAGACCCAGCTTCGTGCAAATATTCCTTTATTTCATAACTCGCCCAAACACCACCGCCATGACGCGTTTCGGTCCCTCTCGGACCTTGATCACATGACACATCACATGGGCAGAACACCGCTATTTAAAGTGACAGTGCAATTGTTTAAAGTGCTAGACATGGATGAAAGACTTAGTTCCTGCTTAAATGCAGTTATGTCTGTAAAATACAGACCTATCAAGTTTGGCTATTCCTATTAACCTCCTGTGCAAATGTTGCTGTTAAATACATAATAAAGTGCCAAGTGTGCTTAAATCAAGTGCAATTCGCATTTCAAGTAAACATTGACAATAAATATCTACTTCATCGAATAAAAGCATCAATAAATAATTAATTTCATTATTATTGATAAAACCATTCCATCATTAAAAATGCAACCCCATTTAAAGGAACCTTTATAAAATATCAGCATGATTAAAAAAATCTATGCTATACAAAAGGTCCACTAGGTTGTTTCCAAAAAACGGATCATAGTTTGCTTGAAAAACATGTGTCACATCCGTGACTGGCACATGTGGAGGATTGTATTTAGCCACTGCCAAAGCAAGAACAGTAAAATTGGTTCTCTTGAATACAGCCCCAGTGGGCATATTCCTATACATCCATAAACTTAACATAAATCCAACAGTGTATTAACCACCCTAAACCCCAAGAAAATTGTGAGAAAATAAACATAATAATATGTAAAGTGAAAATAATTACAATTGATTCGTAACTCAAGCGGCAAAAGACTTATTTGTAGTAGACGGACACGAGAAGATATTTACAGTTTTAAAATTACTTTGAACATCATACATCGATTTACAAAAACGTATAAAAATCTTCTGTTGAATTCAACCCATTAGGGCTCTTGGTCCATGTCAAGGATATATTTCGTTTCCAACCTCCTTAATTTAGCGTTTCTGTCACCACCACGTCTCAGGGGTAAAATGCAATCAATAATGTAATACTTCAACAAATCAGAGTTTTTTGCGTGAACTGCAGAAAAGTGACGAGCCACGGGGTATGATTCATCCCCATTCTTGATGGCCCGTAGGTGTTGGAGGATTCTCTTGTGACACTGAGGTCTAGTGCTCCCTACGTATTTTAAACCGCAAGGGCACTCTAATACGTAGACTACATATTCTGATGTACATGCCAGCTTTTTCTCAATTTTCCTCGGTGTGCTATGGAATGGGCTGTGGTATTCAGTCTTGTTAATACCCTGCTTACATGCCTTGCACGTTGCACATTTGATGAATCCCTTACTCTTAGTTAGCCAGTCTGAAGAGGATTTAATTTCTGGGCTACTCGAGACCAAGGTGTTACTCATGGAGTTGGCTTTTCTAAAAGTCAGATTGGGGGAACGTGAAAGTCTTTCCCCCAAGACTGGATCGTTCTTAATTAGAAGCCAATTCCTAGTTATAATCCTCCTGATGGCCTGATGCTGATCACTAAAAGTAAGAATGAGTCTCATGGGCTGCTCATCAATGGGAATGCGTCTGATTCTGTCTCTGGTTACCAGTGCCTGTGCTCTACTTTGTGCATTGGCCCTTCTGGTCGCACTATCAATAACCTTGGGGCTGTAACCCCTTTCAATGAACCTTAATCTGCATTCCTGCTGTGCTTTAAGGCAATCAGTCTCCCTACTGCAGATTCTCCTGATCCGCAACATCTCCCCATAGGGGATGCTGCGGATCAAGTGGGCCGGATGGTTACTGTCTGCATGTAGCACTGAATTGCCCGCCGTGCTTTTCCTGTGTAATCTGGTGTTAAGAGAATCCTCACAAAAATCTCCACATCAAGGAACATGACCGAGGATTTACTGATGTAACTAGTGAACTGTAAATTCATGTCATTAACATTGAGCGAGTTCACAAAATCCTGCGCTTCACTCTCTGTCCCACGCCAAAGGAACAGTAGGTCATCAATATACCTGAACATATGTGCTACATGACTGTTAATAAATGAAAGATCTGCATCTAGAAGTGTCTGTCTTTCCCATAAACCCATGTGCAGACAGGCGTAGCTAGGGGAAAAACATGCCCCCATAGCTACGCCCCTGATTTGTTGGTATATCTGTTTGGAAAAAAGAAAGTAATTATTTTCCAGACACATGGTAATGATTGTTATTAACATCCTGTTGTGTTCCATGTAGCACATGGGACATTTCTGAAGGAAATAATCTACAGCTTTTAAACCGTCCCTATGATGTATACTAGTATACAGTGACGACACGACCATAGAAATGAGCACCATGTCTTTGCTCCATGTCACATTTTCCAGCTTCCTCAATAGGTCACCTGTATCTAGTATAAAGGAAGGCAATGTTCGTACACAGTCCTGCAAAAAATGATCCACGTACTTACTGGCATTCTCCATCAGGCTACCACAAGCAGAAATTATAGGCCTGCCAGGTGGTTTCAAAATGTTCTTATGGACTTTAGGTATTTCACTGTCAGTTTCTGTCCAAGTTAGATTTTAGGGTAATTACTTTTATTCAGCCATTCTTGTAACTAGCCCCCTTCCTTTTGCACACTACAGAGGATAATGGAAGAGGGGAAAAGCACTGCCTCTTTTTTAGGTCACGTCCACGGCAGCATGCATGGGCTGTCGCTTGAGATATATATATATATATATATATATATATATATATATATATATATAATATATATATATATATATATATATACTGTATTCTACAAGTGGCTTCGAGTCTGCCACTGCTTACCATTTGTTGGCTTCATTGTCACTCTTATTTGCTGTCTAATTGGCCAGCTTGTGCCAGCTTCTCTTCCTCTTCTTTTGTGTGGAGCATGGACCAAGTACTGATTGCATCATCTTGATTAGTGTCCTCTACTGCTTGAGCTGTGATTGAGACATTATTTTTAGTTCTTCTTCCACTGTTGTCCTTGTTCGTGTTGCTTCTTCCCCCTCCCACTACCCTTGTGTGTGCTATTCTTCCACTTCCACCTCCCCTTGTCCATCTTGCTTCTTCTCGTCCCCCCTTGTCTGTGTTGCTCTTTTCCTGCCCAACCCTCCCTTGTCTGTATTGCTTTCCCCCCCTCTCACCACCTTTGCCTGTACTATTCTTCCCCTTCCACCTCCCCTTGTCCATCTTGCTTCTTCTCATCTTACCCCCTTCTTTATGTTGCTCCTTCTCCGCCCACCCCCATCCTAGTCCGTGTTGCTTTTTCCCCTTCCACCCTCTTGTCGGTTGTGTTATCCCTGACCTCCCATCATAAGGAAAAAAGGCTATGGCGCGGCCAGTACTGGCTGCATCAAAGCATTTTTTTTTCTTACTTGAAGCCATGCTCCACAGCGCTACAACAAGGGTATACCATTAGCAAAGTCAATAGCTCTCACATAGGCGGCACCATTGGATTTGCCAATGCTTGTTTGTTGTACCATAAAATATTGTGCCATAGTTGTCTGCGCTACCTTCTCTTAAATTTGAAAATGTTGATTGCATTACTCAATTTATCATCGTTTTGAGATTAAAAACGAGAAGCATTGGGGTGGGTGGTACACCCTTTTTAGGTCTCGCCTGTCGATGCGCATGCGCATCGAGCAAGGCGAGAGTATTGCGAGTTATCCACTCTTTATCTACACTGCAAGGAATCGTGGCGATTCCTTGCAGTGCCCGTGACTTTTAAGGTCAATGCGCATGGGCATTAAGCTTATGCGCATGCGCATTGACCTTAAAAGTCACGGGCGCGTGCATGTCCGTCTTTGTTTACCCGCTCCGCCCCCTCCCGCCGTGTCGCCTTGTTTTTTCTGTATATTTAAGCCCTCGTGTCGTAGTGCTTTTTTTTACCCACTCTCAGCATAGTGTATTTTTCCCCTCCACATGCCCCCCATTCCAGTCTGCCATTAAAAAAAACTGCTATGATCCGGCCAGTCATGGCATTTCGCAAAATCACGTAATTGTAGAACTTTGTCAGTATCATGGCTCACCTTGTATCTTTTTACTCACACTACAGTCCTCGGGCATTTAAATTGGTTTAAAATGTAACCCAATGTCACAGAGTCAGGCCAAACGCTACAAATCACCCAAAATTATCCGTTAATGTGTCATACCTGCAGGGAAGTAGTTAACAGGTAAAGGACATAAGGGACCCATGTGACTTCCAAAAATGGCGTTTTATTTCTTTAAAAACAGGGGAAGGGGACATGGTATCCCTGCTGCGCCATCGAATAAAGTATACTGAAAGCCTGCAAAATAAACGCCTCTCCGTGGAAACTTCTGTCTGGAACAGTGTGTTAAAGCATCCTGGTCACTCATCTGGCTTTAAGGAACAAGAACAGACAGCAGCAGCTGGGGCTTTCATTCCCGTCCAGAACACGTGCTTTGAATTCGACTGTGAACTGCTGCAAATCCAATTAGCCCATTTTACGTACTCTTGCTTTCATGAGGCCAGTATCCAATTCGACCTTAAAGGTGGGAATGCGCCACCAGCCGGGGAGGTGAACGGCGGCTTGTCCGTCTCAGACCGGACTCTCCAGGGGCCGTACTTGGATGTCGTTTTCTGAGCTGCGCCTGCGCAGTTGCCTCTGCAGCGTTTTGAGTGCATACATCAACTGAAATCATCTCCAAGCAGAGCTCGGAAACAGTCAATACATACCCTGTTTTTCCGAGCTCTGATGTAAGCAAAACATGCATTACCTCAGACATTTCGAGTTAATGTATGTGTCCAAGACGCACAGACGTCTCTTGCGCTGACGCAGAAAGCGGCATCATAATATGGCTCCGAGTGTGCTGATTTAGTTGCTGCCAGTTTAGAATGAGGCGGTCAGCTCGCAGAGGCATGGACGGCCTTGCACGCGCAGTGACCCAATCAATGCATGGCCGCCGTTCTCCTTGCTTCTATGGCATTCTCGTGCGTGCGAGTGGAATTCGCTCTAGGGCATGAGGTAAACTTGAAAGCTTCCTGCTATTGTGAACTAATTCCTAGCTATTCCCCATGAAAATATTCAGGCCCCTATTACACACAGCTTTTTCAAACATAAAGGAAAAACACTAGCATGGACACCGTTGGACTGACCTGTCAGGTGCTCTGGTACAGACAAATAGCACAGCTTGAAATGGCCACTGTATTGTCCGTTTTTAGGTCTCGCCTGTCGATGCGCATGCGCATCGAGCAAGCGAGACTATGGGGGCTCATCTACTCTTTATCCAACTTGCAAGGAATCGTGGCGATTCCTTGCAGTGCACGAGAAATTTAAGCTCAATGCGCATGCGCATTGAGCTTAAATGCGCGTGCACATGCCCCCAGCCGCCTGCCTTGCCTACTCTCTCTCACAGCCTCCCCCAGCTCCGCCCCCTCACTACTTGATTGCACGGCCGCTAGGCCGTGCCTCCCCTACTCTCCTCCCCCCTCCTCCTCTCCTCCCCTGCCTGCCTGCCGCTAGGCCGTGCCTCCCCTACTCTCCTCCCCCCTCCTCCTCCTACTCTCCTCCCCTGCCTGCCTGCCGTGTCGCACCTCTCCCCTCTCCGCCCCCTCCCCTGCCCGCCGTGTTACGGTGAAAGGCTTGTTTGTTTATTTTACCCGCCGTGTCTCTGCTGCTTGCCCCTGTCCTGTCTCTCCTCCTCTCCCTCTCTATACCCTCCCCCTCCCCCCCACCACTCCCATCAAGTCCCTCTGGCCCTTCCCTCCTCCCCGGACCCCTCCTCCCCTGCCCCCTCCACCCTTTCTTGTTACCACTTGTAAAGACAAAGCGGACTGAGCTCCCCTATTTAGTCCTGTGGGCCCATTCACAGTATGGCGTGCAGGCACAGGCTGCACTTTGGGGTCGACCAGATCCACCCAATCTGTTTAATCCTGGCGGCAAGCGGTTGGTGTGTCGCAGGGGTCTCCACAGGTCTCACCAGGTAGGGTTTACCACTGACCGCAGTTCCAGGACGCGTTCAACTTGCAATTGCATCATAGCACGAGCACCGCAGTGTGCTGTTTTCCCTGCATCCCATACTTTGGCCTCAGTGATGACAGTGTATCCCCGTACGCGACTGTTGTGCACGACAGGCCCAGTGCCATAGCCCTACGTGGGCTGGATCCAGCAGCAGCCTCCGTCACAGCTGGTTGGCGGACTCGAGCCGACACGTGTCTCTGCTGCTTGCCCCTGTCCTGTCTCTCCTCCTCTCCCTCTCTATACCCTCCCCCCCACCACTCCCATCAAGTCCCTCTGGCCCTTCCCTCCTCCCCGGACCCCTCCTCCCCTGCCCCCTCCACCCTTTCTTGTTACCACTTGTAAAGAGAAAGCGGACTGAGCCAATATCTCAGACCAGACGGGGCAGGCCAGTTCCGGGTCTGAAGCTGCATGAACAGCATTCGAGGTGATGCGCAAACTGCACTGGGACGGCCCTGGGGTTCAGGGCCAGACCCCCCGCCCACGCCTTGGTTAATAAATAGCTCCCCTCTACCCTCCCCGGATCGTCTAAAGGACAAACAGTAGAATAACCTTTTTTTTTACTGAAAGTAGTCACACAAGCACAGTACACAAAGCTCCCCGGCCTGTAGTTCAAGCCCCACCCCACGCAGCACCTGCAGGGGGCTGCCTGATAGAATCAGACTGCCCACACCCCTCCATAGGGGGTATTCCGGTGCTATTGTGCCCACTCTGGTAATCATGACGCCCCCTGCTGCGTGCATTTACAATGTGATGCGTTCCTTCCGCTGGAGGGCAGATTCGACCACACACTGTTCACAATCACAAGCAGGCTCTGTTCTGCAAGGTGCCGGGGGACCTTCCTGCAGCCCACGCGTTTCTAAAATGTCAGTTCCGTAGGTGTTTCCGACAGCCCTCCCCGCGGCTCACAGCACGTAACTTTCCTTAAGGGATGTTGTTTATCTCGTGTTTTGTTTTCTTTTTATAGGGATATGTTTTTATGCATTTATGACAAGGTCTCGTGGCGGTGTCACCTCGCATCCCAAAATACCTACCCCCTCACCCTCAACCCCTCACCCTCACTCACCCTCACCCTCACTCACCCTCAACCCCTCACCCACCCTCAACCCCTCACCCTCAATCCCTCACCCTCACTCACCCTCACTCACCCTCAACCCCTCACCCTCACTCACCCTCACCCACACTCACCCTCACCCACACTCACCCTCACCCTCACTCACCCTCAACCCCTCACTCACCCTCAACCCCTCACTCACCCTCACTCACCCTCAACCCCTCACCTACCCTCACCCTCACTCACCCTCAACCCCTCATCCTCACCCTCACTCACCCTCACCCTCACTCACCCTCAACACCTCACCCTCACTCACCCTCAACACCTCACCCTCACTCACCCTCAACCCCTCACCCTCACTCACCCTCAACCCCTCACCCTCAACCCCTCACTCACCCTCACTCTCACTCATCCTCACTCACCCTCAACCCCTCACCCTCACTCACCCTCACTCACCCTCAACCCCTCACCCTCACTCACCCTCACTCACCCTCAACCCCTCACCCTCACTCACCCTCACCCTCACCTTCACTCACCCTCAACCCCTCACCCTCACTCACCCTCAACGCCTCACCCTCAACCCCTCACCCTCACCCACCTTCACTCACCCTCACCCTCACTCACCCTCACTCACCCTCACTCACCCTCACCCTCACTCACCCTCACCCACCCTCAACCCCTCATCCTCACTCACCCTCAACCCCTCACCCTCACTCACCCTCAACCCCTCACCCTCACTCACCCTCAACCCCTCACCCTCAACCCCTCACCCTCAATCCCTCACCCTCACTCACCCTCACTCACCCTCACTCACCCTCACTCACCCTCACTCACCCTCACTCACCCACACTCACCCACACTCACCCACACTCACCTTCACCCTCACTCACCTTCAACCCCTCACCCTCACTCACCCTCAACCCCTCAACCCCTCACCCTCCCTCACCCTCAACCCCTCACCCTCACTCACCCTCAACCCCTCACCCTCACTCACCCTCAACCCCTCACCCTCAATCCCTCACCCTCACCCACACTCACCCACACTCACCCACACTCACCCCCACTCACACTCACCCTCACCCTCACCCCCACTCACACTCACCCCCACTCACCCTCACCCTCACCCACCCTCACTCACACTCACACTCACCCACCCTCACTCACCCTCACTCACCCTCACCCTCACTCACCCTCACTCACCCTCACTCACCCTCACTCACCCTCACCCTCACTCACCCTCACTCACCCTCAACCTCATGCTAAAGATTTACAAAAAAACCCATTAACAATTCTAAAAGCACTAACTCTAATGCTGCGAGACCTATTGCATTTCTAATGCTTGTTATACATCCTATGTAGCTAAACCCAGTTATGTTCCTCCATGACGCTGCCAGGGCTTCGAAGCGCTGTAGGTACATATGTTGTAGGTATTTATTCGACTATCTTTCCAGAAATCGCTTAGGTCTGGCAAGGGGTAGTGAAAGCTGTGTGTATAAATAAAAAAATACCATGTCACTGCTGTCCAATTGCTATAATCAGAAAAAGCAGCTATTGCATTTAATGATTCTTAATAACGCATTATTTTATCTCAACATTCGCTTTCTCAGTTGCTAAAAATATTGAACTGATAACGTAAATCTCCGATTTTTTCGCACCGCCATGTAAGAAATATTTTTAAAAGTACTAATTTATGGAGCCTATTTTTCGTTTAAGTATGAGCAAATTGGCTAAAGGTAAACAAACAGAAAACATGCAGGCTTGGAGCCCAAAGATCTCGGTGGCCTGCCCTTGCGGTCCCTTCAAACACGAGGGAAAAGAGACAAGGAATCTGGGAATGCGATCCCTCTCAGACAATGGGGCAGAGCGGAGGGAGGCGGCCCGGCCCTGGAAGAGCCTTTAATGGATCAACACTTGTTCTCTCACACACAGCCGCGGAGAGGGGCACGAGAGAGGCGCTCCGCTCACACGCAGGCAGGGACGAAGCCCAAAGAGCTCTTTCTTCATCAAAAATAAGGCAGCAAGGGGAGCCCCTCATACCCCCCTCTGCTTGCGTGGAGCGCCCCGGGAAAGTGGATATTTAATGCCGGTTTGGTGGGAAACAAAAGCAGGAGGCTGGCTTTTTTTGTCTCTTTCTTTTTACAACCAACCCTCGCCGCTGCCTTTTCAAACAGAAAGGATCCTCTGGGCGGCGTGGACACGGAGGGAAGCCCCGCCGGAGCGGTGAGTCTGGGGTTAGGGGCTCTCGGACGCATTTGCTCCGTTTTCGCCGGATTTTGCAGAAATGCCCGTGCGGGTCGTGGGTGTGATGCGGGAGCACGCAGTGTGAATGAATGGGGCGAGGGACCGTGGCGCACACTAGGCAGGGAGGGATTGTTTAATGGAGGAGGATGGTGCAGCGACAGAGCCTGCAGGCAAGCTGGGGTCCTTCAGAAGCCAGCAGGTCGAGCTGGAGGACTCGCTGATTTGAACGTTTTTCTGTGTTTTTTCGCCGGTTTGAAAATCCGCCCCTCGCGCCAGGGCCTCCGAAGCCTGGGGCTTTCCTAGGAATTCAGACCGGCTGAGAGGTGCACCGGGCCGGCCTGGCCTGTCGCATGAGGCCCGGAGAGGACGGAGAAGATCGGAATTAGTTTAGGTTACACAGGTGGGGAGTGACAGCAATGGCGAATCGGTATATGAAAAGCCACTGCTGTTTTCGCGTTTTAAGGTTAGTTTTTTTTGATCGGGCTTGTGTTTTGGATTAATTATATCCACACGGTCTTTTGGTCTCATTGTTTAGGGAGCCTTTTCAGGCGTCTGTGTTTGTATTTGCATAATGAATTGGTTATCTAAAATGCATGTTTATTCAATGAATTTTCTGCATGGGAATGCATCTTAGTTGAAATACCTTCACACTGTATTCATTTTTTAAATACATGCAATTATTAAAGCCCGATAGTTTTAAGGCTTGTTTTTATTTTATTTTTTATAAACTAGCAATATTTTTAGCTTTCATAACGTGTATAAAGGTTGACAAAGCACATCAGATCGCAATCCACTGGTACATTACATTTAATGTCTGTATAATTCCGTCTATACGTTTGTGACAAAGGCAATTATGCCTAGATTATTGTGCAATTAGATCTTTCCTTGTATTGTTCTGTAGGCGTATAAGAACCAATCTCCGAACAGTTTACAAATCTGGACAAATTATGCTTTGATGTCAAATATATTGTGTGTTTTGCCAATACCTGTGTGTAGTAGATTGTTCATAACTATGTTTATTGACAGGCTGGGCGACAAATGCATCAATTCAAACCAATGACATTCTTTGCACGAACAAGGGTTTTAGTTCTGGTAAAAAAATTCAGTGCATGGTGTTGTTTCCCACCCTATTCCAGTGGCGCAGTATTTTTTTTATATTGTTTAGTTAGTAAGACTGAAGCAGTTATCACTGTCATAATGTATCCCTCCCATCCCATCAACAAAGGCACCAAACAAATGCTCGTCTCCTCCATTGCAGCTTTACCGAACACACTGTGCACTTAAAGGCTCTCTCCCAGTCCTGAGTTTCAAACATGGTCTAATACCCACAATGCATTGTTCGTGCCCTGGTCCCCGGTGACGTTTTTGTCTCAGTTCTTAGTGAGTCCCATCTAACCAATAATAGTACGCCGGTGGACATAAGCTCTCGGTTGTAGTACTGGGCCTTGATTGTTGTATGTTCTCAAGAAACTAAAGCAAATATTCAAAAAGCAACATGAATCAACAGCTCACTTTGAGTTTAAATTCTCAAAATCGGACTTTCTCTGGTGTAGCAACAGCAATCTTAGCACTCTCTTGGCTGATCTAAGAACTCTTATCAACTCTTCTGTTCTAAAGGTTCGCCTCTCCTGATTGTTTCTTAACTAGAATACATTACCCATCATGCTTCAGTGTAACTTACTGTCCTGTCTCTAAACATGATTCCTTGATGTGTGCTGCATCGACGTCCTTGTTCACATTCTCACTATAAAAATGTGTTTACATTTAAGTTGGATCCCTTCCCTTGGTGCAGGTGAAGAACTGAACGTAGGTCCGAACATGTAAACTCGTGGGGGATGGGTGTACAATACTCCAAAGAGTGAGTTTGGCGCTGAAAATAACATCAACCAGAGAAAATATGTAGGCACTTATCTATTTGCGTTTAATCCCGTTTTGAGGTCCAGGATATCGTCATGGAGGTCTGGTGAAACTAAGGGGGGGGGGGGGGGGGAACGGAAGGCGAACGTCCAATGCTTTAATTGACACCAAAAACTGCTTGTAACCTGATTATTTGTCATTTTCCCTCTCCTCGTCCTGTTGTGGTGATCATCTGCCCTCACCATTGAACAGAAACGCCAAGGGTACGATGTGAATTAATAAGTTATTACGGTATTCTAACATTTGTGTAGCGCTTCCTACTCTGTGTGACGCTGAAGCGTTGACCCGCAGGCTGCAAGGGGATTACTACCCCTTGTAGAGTGTGTTGCTGTTGGGGTGTTATTTTTAATTGGGCCTAAGAGGGAACTGTTTTCATGTCGTGCGTGAAAACCACCAAGGTTCGGTTATTGTACATTCATACATTATGTGCAAGTACTTGTTATTTATTATTGTTCTTATTGCTCCAAAGGGGTACTGGCCCTGGAAGGATGAAGCACGAGTCTACCTTTCTAGATGTACAACCCGTGGCCATGATAATACAGCTAGTTTTTTTGTTTGTTTTGGTATCGGGCATTCTATTTCAAAGTGATGGATGATAGGTTGAAGAGGCTTTCTGGGTAGGATTCGATCCTGTGATGTTGAGTCTGCACACAGATTTCAGCAATGGGCACTGTGCGTGTTGAGCTAGCTTGCTGCTTCCCAAGTGCTAATGTTGCCCACAGCAGGCGCTTTAACCAGGAGACCTGTCTCCTCCGTGGGAGGCAGGCTTCCTCTTCCTTGCCAGCTAGCAGACAGTCATTACCTTCACTGTGCAGTTCTCATATCTTAAAATGCAAACGCAGAGGCCTTTTGCCTTTTCAAGCAGCTGAAGTGGTAACTCAGACCAGGTATTGAATAAATGGCGCCTCCTTCCTTAAAAAAAAAAAAATACCACTTCTGCAAATGCAATCCATCTGTACTCGATGAGGTGGTCTCTGAGCAAGATCCTGGCCCAGGATCTGTTCTTTTCTCGTGCCAGTTCTCACAGTAGGGGAGGAGGGACTGCAACAATGGACATCCCTCTAATTATTCTCAAAACCTGAACAACGCCTACTTCACTGTGCTTTGCTGGGTGCCTTGTACTTTTGACTGGACTTTCTCTACTGCAGTTGTGTTCTTTGAGTGTTTGTGAGCCGCCCAGCACCGCTGCTCCTCTCTGGTGAGGCCCCTTGCAGACGGCTGCACCCAGACGCCGAACGGGGGTGTATTGCTCGCCCCTCCCCTCCGCAGGCCTCGTTATAATTAATGAAAGCTGCAAGCGCGCTTGAGACTTGAAATGATTCAATTATCTCGACCCCGACGGGTGATTTGAGGACGAAGGCCGCTTTCTGGTTGCTTTGCATAATATCGTTTTACCCGAAGCTCCTCCTTTTAAAATAAGCACGTGCTGAATTTTGTTACTTGCTCCAAAATGCTTTTGTGAGCCCAAAGTCGTCTTGGTAAGGGAAAAGGATGCCCTCGCCTCTTTATATTCCGTTAACTTCTCTGCTATATCTAGGGCCTTCGAAACAGTTTTTTGTAACCCGCTAAAAAAATAGCTTGTGCTGCCAGTTCCAATAAAGTTTTCACCAGCCCCGAGAAGGTAGCAAAGTTACTCCTCTCTGGAATAGTAGGGGTGGACAATCACAAGTCTAGAAGCGAAGTGAAAGAAGTAACTAACTTTCAGCAGCACTGGTTCTCTTAGTTGAGGTGGCATCCGCATCGTTTTGCTCTGCGGGTGCAAGTTTAGGGCTCCAATATTAATGTGAAGCTTTTTCATTAAATAGTTGGTTTACTAACCACATATTGGTGCATGTGCAATAGTGAGTGCCTTAAAACCGATTCTCAACTCTACTGGTAACCAACCGGTGAAGTCTGTGAAGGGCTATTGACACACTATTATCTAGATGTTTTAATTACTATTTTTGCCCCATTATCAAGAGCTCCTGCGGGTTAAATGTATTTGTTTCAGTCATAATTGACTTTCAGCTATGGTTATTTTGGCAGTGGTAGAACAGTGGACCTGAAGTGCCCTCTTCATATTGAATGTACGTGTTGATGCTTTATTTATTTTTATGCGTTTGCCAGCAGAATCTCCTTGTTTCTCTTAACTACCCCCTCGTCTCATGTCCGCTTAGGTGCCACTGCGATTGGCATCCTCCTTAGCAGTCCCCACTGAAATGCCAATGATGTCTTGGGCAGTCTTGGGGCACCGATGCCTGCATTCATGCTTTTGTGTGCAAGGTCCCTTGCTCACTTTGCCACTGGATTCAAGCTAGCCTTGTTTCTGGTCCAGGGAAGACCCGGCCTGGCAGTTCGGGATGGACTGGCCCCCTGAGGAACAGGGTCAAGACTGATTTGCATGTGGCTGGGTCTGAACTGGGGTGGCAAAGTGAGCTAAAGAACAATGTTGGATTCAACCCAGATCTGTGACTGAAGGCGGGTGTCTGAAAAGTTTCAACTCTCCGTCCATCATCTCGTTGTGTTTGCTTTGTTCGCCCTAAATTGGCAGGATATGCTCAGACGTTGGTCCCTTGCTCACTTTGCCCCTGTATTCAAGCTAGCACCCCAAATTCTCGTGACTCAGCAATATGTTAAAATAGTCCCCTACTTTCCCTACACACACTCTAAAAACCGGTCCCAGGATGCTTGTTTCCGGTCCAGGGAAGACCTGGCTTTGCAGTGCGGGCTGGACTGTTCCCACGAGGAACAGGGTCAAGACTAATTTGCATATGGCTGGGTCTGAACTGAGGTGGCGAAGTGAGCTAAAGAACGATGATGGATTCAACCCAGATCTGTGACTGGGGGTGAGTGTCTGAAATGTTTCAGCGCTCCGCCCATTATCTCTTTGTGTTTGGTGTGCACGTTTAAACCCCAAGTGCCTAGAGGCCATTCATTTTGTGCTGTCTGAAAATTCTTCTCTTTGGGTTGCAACCCTTCATCACATTACACCTGGAAGCGCCCTTCTTATGTATTTTTCCTTTCCATTAAAGGGTTTTAATGTCCCTGTCCGGCGCCACAGGTTCACAATCATTGAACTGTCCATATCGATCTTCGTAATAGAGGCTGAAGTCAAATTTGTATTGGATTTTGATTTACTTTTGTGCAAGTAAAACATTTAATGCTATGAAGGTCACATGAATAACGGCTAGCTCAAACAGGTCTTTACTGCCTGTTGTAGATGTAGTGAGTAAGAGAGCATGGCTTGTACATGTGCGCTAGATTAAAAAAAAAAAATGTTTTAACCAACGGGAGACATTATATTGTGTGACACAGTGACCTTGAGATTTATTTTTTTGGGGTTGGGGGGAACAAATGCTTAAACTTATGTTTTCGGCTAAACATGACTTCTTCCATTGGGGTTTGCTACTAGGACAGAGAATACATGATATGTCAAACCTGCCTCACTGAGGGACAAGATGGTCCTGCAGTTTAGAAGGCATTAACTCTTCCCTAAAAAGAGGCCCTTTAATTGTGCGTTTGGTGATGGAAGCAGAGCAAGCCAAAAAGGCAGTTCCATCCCCTCCATGAAAGTGAGCCCCACTCCCATGTCTAAAGTTAAAATTGAATGGTTGCAAAGAAGTGGCTGGACCTCCTGGCTCAGTGAGGAGGAGAATAGTCGCACCTTGGAAGCAGATCACCTGGTGAGCCTTGAGTACAATCTATAACTTTTTCAACTTGACCCTTTATTCTGCTGGTAGTCAATGGAGTGGTTTAAGGATGGGCATAACATGGTGTTTTTACCACAATAAAGATATTGATGGACTTTTTACACATTGTATATTTTTGGATCATGATTTTCGGTGGTCTGGGTGGAATCTCTAGGTAGCATCCAGACGCTTGGTAACCAGTGATCAAGTTGGGCATGCATGTTCTTCATTTGTGAGGAAAGGACGGATCTTTCTGAGCATTTGTATGGGGTATTCATGCTTTTAGATCGCTTATAGACCACATGGACATGCTCATCAAGTAAGATATCCATTCAAACAGGAAGCCTGTCTTTTTTGCTTTTTGAATTATAAAGAGGGAAGATTTCGTGACTGGATTTATGTGACCGGAATGGTAGTGCTTGTGGTACCAACTGTTATCAGGGCTTAAGTTCTGGCAACAATCCCCACTAGGTCGCGCTTTGGCTTCATCCACATATAAATCTGGTTCAGTGGAGGTTGGACAGCTATACATTCCAGCCGGATGTGTGCTCAGGATATGTAGAAGCTGAATATTGCTGGTAATGTACCGAATCCCAGGGTAGTAGAGACGGTTCATTTGCGCTGTGACTGCTTTGACCCTCTTATGTTTTGGATGAAAGAATTACTCGCATATCTTACAGCTTTGCCAGTTAGGAACCTCATTCTAATCCCCACTCTAATGCACTCCTCCACGGTTCAGTAATTTTAACTAAACTAGGCATGCTGAGCCTAATGCTGATGATGTATGCTTATTGAGGCCAAAGCTGTTCCTGTTGTGGGGTAAGGCGTATGGTGCTTCCTTTCAGACACTGGGTATCTTGTGGGATCCAAAAATGGATGTTTCATTGTGGAACCCTTCAACCCAGCTATAAACGTATGGTGCGGAACTTCCCTGACCCTTTCATTTTGGCTTTATGTTATGAATGTCTCTGAGAACTCACCCTATGTCCTTCTCTGTTGATCATGTTCTTACTTAGAACCATGGCCTGTGAAGTCAAAGCTGAAGTGACAACATTTTCACATTCTTTTTAAGATCTTAGTTAGAGAAACTGGAAAATTATTAGTGAAACTTCAACTTCTAATTGTTTCTAGAACTTTTTCGAACAGGGAGTGCAAAGGATCAGTCTTAGGTATGGAAGTATGGAGGTAGCCACTGTGGAGAGGCATGGGATGGAGGAGGATGGGGTTCCTCAGTGTGTTTGTGCCCCTGAAGTTGTCTTTCTCTTGAATTTCTTACGCTCAGTTCCTAAGTGATCCTTCTAATGTAGACCCCTGTGGACTAGTGATAATTCATTTGATAAAATCATATCACAAATGTCCTCTGCCTTAGTTAATCATATGACAAATTTTATCAGCACCTCATACTTGAATTTTAAATGAACGCACACTGGACAAGTTCAGTTTTCGGACACTTCCTGAAAAGGCTGTAGTTTAGTGCCATTCTGAAACTTGGGTTCACAGGATGTTCTAAAGTCTCTGGCTCTAGACTCCATGAGATTTGCCTCCATGTTTATTCCATCTGAAGAGTTGTTGAGGGATGAGGTTTGATGGTGTTGACTGCAGGTTTCTTTGGGCGCATAGTATGCCCAGTGACTACAGGTATCGAAGGCTAATGTCTCAATCAACCGTATTCATGCATGGCACAGAACCGTTTAAAGTTTATGGTTGGATCTGCCTGGACAAAACAAAAAGGGGTTGCTGTACCGTTCCTAAAGAGAGCAGTGATAGGAAAGTTCTTGCTGGCGTGACCAAGGGGAAGGGAAAGGAGAGGGATATTATTGATACCCTGGGGCATCCATTGTGTTGGATATATTTGCCTCACACACCCCGAGGAGTGTCATGCTTCATCATCGGCGGTTGCTCCTCGTCGGGGAGGCGGTGCAACCCCCGACGGGCACACCTCAGAGAGGGGCTCTTTGGCGGAGATCTTTTTTCCAACTGCCTGTAGGTGAAGTGGGGGTATGTGGGCAGGGAGGTGTGTACCTATGGTAAGGTGGTTAAAATGTAATTAGGGGTACCGGAATGGACTTTATTCTGGGGGTCCCCTAGCTACAGTTAAAAAGTGGAGCTAGTTCCCTAGGTGTCAACCTATTATGTTGTGTTAACCTAGAAGATCCTAGTGGTGCATGTGGTCAACATGTTTCTCGCTATTGGTACATTTACCGCGATTCTTCAGGACCAAAGTGAGGACAACAACATGCTCGTGTCATATGTGTTGTAATTTTACCTTAGTGGATCCTCCTATGACTATGTCTAGAGGAAGGATAAGGAAACAATAGTTAAACATAAATCGCCAGTCACAATATTGCCAGGAAGAACATATACTGACATGTTGGTGGTGTTCAAAGTGAATATACGCATCCACCGCATGCCAAGTGTACTGAGCGTGCAGTGTAGAACTGTGGAGCACACGCAGTAACAAAACTGTGACTCATACTGTGGATAGTGGTAGTGCAGGTTTAAAAACAAGAGTGTAAATAAACAAGATTAAAAATGCAGCAGTATAAAGCTCAAAACCTGCCTGTAGTATATCAGGTATTGGGCAGGGTATTAAATATAGACACCACTATGTAGTATACCAGGCATAACAGCACACTTCCATTGTGATATACAAAACCATTAGAATGAGCAAAATTGCACACTTCCATTGTGATATTCAAAACCATTAGAATGAGCAAAATTGGATTACCCTACTCACCTAATGATCAAATCCTAGGGGCCACATGAGTGTTCGGCAGGGCTGAACTACAGCGCTGAGCCCAGGGTGTGGCTGGAGTGAGGGTAAGTAAGAATGCGGTAAAACAGCTGAGTAGAATGCAAGGTTAAATGCATCCCTGCAAAACAAGGCTCAAAATCTGTTGTAGCGCTAGAAGTTCGCCCTCCTCGCCATGCGCTAGACGCACTCACCTGCAGGCTGCTGTGTCCGGGTATAGTGACCTACCCCTCCCCGCCGAGCTCGAGTAGATGTGTGAGCTCGGCGGTGGGGATTATTTCAATAGCACCGGCGGAACAGCGTGACGCGCTGCGTGACCGCCCACTGCCCCAGGTCACGTGTGTGGCCCCGCGAGCGTGGCGGCCATCTTGTAATGGTGTGCTATCAGCGGGGAAGCATAATGCCCTGTACAAACCCCCTGAATGGACTGTATGGACTGTAAATACACCCCTAATACTTTGTTTATATGGAAAACGGTACCGTTTAGAAGGCATACGGGTCCGTTGAATCCAGAACAACTCGTTGTATAGGTTCGGTTCACGAGTCATGGAAACCGAAGTTATAAGCCTATCAATAGATGGCGGCCATGATGGAGAGGTTGAAAGGGAGTAAGTTGTTATTGCTGTGGAAAAACCAATGTGCGGTGATCTGGGTTCACCAGTAGTGAAAGCCAATGTGCAAGCCTAATGGTGGATGGCGGCCATGATGGAGCAGGCACCTTGGGGTTGCCAGTGTGGTAGGAAGTGGGTTATTATTGATATGCAGATGTTGTTGTGAGGTGTTCACGCCCACTGGTAATCCTGGTGTGTGGGGCTAGCCTCATCATGCCTCTACGTACCGGTAATGGCTTCAGGTCTCTGGAATTTGAAGGATTTGGTAACCATGTGTCGTGGTTCATGAGTATCCTGGGGTCAGTGGTGGTGCTAACAGGGTAGGGAATAGCCCGGAGTCGGTATATGGTATATACACAAATTTCATGGCATGAGAATGTGTCAGCACACTACTACTCATGGGTGGACAATATGAATGTGGGGGTTCAAAGTGAATGCCAGGGAATGTCTTCGTTAAGACCATGTTGGTCAGATGACAACCGATGCACCCATCTCTGTTCTTTATTGAAAAGTACTTTTGTGGGGCAGTTGGGACTAGACTCTAGAACTATCCATTTCATTGAGTTCTCATCATGGTTTGCTTCCACATAATGTTTGCACATTTTGGTGTGGGTCTTTCTGCAGCGGAAATTGCTGCGATGTTCTATGATTCGTGTCTTAATAGGGCGTGTTGTCATCCCTATGTACTGCAGGTTACATGGGCACATAAGTAGGTATATGCAATGGGATGTGTTGCAATTTGTGTGTTGCCTCATTTCCCATTTAAAGGTGTCTGAGAGTTGTATAGTTTTCAGAGTCAGGGTGTATCGACAGACACCACACATTCCACAGGGGTAGTGGCCCGTCACTGGGGGTAAATTCCACAGAGTCCTCTGGCTTTCTTTTTTTGTTTGTTTAGGCCTAGTGCTGATCAAGATATCTTTCAGGTTTTGTGATCTTTTAAAAGCAAATCTAGGTTCCTCTAGGGACATGTCACCTGTGTTAAGTATACCCCAATGATGCTTAATCGTGTTCCTGATCTTATTGGACAGGGGGGTAAAGGTGGTCACGCATGTGATAGGTTGGTTCTCAATAGGGGTCTTCTCCTGCCTTTCCAGTAGGGCTTCCCTATTGTTGTTTCTGGCACGTTTTCGTGCCTTTCGTACATCACTCTTGGGGTAACCCCTATCAAGAAGGTTCCTAGAGAGCAAAGCAGATTCTTTCTTGTAATCAGCCACCGCACTGCAATTCCGCCTGATTCGTAAGAATTGGCCAAATGGCAGATTGGTACGTAGGGCCTTTGGATGGTGACTTGTGTAATGCAGGAGGCTGTTACGATCTGTAGGTTTACGATACATTGTTGTTTTTATGGAACCTGCTTCCAGTTTGATCGTTAGGTCAAGGAAAGCGATTTCATGGGGTGATGCTGTCATGGTGAAATGTAGGTGAGGGTTGAGACTGTTGACCCAAACCAAGAACCCTTCATAAGTGGTTGGTGGACCGCTCCATAGTATAAGAATATCATCTATGAAGCGTTTCCACATTCTGATGTTATTCCGGAAGGGGTTGGACTCATGGTGTATGTGAGTCTCTTCAAATTTGGCCATGTATAAACAGGCCACCGAGGGGGCGAAGGTACTGCCCATAGAGGTCCCCTGGGTTTGATGGTAGAATTTGCCTCTGTATTCAAAATAATTTTCAGTCAGGGCTAATGTGGCGCACTCCATGATGAAAGTCTGGGGAGTGTTGGAGCTCCACAATTCTTGTCCCAGTCTTTCCTCAATTACCTCGAGGGTTGCCCTCTGGGGGATGTTCGTATAGAGTGCTTCGACATCCAGGGTGATTAGAAGGTCAATCTCTCCTGTATCCTGGACTGTGTCCAATATTCTGAGGACATCTGTCGTGTCCTGAATGTAGGAGGGGATGCTTTTAACCAGGGGTTGCAGGAAATGGTCGCAAAACTGAGACAGGGGCTCTAGCACAGAGTCAATCCCAGAAACAATTGGCCTCCCTGGCACTGGTCTGGTGGCTTTATGGATCTTGGGTAGAATATAGAAATAAGGTACCCTGGGGTCCTTTTTCATGAGAAATTCTGCCTCCTTCTTACTGATCCATTGATCACATTCAGCACCGGATACCAGGCTTGTGATCCTGGTCTGAAGACGCGTGGTGGGGTCATCAGTGATCGGAGTATAGTATCTCTGGTCACTCAGCTGTCTTGTGCATTCCAATTCGTAGTCTACAGTGTTCATGAGCACTGTGGCTCCCCCTTTGTCGGCCTGTTTAATTGTGATTGAAGAGTCATCAGCCAATGACTTCAGTATTGCTAACTCATTCTTGGAGATGTTGCAATGTGGGGCCAGACGTTCAAGTTTGTTAATGTCTTTCAATACTGCCTGCTCAAACGTCAGTACTTCGTTAGGTACCATACCGTTATGAGGTGTAAAGGTGGAGGGATTATGGAGTCCGGAATCTTCTACGGGTTCACAGGGTTTACCCTCAAAGAATGCCTTCAACCTTATTTTCCTAAAAAAGGCTTTGAGTTCTCTTGTTTGCTGGAACTGGTCGATCCTCGGAGTTGGGACAAAGCCCAAGCCCTTTTGTAGGACTTCTTCCTCTCGTGGGGTAAGTTGGCGATCTGATAGGTTGACTACCAAACTCACTGTTGTCCTGACCGGCTCGTGCTCCTCGTGTCCATCCCTTGGGGGCGTGTGTCCTCCCATTGAACCCTTTTCTCTGCTGTGTTGCCTCTTTTTCGCCCTCGCCCTCTGCCCCAACCTCTGCCTAAAAAAGGAGGGTGTGATGGGTTCTGGGGCGGATAGAATGCAGGGTACTGTGGGCCGAAGGGTGGTTGAAACGGAGGGAATTGTGGGTATTGCCAAAGTGGGGGGCATGTAGGTTGCCCCTGATTCTGGTAGTTGGGGAAGTAGTGCTGTCCCCTTCCCCTCCCTCTTTTCGCCCTGGGAGGCATCTCAGCGGGGTTGTTGTCCCCGCTGCTATCTGAGCCGCTATTTGAGCCCCTTCTTGAAGAAGACGTGCTGGAATCTGAATTATAGCTAGTGCCAGGGGGAACATAGTCATCCCTTAAGTAAGGGTAGACTTTTTCTTTAGAGAATTTTTTAATGTCCTTTTGTAATTTGGTTAACTTTTGGTTCATAAGATATTCCTTATGTTCTGCCATCTCTTTGTTTATCTCGGCAAGTTTTGTTTTAAAACCCGGATTTTGCACCGCGGTCTTCAAGGCAGCTTCTGCTGCTTGTATTTTAACCAGCAGGGCATCGGCCAGTCGTTTTGCCGTGTTGACTATAAGGATGAGAAGGTCGTGGGTGCATTTCCACGAGACCTGTGACCATTCCACCTTAAATTGTCCGTCCTCCCAGAATATTCTCGGGAAATTTTTGACTATCAATCCATTTGGTGCGATCTTAGCTTTAAAATATTGTGCCATCATGGCTCCATGGATAGTTACCCTGATCCATTCCCGTTTGAGGTCTGACAGGGATTGCCATTCTGGGGTGCTGTTACTCGTTCCTGGTTCAATATCGATGCCAAAAAGAGAGGGTGTCCTCATTATGGCTGCTGCATCCTCCTCACCGAAACTCAGTCCCTGCCCCTCCATGATGGTGGGGTCTGATAGGAGTGGTCCCGGTGTGGTGGGATCCTTCACGGAAGGTAGGGAAAGGAGAGGGAGGAAATAAGGGTGGTTCAAATAGAAAACAGCCCTTAAGAAAGATAAGAAACAGGTCCAAAACTGGATTCGGTGTTGGACCGGGTATAAGCCACCGCGGAGGTGTAGGCTCAAGTTTACTGGGGGATTGGACAAGACTCACCCACCAAAAGATAGCTCCCACGGTTTGCACCGTGCACGAGTAGATTTCAAAAAGGGAGGGAGACAAAGGGACACTATTTCCCACTCAAGGCGGTGGAAGGTCCAGTAACAGCTTAGTGTCCGTACGAAGTACTAGAGAGACAAAACAAAAAGGGGTTGCTGTACCGTTCCTAAAGAGAGCAGTGATAGGAAAGTTCTTGCTGGCGTGACCAAGGGGAAGGGAAAGGAGAGGGATATTATTGATACCCTGGGGCATCCATTGTGTTGGATATATTTGCCTCACACACCCCGAGGAGTGTCATGCTTCATCATCGGCGGTTGCTCCTCGTCGGGGAGGCGGTGCAACCCCCGACGGGCACACCTCAGAGAGGGGCTCTTTGGCGGAGATCTTTTTTCCAACTGCCTGTAGGTGAAGTGGGGGTATGTGGGCAGGGAGGTGTGTACCTATGGTAAGGTGGTTAAAATGTAATTAGGGGTACCGGAATGGACTTTATTCTGGGGGTCCCCTAGCTACAGTTAAAAAGTGGAGCTAGTTCCCTAGGTGTCAACCTATTATGTTGTGTTAACCTAGAAGATCCTAGTGGTGCATGTGGTCAACATGTTTCTCGCTATTGGTACATTTACCGCGATTCTTCAGGACCAAAGTGAGGACAACAACATGCTCGTGTCATATGTGTTGTAATTTTACCTTAGTGGATCCTCCTATGACTATGTCTAGAGGAAGGATAAGGAAACAATAGTTAAACATAAATCGCCAGTCACAATATTGCCAGGAAGAACATATACTGACATGTTGGTGGTGTTCAAAGTGAATATACGCATCCACCGCATGCCAAGTGTACTGAGCGTGCAGTGTAGAACTGTGGAGCACACGCAGTAACAAAACTGTGACTCATACTGTGGATAGTGGTAGTGCAGGTTTAAAAACAAGAGTGTAAATAAACAAGATTAAAAATGCAGCAGTATAAAGCTCAAAACCTGCCTGTAGTATATCAGGTATTGGGCAGGGTATTAAATATAGACACCACTATGTAGTATACCAGGCATAACAGCACACTTCCATTGTGATATACAAAACCATTAGAATGAGCAAAATTGCACACTTCCATTGTGATATTCAAAACCATTAGAATGAGCAAAATTGGATTACCCTACTCACCTAATGATCAAATCCTAGGGGCCACATGAGTGTTCGGCAGGGCTGAACTACAGCGCTGAGCCCAGGGTGTGGCTGGAGTGAGGGTAAGTAAGAATGCGGTAAAACAGCTGAGTAGAATGCAAGGTTAAATGCATCCCTGCAAAACAAGGCTCAAAATCTGTTGTAGCGCTAGAAGTTCGCCCTCCTCGCCATGCGCTAGACGCACTCACCTGCAGGCTGCTGTGTCCGGGTATAGTGACCTACCCCTCCCCGCCGAGCTCGAGTAGATGTGTGAGCTCGGCGGCGGGGATTATTTCAATAGCACCGGCGGAACAGCGTGACGCGCTGCGTGACCGCCCACTGCCCCAGGTCACGTGTGTGGCCCCGCGAGCGTGGCGGCCATCTTGTAATGGTGTGCTATCAGCGGGGAAGCATAATGCCCTGTACAAACCCCCTGAATGGACTGTATGGACTGTAAATACACCCCTAATACTTTGTTTATATGGAAAACGGTACCGTTTAGAAGGCATACGGGTCCGTTGAATCCAGAACAACTCGTTGTATAGGTTCGGTACACGAGTCATGGAAACCGAAGTTATAAGCCTATCAATAGATGGCGGCCATGATGGAGATGTTGAAAGGGAGTAAGTTGTTATTGCTGTGGAAAAACCAATGTGCGGTGATCTGGGTTCACCAGTAGTGAAAGCCAATGTGCAAGCCTAATGGTGGATGGCGGCCATGATGGAGCAGGCACCTTGGGGTTGCCAGTGTGGTAGGAAGTGGGTTATTATTGATATGCAGATGTTGTTGTGAGGTGTTCACGCCCACTGGTAATCCTGGTGTGTGGGGCTAGCCTCACCATGCCTCTACGTACCGGTAATGGCTTCAGGTCTCTGGTTTCCATGACTCGTGTACCGAACCTATACAACGAGCTGTTCTGGATTCAACGGACCCGTATGCCTTCTAAACGGTACCGTTTTCCATATAAACAAAGTATTAGGGGTGTATTTACAGTCCATACAGTCCATTCAGGGGGTTTGTACAGGGCATTATGCTTCCACGCTGATAGCACACCATTACAAGATGGCCGCCACGCTCGCGGGGCCACACACGTGACCTGGGGCAGTGGGCGGTCACGCAGCGCGTCACGCTGTTCCGCCGGTGCTATTGAAATAATCCCCGCCGCCGAGCTCACACATCTACTCGAGCTCGGCGGGGAGGGGTAGGTCACTATACCCAGACACAGCAGCCTGCAGGTGAGTGCGTCTAGCGCATGGCGAGGAGGGCGAACTTCTAGCGCTACAACAGATTTTGAGCCTTGTTTTGCAGGGATGCATTTAACCTTGCATTCTACTCAGCTGTTTTACCGCATTCTTACTTACCCTCACTCCAGCCACACCCTGGGCTCAGCGCTGTAGTTCAGCCCTGCCGAACACTCATGTGGCCCCTAGGATTTGATCATTAGGTGAGTAGGGTAATCCAATTTTGCTCATTCTAATGGTTTTGAATATCACAATGGAAGTGTGCAATTTTGCTCATTCTAATGGTTTTGTATATCACAATGGAAGTGTGCTGTTATGCCTGGTATACTACATAGTGGTGTCTATATTTAATACCCTGCCCAATACCTGATATACTACAGGCAGGTTTTGAGCTTTATACTGCTGCATTTTTAATCTTGTTTATTTACACTCTTGTTTTTAAACCTGCACTACCACTATCCACAGTATGAGTCAGTTTTGTTACTGCGTGTGCTCCACAGTTCTACACTGCACGCTCAGTACACTTGGCATGCGGTGGATGCGTATATTCACTTTGAACACCACCAACATGTCAGTATATGTTCTTCCTGGCAATATTGTGACTGGCGATTTATGTTTAACTACTGTTTCCTTATCCTTCCTCTAGACATAGTCATAGGAGGATCCACTAAGGTAAAATTACAACACATATGACACGAGCATGTTGTTGTCCTCACTTTGGTCCTGAAGAATCGCGGTAAATGTACCAATAGCGAGAAACATGTTGACCACATGCACCACTAGGATCTTCTAGGTTAACACAACATAATAGGTTGACACCTAGGGAACTAGCTCCACTTTTTAACTGTAGCTAGGGGACCCCCAGAATAAAGTCCATTCCGGTACCCCTAATTACATTTTAACCACCTTACCATAGGTACACACCTCCCTGCCCACATACCCCCACTTCACCTACAGGCAGTTGGAAAAAAGATCTCCGCCAAAGAGCCCCTCTCTGAGGTGTGCCCGTCGGGGGTTGCACCGCCTCCCCGACGAGGAGCAACCGCCGATGATGAAGCATGACACTCCTCGGGGTGTGTGAGGCAAATATATCCAACACAATGGATGCCCCAGGGTATCAATAATATCCCTCTCCTTTCCCTTCCCCTTGGTCACGCCAGCAAGAACTTTCCTATCACTGCTCTCTTTAGGAACGGTACAGCAACCCCTTTTTGTTTTGTCTCTCTAGTACTTCGTACGGACACTAAGCTGTTACTGGACCTTCCACCGCCTTGAGTGGGAAATAGTGTCCCTTTGTCTCCCTCCCTTTTTGAAATCTATCTGCCTGGAGCCAGAAAAATATTTTCAGGGCTGGCTTTCTTTGTTTCCTGGACAGCAGGTTCATGGACATTCTTGGAGCTTGTGACTGGATCCGTTGGAGACTTTCAATGAGTTTGTTAGAGACCCAGCGGACATGATGTAAGTGGGCCACCTCAAGAGCTCTAACCTGCTTCCCCCTGTTCGCCATTACATAGCGATTCACCTGTGTGCACCAGAAAGTGGGTGCTTCTTTACCTCAAAGCTGAAATGCTGCGTAAACCTGGCCTTTTTATTGTTGATGGTCTGCATGAGCCCAAGCACCCTCCAATAAACCTCTCTTCTGTTATTAGGCTTCTCTGGGCCACCTCACAGTAGAGGAGGGGCTAGCTAGCTAGTCAAATTTGTACTACCAATAACAAATGCCTCTGTATGTTGGCTTGTTTCCTCCAGTTTACGTACATTTACTAATATTGGATCAATGTCAAAATGAAGATTTCAAACGCCTTCCCCCATCTTCCTAATATATACACATGCCCCTGTGGACCAGAATAATGAGGACATTCTACCCGCTCCTGTGTAGGGATCAGCTAATTGAAATTCCACAGAGTTGAATGAATCTCGTTCACCAGGATGATTATTTTTTTCTTCCAGACTTTTTGTGTTTGGACGTGTGTGTGTGTGTGTGTGTGTGTATGTATGTATATATATGTGTGTGTGTGTATATATGTATATATATATATGTGTGTGTGTGTATATACGTTAAATGCTAAGTTAAAATTATTTCTTAAGCACGCTTACACCAAGCGGTTTCATGGCGCTGTGTATATGTATGTATGTATGTATGTATATATATATATGTATATATATATATATATATATATATATATATATATATATATATATATATATATATATATATATATATATATATGTTTTCTCCAGGACATAAAAGTGCCTCAACAAATGCCTTGCTGTGTGAGAACTGATAGCAATTAAGTACTATTATTTTGTCTGTTTATGTAGTATTTTGAGCTTTGTTCTTTAAGAATTGCATCCCAATATCTACCCGCTTCTGTCCTTATACCTCTGTACCCCATACAGATTCAAAATATCTGCTTGTTTGATTGGTCTATAAATGTTTTATTCAATTGATGACAATCTCGATCTACTATTGTGTATGTTGAGGCAATCCATTATTTTCATTCTTTTCACAGCCTACTTTACTGTTGTTGCATGTGAGTAGGCACTTACACTATTCTGTGATATAAAAGAAGAGTAAACTCTTTGCATCGAATTTTTTTTTGTTAACAGGATATTCCTTTTCTTTTTGGTGAAATCTATCTTTTTGTTTGAATTGATGTAGCATGTGCTACCAAAGTGGTGTTAAAACAATTGCATAAGGCGGAACAGATACAGTTTTGTAGTACTTAATAATGCATTATGACATTCCAAGGCATTACATAGTATGAGCTACTATATTCTCTGATTGTCTATTCTAAGCTCCCTCCAAGAGTATTCTAAGCTCCCTCCAAGAGTAGGGTTAGCAGGGAGTTTTACCTCTCCTAAGAACACTATTGTGCCCTTTATCCTATTAGTGGTAACATACTGTCTTCCTACAGAGTCTATTCCAATGAATCATAAGCATGTGGTAACATCACATATGTTAAAAAGACATCTATGTACTTGGAGCATGATCACTTCTGTCGATCTCTTTTATGCTCCTTAGCCCGATTTACTAATTACGTGCTCTATTCTTAGATTCCCTTTATTAGGCAGATCACAGTCCACCAGGGCTGCTACCTTTCTCTGCTCCATATTTCTCCATTTCAGTAACCTCATACCAGGGATCTCAGCCATGGTTGTTTCTACCAACCTCATAAAAGAGATCCTCCCAACTATTTATTCTGAGGCCCGCTAGTGCTGCTGGTCCACCTATTGTGTTTTGTCTACGTTTTTATGTCGCAGTCTCCCAGACCGCACAGCTGTCTTGTTTGCTAACCTCATCTTGGGAACATTCAGAAAGTTTCCCAAGGAATTAGTTCTGCCCATTGCTTACCATTGGCGTTGTAGTTTGTAACTCATGTTTGCTTGTTTTCTTTTTGCTGGCTCTATTTGTTTTAGGCTGTCCAGTTTGGTTTTCTCCCTTCCCTTGCCTAAACCCTATTTACTATATTCTTCCACTTGTACTGGATTTCTGTAAACAAGCCTTTAAATCTTGTTCTTATCCTGTCATATTTTCTGTGCAGTCAAAGATTGAGGTAAAATGTCTGGCTCTGTCTTCCAGGGAGCTTGGTGTTTACTTTTCTTTCTCTGACTTCAGTGTGAGGGGATTTATGTGGCAATCCTGCTGGGCACTGAGGTGGCTTTGGGGAAGTTCACAACACAATCTAAGTGTCTGTAATGAACTGTGAAGATATTTCGGAAAATATCAGAATTATAAAAGTGCAAATGCACCACATTTTTGTAATTTTGAAGTGTGGTAAGAAATAAAAAAATAATATTTTAATACAACCAAAACCAATCGATACACTATGTGATGACAATTCCACACATTATAGTTTATGTGCTGTATACGTTTATCAGTAAAACTGTCTATGCAAATGTAATGGTCATTTCAATTGCAGATGTGTTGTCTGTAATGGCAGTGTGCACTGCACTCTACTCTGCACCACTCCACTCTAATCCACTTCACTCTATGCCTCTCTACTCTACACCACTTTATGCCAATGCACTCTACCCCACACCAATCAATTATGCCCCACTGCACTCTCTGCTACTCCACTCTATGCCACTCTACTCTGCAACACTGCACTGTATGCCACAGCACTTTACGTTAATGCACTCTACTGTGTACCACTCCACTCTAGGCCAGTGCCCCCCATCAATCCACTCTGCGCCACTCTAAGCCACTGTACTCTACCTTGTACTACTCCACTCTACTCTAAAACAATCTACGCCACTGCACTCCATGCCATTGCACTTCACTTTACATCACTGCACTCTATGTCAAAGCACTTTACACCACTTTACTCAAAACCAATGCGCTCTACACCAATCTACTGTGCACAACTGCACTTTACACCACTGCACTGTACCCCATTGTAATCAGTCACTGCACTCTACTCCACAGTATTCTACTCTATGCCGCTGCACTCTACTCTGCACTACTCAACGCTATTGCAATGCATGCCAATGCAGATTATGCCACTCTACTTACACCACTGCTCTTTACGACAGTCTGCTCAGCAAAACTGCAAGGGTGATAGTACGCTCCATGCCATTATACTGGATCCACTCTACACCACTCCACTACACAACGCTCTATTCTACAACACTCCTCCACTCTACGACGCTCTGACACTTTACTTCTCTCTATTCTGCGACACACACTACAACACTCTGTGCCACTCCACTCTGTCACTCCACTATGATTATTTACGCCACTCCAATCTAAAACACCCTACTCCTCTCTAGGCTTTTCCACTCTCCTACTCTACTCCACTCTATGCCACTCGCCGTCGACGGCAATCTACTCTGCTCTACGCCATTCGACTCTACTTCACTCTACACAACACTCTCTATGCCACTCTCACTCACTGTTGCACCATGGCCATGTTTCCACACCATGTCGTATCTGCAGTTTACTGTACCTTGTTTCTTTTAATTTTCTGGGAACAACATTCTGCCAACCATCTCCTCACCTTTTGGCAGTTGTCGTACACAATATTCCCTTTGAGGGGTGTCCTGGTGACAGTGTCTCATCTCATATCGAGTAGACGTGACTGAGCTCTGCCTTATTTCCACAGCTGGTTTCTTCTAGCCATTTACTAACCGTTCACTTTTTGAAAAAACTCATTGGAGCAGCTGCACAGCAGAATTGTCGGAAGTTCGTGGTGCCACTTTAGTAGGCGATTAAATCAAACCAAATTTGCATCTAAGAGGAAGGGTGCCTAATGGCCGCTTGCTGTCGTATTGGTGGACTGGTACCTTTTGGATCAGCTTGTTTCATTCCATTCCACACTATCACCAGTTCGGTACTTTTCCATTGTCTACGAATGCCTGTCTCAGAACATATTCTCGGTTGGCTGATAACTCTTCTGTGGAGGATTATTACTCTTTTTTTTTTTTTTTTTTTCTTTCTTTCATTGTCTCAGCATTGTGGCCCCAGATCTCCTCATTTGTTTTTCTTTTTAATCTGTTCAACCAGCAGCTGTGCTGAATAAGTAATTTTGTCTGGGTTTTTCAGAATAGAAACTCTCGCTTGGTGTATGCAGTGGTATTGGTTTAAAATAATACTTTTAAAGTTTGAAGGTTCTTATGCTAAAAAAACAAATGCATTTCTCACTCTCCCGAACATCCTGTGGTGGGAGTAATTTGGGAAGCATTGGAATAATGCACATCAATGGGATAGTTGTCAGAAAGTTTATCTTTTTATTTGTTAATTTTTCTCCATGGCCAACAGATTAGCAGAGTACTGGGCATTAATATTTTCTGCTTGAAGACCAACACGTCATCCCTTATCTGGTTTTCTGTAATACGCCTTTTAGATACATTTCATTGTTCATCTGCCTTTTGTTCAAAGATTAAAAAGAATAATCAAACTCTTGTTCTGTGCCTACGTGTTCACTTGCAGCAGTTGGGGAAACACTTTAACCTCTTGCTGCCGGCCAACTACCTCACCCCGCCCACTCTTCAGAACGCTTTCCGCCGCGGTTAAGGCGTTAAAATATACTCTTTAATTGTAGGCAGTAAAGTAAACCATTTGGACCACACATCCCTGCTTCTGAAGCTTCCCGTTTTTATAGGGTGACTTGCATGTTTTACGCAGCTTCCATCCTTGGATTCCAGAGTATTTTCTTGTGTTGTTCTTTGACCAGAACGTCTAGTT
The DNA here is from genome assembly GCF_964263255.1 of Lissotriton vulgaris. Taxonomy (NCBI): domain Eukaryota; kingdom Metazoa; phylum Chordata; class Amphibia; order Caudata; family Salamandridae; genus Lissotriton; species Lissotriton vulgaris. The sequence continues at coordinate 543,620,492 of NC_141700.1, read as the reverse complement.
CATGATTGTTTACAGCAAGTTCAGTTTCATGCTTCTATTGTCTCTCACATATTTGGCTGAAGGGAAGGATCCAACAACTTTCTTCATACTTAGTTTATTACCTGCCGCTTGGTCTTTTTGAGCTGGAGATGGCCAAGATAAGAAGCAGTATGCTGCATTAGTACCAAATCTTGGTTGGTTGGTGGTGTCCTGCCAATTTATAACTCCTATTAGCACAATCGAAAATAATACCATATCACTGATTCATTCATCATCTTTATTCTGTTCAAATAAATAAAACATAAAAGCAGCACAACATCACATATAATAGTTCCTATAACCCCATAAAGCAAGTACAAATGCTTCCCCCACGATAGCTATTCTTAAATAATCTGCCCTACGTATTCCCGGGCTGTTCTTGGATAAAAAGAGCTCACCCTAAATCCGTTCCATTCCTTCATCGTTCAATCTTTCTCTAATCTGGAGTAAATTTGACAGGAACATAGCAACCCTATAGCAAATCGATACATCACTAAGATCATACAAGTATTTAAAAGCAGCCAAGTAATAGACTATATTACTCATTGTGACAAATTGTATATCTCTACAACTTTTTAGGTCTCGCCTATTACAACCCGAAGGGATGATAGGCGAGATTATAGTAAACTGTCCGAAAAGTCTACCTAGCTGCGGATCGCGTATAGTTCATGTGAGCCAGGCGCGTGCACATCATCGGCAGCCACATCACACATCACACACCACCATTTGTCTGTGCCTTGGCATCAGACTTCAAAGGCTGCCGCTCCCCCGCCCCACCAATCAGACTTCAAAGGAAGCCGCTCCCCGCCCCCTCCGCTTAATGCCAGAACATCCTTTTAGGGCTGCGACAACTCGCCCCCCCCTCTCTCCTCTTCCTCGCACAACTCGCGTTTATTTAAAAAAAAAATTATTTATCGCACTCACCCCCCAGGGTCTCTCCTCCCTGGTCACTATTTAAGCACTTCTCTCTCATACACACACACACGCGCCCTCGCTCTCTTCCCTTACCAGTGGCTCGTCTTCGTTTTCTTCTCATCCGTTTTTGCATCCTCTTGCTGTCCCACTCTCTAACCTCCCAGTTTTTTTCTTTCACTTCTCTTGACCACTTCTTTTATTGTCTCCATTGTTCCCTTCCTGTTTCTCTTTCTCGTACTCCCTGTCTCTCACACACACTTTATTCTATTCGTCTTCCTTCTTCCTGTCAACGTTATATGTACAGCGCCCTTCTTTCCCTTCTGCTCTCTTACAACTTGTCAGATGATTGGACTACCACAATTCTCTCTCGCAATTAAATAGAAGCCTATTTAATAATTCACTCTCTGGCAACTGAAGGTTTTTAACATAATATATAGTAATTAGAGTTTGCCAAGTTTAACCCCGGAGCACAAGCGTTATTTGCCAAAAAGAGAGGTGCGCATGGCCCTGAGTGGCAGGCACTCCGATGCGCAGTGAGAGGCGGGCGGGCACGCAGATAGACAGAAAGCGGTAGACAAACAGACAGACGCGAGAGCGAGACAGATAACAACACTCCCTATAAACAGTAGATAAAAACACAAATCCGTCTGTTGCAGTTATGGTCTTCCCCGCCCCACCACCGTTTTCATTCCTTTTTTATTTGTTTTGTTTTTAATGAATGCTTCCCCCAGTTGAGCTACTGCTGTGCCCCTCCCGCCCGAGTCGCACTTTCCTGCTCTGCCATTCACTTTTCATCTCGTTCTCGCGAATTCTAGTAGTTTCCTTCTGTTCCCCCACCCACGTCCGCTCCACCTGGCTCCTCGCCTGTTCGCTAATCAAACCTTATTGCAAATTAATCATCTTCTGGCTCTCCGTATCGGAGCTCTCTCCATTTCGACCCCCTTGTTATTGCCTGTCATTGTAATGCGATCCGAACACATTATGCTTCGTTTCATTTGCAACATGCACTGGTGAGCCATGGGCATGCTGCAGCTCCCGATTTTATGTAACTGCTGCTTTCAAGCTTGTGAGCAGAAGCTGCTTGGATGCAAGTTAAATGATCATTCAACCAAGCTGCTTGGATGCAAGTTAAATGCTCATTCAACCTCCCACACACACAAACTCACACACAACCCCCCCACACACACATAACCCCCCCCACACACACATAACCCCCCCCACACACACATAACCCCCCCCACACACACATAACCCCCCCACACACAACCCCCACCCCCCACACACACCCCCACCCCACACATCCCCACCCCACACAACCCCCCGCACAGCCCCACACACGCACAGCCCCACACACGCACAGCCCCACACACGCACAGCCCCACACACGCACAGCCCCACACACGCACAGCCCCACACACGCACAGCCCCACACACGTACAGCCCCACACACGTACAACATCACTCAGCGCCACCACAGCATCAATCTTTGCAACCATTCAACAACTGGTTCAAATATGTTCTCTCAATGTTTCAAGCTTTATTACAAATGTCACAAAAAGATGTTAATATTTCACTTCTGTTCTTGGAATTTCGTCACAATAAAATACACTGAACATAATCTTCACAAAAGTTATTTACAAAAGTTTAAGCTATTGCCATTATAAATTACAATAACTTTTATTGAAGTATTGATTGTTTAAAAAAATTAAAAGCCATTGTTATTTGTAATATCAATACATCTAAGTCACGTAAATACAACACATGTTGCATTACAAATGCTATAGGTGTCACATTTGCAAAAGTTAAAAGTATTGGCATTGTAAATGACAAAGCTATTAATTTCGCTATTTTCAAAACCAACACATAAATAAAAAATGTGTCATTTACAAGACCAATAGCTCAAGCTTTCCTAATGGGAGACCTATTGCATTGCAAATGCTTGTTTCTCATGTGGTGGTTAGGGAAATCCCTTGACTGCTGCAGGTGTCCTTTAAAGAAGACTAATTCATTAATAATTGTGTATCAACCCATCATAGCCTTGTATGAAATCATCAAATGCTTTGATACTATTGTTAAAAAAAAATTTGAATGGCATACTTATTTTGTCCTGGCCTGTAATACAAAGATCTTTAAAAGTATGAACTTTTCACAGACAATCGGAAACAAAGCATTATTTTAGACTTGGTGCACTTAAAAGCAGACCGGTAACTAAACTGTGTAAGCATTCTTTTCTGCGATTTCCTACATTGAGCAGCATTTGTATTGGGAGCTTCTCCCAGGTCTAAATATTTTCACTGGTTGACGGGCACAATGTTTTTTTTTTTTTTTTTTGCGGCATCCGTAACCAACGCCCTATAGTCAAGTTGGTTAAGACGCATAACATGTATCTTCTCACGGGTGACGCCCAATTCCAGATCACGCTCAAGCTCGGTGATCTGTCTCGAGTCGAACTACCTCCTCGTTTCTACTCTTCTTCGCGCCAGCAATCAATGATAACGCCTGACCTCGGATGACCGTCTTAAAAGCCTCCCAGAGCTATACTGCAGAAGAGACCGATCCCAAGTTCTCAACAAAATACTGGTCAAGAGATTTGACCAACTCCGCGCGGGTCTTAGGGCTATGGAGATACCATGGATTAATTGGGGCTACACGCCCCTCTGAACCAACACGCGAGTCCATCTGAAGCCACAGTGGAGAGTGGTCGGATATCCCCCGCGCCAGATGTCGCACCTCAGTCACGGAGGGGGCATGTGCAGCTGGCATCAAAATGTAATCAATCCTGGAAAGGCTACTGTGTGCACCAGAGTGGAAAGTGTATTGATTCTGGGCTGGGTGTAACAATCTCCAACAGTCCACCAACCCCAGTGTGTCTATAAAGCCACTAAGCCAATTCTGTGACCCTGTAAGGTCCCTGGGTGGGTGCCGATCCTCCCTGCCAGAGACAAACGAGTTAAAATCTCCGCCCATAACCAGAGTTCCCTCAGGAAGTCCCAATACTATTCGTCCCAGATCAGCAAAAGTTGTCGATTGTAGACCCGGGGGGACGTAAACGGAGATCAAGGATATATTTCTACCCTCCCACCGTCCAGTAAGAGCTACGTAACGCTCCCTATCATCCAGGACCGTTGCATCTATTTCTAAGGGGAGAGAATTCCTAACTAGGATACCCACCCCTCTGGATCCAGAAGTGAACCCTGCATGGGCAACCAGGTGATACCCTCTCCGGTTCATGGCGCGACAAGTGTTCCCAATCGGATGCGTTTCCTGCATCAGCACCACATCAGGGGACAGTTGCTTCAACAATTGTAACACAACCCCTCGTTTTATCTTATCCCCCAACCCATTCACATTCCAATTCATTAGTCTCAATCCCCTACCCCCCATCCCAAAAGTGAAAGCAGATCCACCCCTCCTCGGAACTCAACATCCAAATCAAATGATAAAACAATACGTTGCCTTGCATTGAACCAAAACATACCCACTGGAACATCCCCCCCACACCCTCAAACCAGAAGCCCGTTACAACTCCCCCCACCCTGCACCCCTGCGTAAGACTAAATATCCACCCCAACTTGCAGTGTGCGTGTCGCCCTTATATCAAACAAGTCTACAAAAAGAAACCCCTGAGGAGGAAGAGTCAACCCATCGCCCCGCCACCCCCGTGTATGACACATCAAATCATACAGTAAAAGTCATCAAACCATAGTCTGGGTTATCAGTAAAGTTCAGGGGCCGGAAACCACGTTTCTATTCCTGCTCCATCGGGCCGCCTTCCGCTCCTCCAGAATGTTCCTCCCGGCCACGTTGGTGTGGCAAAGTAACGAGCCAGTCTCCCGCATTCTCTGGGCGATCAAAAAAATATGTACGTTTCTTGAATTCCATGCGCTGCCTGGCTGGAAATAACATCGCGTATTTCAGTTCCATCTCCCTCAGTCGTCGTTTTACGCCCAGAAATCCAAGTCTTTGCTTTTGGACTGCCTGTGTAAAGTCCGGATAGAAACTACAGTGGTATTTTCGCATTTCGTGGGTCCACTCATCCGCGAGGCCTGCAGGATAGAGTCTCTATCCCGGAAATTAAAGATTCTGGCGATGAGAAGTCTCGGCGGGGCACCCAACTTCGGTTTACCACCCGGTACTCTGTGGGCTCGTTCAACTAAGAAGAACTTGCTCAGACCCTTAGGAGCGAGGTGTTTGGTGACCAGATCTTCCACAAACAGATCAGCTGCCGGATCCTCTGACTTTTCCGGGACCCCAATAATGCGTACGTTGTTATGCCGGGCCCTACCTTCTAAGTCTTCCAACCGGCCTGCAAAAAGATCATTCGAGGTCCGCAGGTTGTGGACCTCCTGTCTGCAAGTCGGACACATCACCCGTTAGTCTGGAAGTTTTCAGGTCTAAAGATTTGACCTTTTCATTGGTTTTTGATAAATCTGTACGGATCAAATTAAAATTGATCGAAACAGTGTCCAGCCAGTGGGCGAGTGTCTCAAATTGTGGGCCGATGGACGCCTTCATCCCATCTAGGGCGCCCATGACGTCTTGTAAAGTAAATTCTGCCGATGAGGACGGGCCCTCTTTAGCACCATCTAGTGATCTGCTCGGTCCACCAGGGGATCCTTTAGATTGGGCATATCAATCCATATTGTTTTCTTGGGTGTAGCCACCTCGCCGAGTGGTCTTGGATTTTTTGCTTGTCGCCATCAGGTTTAGTCGCCATCAAAGACGAGGAGGCCTTCCAAAGTGGCATATCTCGAGAGAAAGTGGCTGCGATCAAAGCATCAGCAGCGACGAGAGGGCACAGTCAGTTCAGGCCCAGTATACGCGGTCAGGATATCACCTTATAATCGCTAAGTCATCAGATAGCTTCTGCTAATAGCAGGCTCTCTCTCAGATAGAATCAGACTGGAGCCTCGAAAACGAAAGTGAAAGTAAGTCAGTGTCTCCTCAGGCCGCTGTTGTTCAACTACTGCCCGGGCACCATACCAACTCCGAGGGGCAGGCCGCAATATTCAAATCGTTGTTATTCCGGTTCCCGAAGTCCGATTCAAATTTGGACAACGGTGTCCGCCTCAGCTATGGTTCGTCCTCAATAGCCCGTCCATGTAATCAGGATAATTTCAGGATAGATGCGGGAGGTTGTGAGGGTCTCGGGAGCCCTGTACTCACGCGGCCATCTTGGTTTCACGCGAAGCTCCTCCCCCGAAGGGCACAATGTTGATTTACTCTTAACAGCGGTATAGTTGTCAAAACTGAAAATGTCAGACTGTATTGAGTCATTTAGATTTTAACTATGTCCAATTGCTTTGCTTCCTTCTGTGTGCATTTTGTATTTCAGTGGCTCTAAAATTGATACTATGAAACCCGCCTCCTCCAGCCGTAATGTAGATTGCAGGCTATATATGATAAACAATATTGAGATTGGTCTTGAGGGTAGAGCACAAGTTACTGCTGGTACATCTGCCCTATGCCCTTTCAAAGTAAAGGGAAAGTGTGTTGTATTGGACTCAAGGGAAGTGTGCAATGTGAAACAAATTAAACATTGAGTTGGAATGTATGTATCGCTGGCTGGTATTTTTGCAACCCCAACATAGCCCACAGGCAGTTGGAAGCTTTACCTTGTCAAAGACTAAGATCCATTCAACAGTGATTGGAGGGGTAGCTGTATTCTGATAGCAGGTTATAACTTTACTACATCATGCTATAGTGTTCCTTAAAGAGGTGCGTCTAGGAGCAAGGTTGCTGGGGGGGGGGGGGGGGGGGGGGGGGGGCTTCTGGATACTGAGATGTTGTTGCTAAGTAGTTCCGGATGCAGAAGAAAGGGAAGGCCTGTGGCTTTTTTGGGTCTCCCACCGGACTGCAAGCTGTCCAGTTGTCAAAGAGCTGTTGTGGGATTACCAAGACCTTACAGGAGCTTATACTCAACCCATTGCTTTCCATTATTAGGCTTCATCGTCCATCTCACTTACTTGATTATTATTCATTGGATTGCCAACAGAGGAGTTGGCCTAACTGCTAGGGCGGTCGTCCACGAATCTGGGGAACTGTGTTAGAGTCTGGCATCGACGCTGAACATCCTGTGATTCTGGGCAAATCACTTAATCTCCCCGTGCCTAACCAAACATGAATGTGTCCTCATGTAACGCAACTGGTGCTTTGTAAAGCGCTCTGATACTCGATTCGGGTCAAGTTCGCTCTATATAAAACTCAGTAAAATTAAATTAAATCCTCTTCTTCTTTTTGTCCCTCCTTTAGAGCATAGCCTCTTTACTTTCCTTTTTGATTTGCTGACTTCCATCTTTCTACTACCAACTTTAAGTACTCCATGAAAGTGCATGTGTTTTTCCAACTCTCTAAGTTTTTTCCTCCCCACATACACTGCTTTATTTAGACCCCTCCACTGGCCTCCATGGGGTTATTTTGTGTTTGAAAGTGCAAGGCAGCAAATTGTTGCTGGGCCAATCGTCTTCAAGAAAGTGTTTTTGTGCTACTTTAATGTATTATTATTATTATTTTTAATTTACTGATCCTTCTTAGATAGTAAATAATAAAAAATAAAAACCTCCTGCATCACTTCGGAGGCAAGCCCATTTGTGTTAACACAGTCTACAAAATGATGCAGTCATGACACGTTTTTTTCTTCTTTTGCCCATGGTGCATATCCTCATACGCTAGTACTTTCCAAAGGCGAAATCAAGTGGCTTGGTGCGGGCTTGCTTTGCACTTATTTGCTTCCTGACGGATGGTGTCTCCCAGATAAAGGTGTACATATATCCACTTAACGGGTTTATAAATAGATGGTGGTGCAGGCAGGCACTGGGAGCCAGCATCCCAGATAATGACCTACAGAACATTTTTGTGCTGCAGCAGTTTACTTTGTGGTTTGTTAATGAACAGATACACGTCCTCTCAATTAAAAGTGATATTTTTTCTGCGTACTTTGTCAGGGTTTCTTGATTTTAAAAACAAAAAAAGTAGCATCCTTTTATTGTTGCAATGTTTTTCGAATATAAAGTGCTCCCAAATTGAATTTTAGGAGAATGCATGTATTTTGCTTAATTTGTTCAGCAAAAATGCCCCGGAATGTGGATCATTTGACTCTATATTAAGGCTTACTCTAGAAGAGACTTCATTGCTGCTCATCAGGTTGCCACATGGACATCAGTCAAGCTCCACAAATAGTCTTTGTAACTCTAAACCCATTCCTCTGACTCTAGGGGTGCCCTGGAAATGCACGTCTGCTGCCCTTAATATGAACTTTGACCTCCAAATACAGTCGCTCCTTTTAGCCTCTGTGTTGCGGTCCTGCACTTGTGTAATAAGTAAATTGTCCTCTCACTTGGAAGGAATACCTATCCAACTTGAATATTGCATGAAATACTTAAAGCATGAGTTCTTAATCTTATGATTTATCGGGACCCCCACTGTCACTACCGGAAGCCAGGGACCACTGCCCGAGCAATTTCTACGATTTGAACATCAAAACAATGCACAAAAATGAGAAATATATGCAACAAATACACTAAAAATTGAAATATTTTATTTAATTCACAATTAGAAAATCTAAATGTAAATTTTAAAGAGAAGGTTCGAAGTTTCAAAATTTGCTTGGCTTTCAAAATATACCAGATTCTAACATACCACGCATCTTTTTAAATTTGATTTTCTTTTGCTTGCTTCTCTCAACTCATAGATGGTAAAATTGAGGCTACCAATCAACTGTACTAAATTTAGTTTACTGTACGTTTCGCTGCTTCCACAAATCGAGCTGTGTTAATATTTAATTATCTAAACATTGGCACACACCCTGAAGAGATGCTGGAACCCATGTTAAGAAGCTCTGATTTGAAACAAAAACACTGTCCAGCATGTCAAGATATTCAAAATTATGAAAGATTAAATTTAGCAGTGATTTCTGAAGCTTACCTACCCTTCACATGCTGTACTTTTAAGATCTCAAGAAGTGCCACAACTGCAAGTCTCTGAGACCATCCTCTTCCCAAAAAGGGTGTTGGTATGTAGAGGTTCTGATGTTCTTATGGGCTAGGCAAGAATAGTGACAAGATGAAAGCCATCAGTTCTTGACATTCAGGATACCTAATAAACCCACAGTTCCCAGGTTGATATTTCTGGTTTAAAAAAAATGCAGCAGTGGAATCTGGTTGACCCTAAAAAAGATGCTCAAGATGGTTCCATGGAAATCTTTAAAATTACACTGATGTTCCATGCGCTCCTCTTCTTAAATATTTTTGTTAGTAGCGAAATATATGTTTTTGGCTTAGAGCATGGAGTTTGATTAGTTGCCTGTTGCACATTGAAATGTCCCCTCTTCAGGAGTTTGTTCTTGGAGTGATAGTGGTCTCTGCTCAGGGAAATCGAGATCCTGATATCCTCATAGTAGATTCCTTTCTTTTTTGTGACCTTGGTCAGAAACCGCCCACCGCCAACTTCCTCGTTCCCTTTCGTTATTTGTAGCTCTGCCAACACTGTGCTTTCTCCTTTTGTCTTTTCGCAATAGAGTCTGAATGCCCTAGCGATCTTAACAGATTGGTCTGCTGTCGCTTAACTTTCCATGCGAGTACCTCTGTGTTTTAAGCATTTAGGTGCCCGACAGGTGGGCACATGCAGATTATGGTGGATTGCAGGTCTTTGTGATTTTTAATTTTAGCCTCCATTTGCAAAACTATCCATACCAATCCTTACTAGGAATCTGAAGAATCTCTAAGTTGTCAACCATTAATCACCATTAAGTACATTACTGCTGCTGTCATTCTCAAAAAATGCCTTTCTATTTTCTTATATATTGAGAACACTTTACTCTTGATACTCTGCATATTTCTATAGAGGTCTTGGTGTGAGATCTTAGTAGATCTCTTTATCTTGAATGGTGACAATCTTGTTTTTTTTCCTTTTTCCATAAATGGAGACATTGCTTGAAAAGTTCTTTCCTCTCTTTAGGGTGTAATGTTGCCGGAGGGTCATGATTTTCTCCATTGTCCCACAGTGGAATGCACATCTGTATCTGTTGTATCCCTGTGGACTGACGCCCATCTATTGTGGTATGTAGGGCACAGTTTATCTCCATGCAGCAATTTAGAGGAGTTTACTTGTGTATATACACTCTGTGACTGCAGCAACATACTGGTGACTCCTCACACCAGGTTGTGGTACCATGCTCACCCTACATGTTGCGTGTTGTAGTTTCTCGACTTGTTTGTGTGGTGCTGGTGGTGCCACCCCATGAGTGAAGAATTGCAGTTCTACTTTGGAGCATATTGTACCCCCCTCCGAAATGTTAGTCTGCTAGTGGCTGCCTTTTCAGCACACATGTATCCCCCTTTTAAGCGTGCTTAGTCTGCCTTATCTTAGCAGCTAACATGCTTTCTACAAAAATGTATACATATTTTATTTTAATAGCTTACGTTTTCTAGCTGTATTGTCCCACTATTTTTCTCAATCTTCGATTTATTTGCAAAGGTACTGAAGAATAACATTAGAATTCTCCCAAAAGGTGTCATAGAAACCCGACTAAATCCGTCTTCAAGAGAGCGTAGTAAGTAAAGCACTTGGTTCTGCCATCTATGTGATCTGCAGTCCTGAGTTTGAATCTCAGGAGAACCAACTTAGCCTTTCATCTTTTTGAGGTTAACAAAGTAACTCATTAAATTGGGTAATGGTAACATTTGTTATTTAAAGCAATTTAGTGTAGCAAATCTGTGCACTAAACACTGGATAAACAAAAAGCGTGATGTTGATATAATTCAATGTTTAAACATTTGTTTCGGTGTTGTATGTTTGAAGTAAGACCTAGTTGGAAACCGAACACCATGTGAGCAAGCTTTAATTAAGTTGTAGACCTCCTCTCCGGGGTAAATAAAAGATGATCTGAAACTAGGATGGAAATTGAGATTATGATCCCCAGTGACCAAGGGAATGACAGCTGAAATTGTAGCAACTGGCTGCTGCACCCTCTGATCTCAGCTCAATTTGTAAGTGTAGTGCCTCTCTTCCAAATATCTTCTGGAGCAACAGGCTGCTGTTACCGAGAGAGCCAGGAAGGCCTTTAAACAGTGCATGTTGTCGTTCTCTTTGCTCACATCTGAATTAGACCACCCAGCCACGTGGCCCTTCGGAGCCGTAAACCTTTGTGGCTCAATTTGTATCTGATTTAATGTATCTTCTCGCCTAGGTAGGTGGTCTCTTTCAGAGCATGTGGAGGTACATTAGAGAGTGGGATGTGGCTAGAGTGTTTTCTTGAGCCGTGGCACCAAGTATGGGGGGTAATGAGGGCCACATCCCCAAACAAGAAATCATTTTACTGCATTTTGTCAGCATTGCTTGCAGTAATCTAGATAGTTCTGCGTCAGGTCTCATTTCAAGCTGGCAGGATCCATCTATGATTCTAGTGGGCTACTTCTACTCAAGTGCTGGGTGTGGGAGGGGTAGCTCTGCATCTCGGTTCGTTTGATCATGCTGATTTGTATGCTCAGCGTTTGGTATTCAATGGCCTCCTTTAACCCACATCCAGGTCCTGCAAGATCTTGATACACTGACTGTATACAGAGTTTCAGCCTAAAAGAATGATCAGTGCTTACCTCCCTGGCGTTGCTGTAGGAGTGGGACGGGCTTGGTTGAACTTGTTTAGCTCCGTCTAGCCATTAAAATAAGAGAAAGTGTACTTCACATACTCCTGCACATAGAGTGGATGTCAGAGCTGCGGGGAGTTCCATCTCACACCATGGTGGAGAGCCAAGATAGTCAGTAGAAGGTTTAGGCATGTCCCATAATCCAGGCAGTCTGTTTGGTGCAGGACTTGGATGTCAACTGCCATTTAAGTCGGCAGGAGAGACGGGTGGGGTGTTTGAAGGTGGAATAACACCAGTGCACTATGTGGTGGAAGTGCAAGGTCGGTGAACCAGGAAAACTCTGCGCCCGTTTGGATTGTAGGGAGAGTCATGCCACGCATGGTGTATTTGAGTGGAATGCATATTGGTGTGCCTTGTTCAGAGTATAGCGACATGAGGGGTATGAGAGTCAGAGAATGTGTGGGATAGGGAGCTGGGCAGTACCATCTTTCTTGCATTGAGCCATTCTGTTCCAGTACGAGGTGAATATTACCTACAACTTTCATCCTGTCTCCACTCTTAGCTGTGCTATAATAGATCTCATCGGTTCAGCAACAGTAGATAGGCCTGGTAACACAAATGTTTCCTGTCCAATACAGACCTTTTTTTATTTATCTCAAAGGATGTTGTGTTCTCCCTTTTTGCTCCTCTACTGATTTTACATTATTTTCATCGGACCACAGGGTTTATGCCACAATGGCAATTAAAATAAAATGTTGCAGTGGAAGTAGTGTTCTGCCCAGTCCTCCTTGGTGCGGGGGTATCTGGTCTAATGCTTGGCAGAGAGGATCAAAGTTCCAGGTACAAGGCAACTAGATCATACCAGTTCGTTCTCTTCTCTACTAATTATTTGAGGTAGTTGATAATGGAGGCCGGGTGTGCACAATTTCTAAAGATGCATCATTTGCATAAATCCCAGGAAGCCTTCATGGATATTTCAATATCGATAATTCCTGGATATTTGACTGTAGTCACTTGTCTGGACTACTTGTTGATTTGTGCTCTCCTCAGCCACTCGTGGTGTGCTCCGTTGGCAGTCTCGTTATGGCGCACATGAGCCTTGGCTTGCACAGGACATTGCCTGTCTGTAGCATGGCCATATCTTGGTTGCTTCACACTTTGGAGGAAGGAGAGGGCGTCTTGTATTCAATGGTCTCCCCTGGTGTTTCTCGGAGACTGCGGAAATATATGAAATGCCAATTTTCTTTTGAAAATCTGAGGGAATGCAGCACGTGAGTGCTTGCAACAATGATTCCACATTTAAAAAATGGCTGACTACTAAGAATGCATGCCTCTATGTTCATCATCGGGTATTTATAAGGTCCCTGTCTTTTACCATAATTCTTTCCACTTGAGATTATTGGGAAGCAATTTAGCATCTTTCATTTTAGATTGTTTATGCATCATTGTTTAGCTGTTTTCACGGTTCCTCACTAATGAGTGATCCTTCTGCACCACACAACACTCTCAATTCTATTTGTGAAAATTGCCACTACATTGGTTTTCTGTAAATTTGATTTCCTATTTATCCACTTTTAGCACTCATGTGATGATCTACACCTAGAATACATCCTTTTGTTGCCATTAAAGGTTTTGCTTAAAATGTATGGAGCTGTTGTCCTTTCTTTGTATTCTCTACCAGCATCCCCATGATAGCGAATGCCCTGTTTTTATTTTGTATATAGATGAAACTGCCAAGTATTGTAGATATTTGAAACGAGTTGGTGATTCCGAACATTATGGGACAAGAGCAGTGGCGTAACAGAACTTGAGGGTCCCCCTGAAAAGTACATGAAGGGGGACCCCCCACACTCTGGACCCAGAGAGGAGCTTTCAGGCCAGAGGCCAGTACAAAGTCCCAGAGGGGGCCCTTTGGAGCCTGGGGAAGGGACGCGCACCGCAGGGGCTATTGTTACACTACTGGTTGAGAGAGCATGTGACTTTTTTTATTTTTTTTTGTACATTTGTAGTGAAGACCAAAACTAGCCTTTTGATTGTGGTTGCAGTTATTAGTTATTGAGCGTTTTGGACAATCATCCACATATCTGGAAGAATATTTTTGGTTTACCCGGAATACCATATAATTATCTTATGTTTTTGTTTATTTTCGTAGCTGTATATCTGGATTTCAATTCCTATATACCTTTCCTGTAGTCTGTACTTTGTTCTGTTCATTATCTTCTTTTGATTATATTTGTCTGAGATCTACTTGTGTCCTGCTGTACCCTACATTTCATCACTGAGCACCCCACTGCTGTTCTTTGTGCCTTGTAAGCTACTGGTAATTGGACAGAGTGTTCCACAGTCTGACTGCGATGGAGGGGAGCATTAATATCGGTGGCCACTTGAGAATAATATCGTCTGACAAAGAAGTCCAGCTCAGCTCTGAAAGGGGCTCGGTCTTGTTGAGCGGCCATCCTGTGGTGCCTGGAGCGCCATGCATGGTTCTCTGCGTTGTAATTGGTGTCTGGATTCGGGACCCATACTTAATTAAGTGGATACAGTTGTTGCCAAATTGTGTTAGCGTCAACCCCAAATCTTGGCACTACAGTAGACTTCTTTCTAAGGATCGTCCCTCCCTCACCCTCCATCCAGCTTTCTCGAGAATGCGTCTTAGTTTTCTGCCATTAATGTGTATGTTGCCAAAACATTCGGGTCACAGATTTCATTCAATTGTCTACATGAATAATGCCGTGAATGCGTAGAGGCATGTCAATGAGTTCTTTACGGTAAGTACACTTTGGTTTCAGTTTTTGTATCTTGCACAAAGCTCATTGAATTGGCACTTGAAGTTCTGTTCCTTGCACAGACTTTCAGGCGTCACATAGCATGGATTTAAGCATCCTCTTCGGTAGCTAGACGCTTTGTGGGTTGCTTTAGTGGGATGGAGGGGTGGGCCGGCAGAGTTCTATGAGGGTGGCGTCCAGCACTTGAGAATCTCGGGGTCCAATGACAGTGCTAATTGTGTACAATAATAAGTGCCAGTGCCAACGTTTTTCTCAGAAGCCCAGAGCTGGCAGTGAGTGAAATTTTCGATCCTCAAGGCTGCATAGTCTTGATTCCACCTCATGTCTTTTTCATCCGCCACAATATACTCTCTCCCCCCTTATTTCACTCTATTAGATTCTTTTTTTTACGCGACTGTTCCCTGTGTCACTGTTTTTCCATCTTTCCCTTTTTTCACCTTTCCTCCTTTTGTGTTTCTCTTTCACTCTGGAAGAAAGTTTGATGCGGAAATGTATGCACTGGTCCTCAAAAATGAGTGCTGTTGGGTCCCATTGGCAACCACAGTCTCAAATTAAGCACTGGAGGTGGAACGGCTTTTGCTTTTGACATTAGGGAGTGTAAGGATCTTAGGCTGATCAGTTTTCATTGGGGATGTGTGTGGGGATGTGTGTGTCTGCAGTACCAAAGTCTACCGTTAATCCTTTCCTCTTCTTGTAGATTATCCTGTGATTTGGTTTGGGTTCAGTTTGGCATGTTGTCCTCTATTGAGAATTGAACATGGCTCAACTAAGTCATTAATTAATTTTTCTTGGCAATAGATAAATGTCAGCATCTCCCAGAGTACCATAACTAATAATTAGAGGGTTTAACCACACTATTCAAAGTTACTTGATCTGTTGAAAATAAGTATGGATACTCAAACTAACTAGTAGGTTCAGTAAGAGTGCAGTCATAACTTTTTAGATCGACCCATTAACACCTAATAGCATTAACCTGCATTGTGCGCCAGGGAGAATTGAAACATTTTCAGCCACCCCATCCTCGATCTGTTGGAGACCTAAACACCTAAAGGAAGTGGGATTTTTGAATAATTTGATAGTTTGTCAGTGTAAGCTGACTCCATACTAGTGAAGCACTGTAAACAGAGCTTTGTTCAAAACGTGGAACAGGACGAGAGAGTCGGTGCCTTAATGGAAGTCCGCTTTGAAGGAAGTGTCCTAAATGAGTGCTTTGACAGCGTAGGACTTGCGGGCAACGGAACTTTTCTTGTAGGTATCTCTGATGGGTGCCTCACAGTATGCAAATTATTGTTTTAGCTCGGCTAGGTCATTGTGTCATGCTGTGAACATGTCAGAAAGGATAAAAATGACAACATTATGGTTCCCTGCAAAATACGAGATTTTGTCTGACATAGCAGGCCAGAATCTTCCAGGCATGAGTACTGACAGCTTTACTACAGATGTGGTCCTTGAGGGTTGGTCAACCAGGGAGACGGGAGCTGACAGTCAACACAGTCATGGGCCACCCACTTATGGTTCAGGAACAATCTTCCCAGATGAGGTGCAGTGAAGTCTGATATTCCACACATGCCTACTTTCACACACCTGTGTAACCTTCTAGATATGGAGCACTCATGTGGTCATGCAGACCACCGAACCTAGCAAATTTTACGCTTAATGGCACCTAGCCAAATAAGGGCTGTGATGGCTACAAGAATCATACCACCCACTGAGAATCGCCATGCAGATAGAATAAATAATTAATACAGGAGATGCGTTCAAAGGCCTGCCCCTCGCTTCCCCCATAGAGAATTATTGTTGGTGAACTATGTGCACAGTTCGTTACATTACCAACAAGGAGTTCTATTTATTAGCAATAACCTTAACTTAACCAGATGCAAGTGTTTCCAAAGTTTCGTGTCTAACCGTGCGAGAGCTTCCTTTTCATGCTTTTTCTCCCTACCCGCAGTTTAATCGTGGTAAGTTTATTGGTGTCAGGAGTTTAGAATTCCATGTTTGACTCTCGGTATGATGCCATAGCTTGCAGAGTTCTTGTTAGATCACCTCCGAGTCCTTTTGCCAGTTAAAACGGGTGGTTTATTTAGAACTGTGAAATATTGTTAATTATTGTATTTTTTTTTATTTTTTATTTTGCACAAACACACTACCTGATCTGCCCTAACCGTCACTGGGGCAAGTTTGTTGAAGGTGAGGAAGATATACTGCATATTTTTTAGAATTGAATCATGTCGGTTTCACGCTGACATCTGGATTGCTGTGTGAACAATAGTTTACGGATGCTCACAGAATGTGTATTTGTACTCTAAAATCCACGAATTTAGCCACGGCAATGAAGGATGGCTCTGGGACAGAGTCGGTTCTGGGATATCTTCATTTGTGAAACCTATGAAGTTTCTCTGTTGTACTATAAAACAGCAGCCAGTGGTCACAGGAATCCTCTCCAGCTGGGTATTTTGAATAGTGTTAATAGTGACTGGACTGTTGATTACATTCACTCGTTAATGGTTTAAGTCAGTCTGCCCAATTTTTTTTTCATGTTCTCCAATGATGTCACTTAAGATTCAACCCAACAGTTATCTGAAGTGACAAATAATTGTGTGACACCAGGGCACGTGTATGCTTTCCTACCTCTTTTAGGGTGTACTTTTGCTTTAGACCTCTGTTAGCCGTGTTTTTTCGGTATAATTAACCAGTATACCTCCATGTGTAGAAATCAGGAGGCTTGTGTCTCTGGTGCTTACTCCTAAGCATCTCAGCTCGTCTGTCTTTTGTTCACATGCACTATTCCTTTGTGTGCCCCACAGTTGAGGGGTCATCCCATGCAGAACCTGGTTAACACACTGCGGGAGGCCTTTAGGCTGCAAACCACAGACTAATCCCTTTACGGAATGGCCTTTGGCTGTTGGGAAATGGCCAATTGCCGCTGTTGATTATTGGAGGTGAGGTGTCGAGAACGCGCTGAATGTCAATCAGTCCCGGTGGGGGGCATGAAAATGCCGCCCCCTGGTGCCGATTGATTTACAATGCATGGAATTCCTGTTTGTAAACACTGGGTTCAGATCCCAGCCCTTGGCCTTTTGAAGTCTGGCAAGAAGGACACACACATGCTTAAGACCGGTGTCTGCGTGTGTTTATGGAGAGCCGGAGGGAAGCGGGGTGAGGGTTGGGAGCAAGACCACTTGTCCTTTTATTTAGCCGGGCATGCCTGCCTTTCTACTTTGGTCGACTCAGTCACACACAGAAGCCCGGCGTTCAGCTGCTAGGCGCGCTTGTGGGAGGTGCGACTGGGGTGGTTAAATCTGCGCGCATGCGCACATTCACTTGGAGCAATTGGCCTGCTAGTACCACACCACCCTTTGAACGTTTCTACAGCCCGACTGCCCGAGCAGAGAAATCGTAACTCGTGGCCTCGGAGACACAGTCATGAGGTGCTGGCACGGGTCACACTGCCTCCCCAGGATGCACAATTGTCCCTGAAGACGAATCTTAGAGCGTGGATACTGTTTAACACGTGTTTTTGTAGTGGTAATGTTCTAATTCAATTGCTAATCTCTCCAGAGCAGGGGAAGCCACTGCCTGCATCAAAGCCTTCCCTTTCTTTTTGTTAGTTAATCCCCACTCTTTTTCTGCATTGGCAAACGGTTAAGCTGCTGTTTAATAAATGTAAGTTAATATAGAGTTTAAACGTGCTAGAGAGAGGTCTTACTGGCACGTCGATTTATTTTCTCCCCAATAAGCATCATCCTTTCTCTTTTTAAATTGAGTATTTGTTTTGGACAGTGGTGCGGGCACTACTCTGAAAATTACACAATTGTTTACTGTGATTGAATTTCCATGGGTAGTGTCTTTGAGCTGTGTGTTTTGCATACTCGTTTTGCTTTGAAAGATTTTGCCTACAGACCAATTTGGGTGTCGGCACTATGTTCTGCATACAAAACACACACACATAACAGAACACATGCCTACATATAGATGCACATTCAGAAGGGGCTTTTGGATGGCCCTTTTCAGCCACTGGCTGATGTGGTTCATCTGACTTTAGGGATTGGCTAACTGGGTTGTCCATCACAGCGGACACCAGCCCACAGTATTTCACGTATGTAAACCTAAAAAAAATTATCTACACACTCACGCTCTCGCATTGTTTTTCCCCATCCCTTATGACTGCGCCTGTTTACTCCCCACTCCCGTTGTTCCAACACCAGCGACCCCATGGGGGCATGGCAACTCCAAAGTGATACCAGGATTCTCACGCTCCAACTTAGTTTTTCATTTTTAGGTCTCGCTATTCGATGCGCATGCGCATCGAGCTTGCGAGACTATGGGTGCTTAAACAGTGTTTAACTAACTTGCAAGGAATCGTGGCGATTCCTTGCAGTGCCCGTGACTTTTAAGCTCAATGCGCATGCGCATTGAGCTTAAAAGCGCGTGCACATGCCCCCAGCCGCCTGCCTTGCCTACTCTCTCTCTCTCACAGCCTCCCCCAGCTCCGCCCCCTCACTTCTTGGTTGCACGGCCGCTAGGCCGTGCCTCCCCTACTCTCCTCCCCCCTCCTCCTCCTACTCTCCTCCCCCCTCCTCCTCCACCATTTGACTGACACACGGTCGACGGAGAGGCATAGCAGCGGATTGTTTGTAATGATGGAAACAGGCTGCCAGAGTGCAGCTACTCGTTTAGTCTACTTCCGCTATAAAGTAGTGTCCCTTGTGAACACCGTCCCCTTCCTTCACATTACTTCGAGGAGTTATTTTAACCTCAAACGATAAATCAACTGAGGTACTAATAAAATGGCGCCAAAACGCTGTGCCCGTGCCTGACTACCTCCTTCAGTCCTTATACGAAACTGGCACAAGGAGCTGCTGGTTGTATTCACATTGTTTTCATCCTCGCATTTGTTTGCTGCGGCAGCTGGGGCAACTGGAGCCGCCCCCCTCCTCCTCCTACTCTCCCCCCCCCCCCTCCTCCTCCACCATTTGACTGACAGTCACGGTCGACGGAGAGGCATAGCAGCGGATTGTTTGTAATGATGGAAACAGGCTGAAAAGTTCACTCGCCGCACAAATCTAAGAAGTAAGTATCTCATCGAACAAATTTAAGACCTAAAATTATCCTTTGGCGATAGTGTTTGTTCAAATTAGCTGCACTTTATTCTTCTTCATTAAAAAGCTTTCAAGCAATTCATTGTGAAAAGTTACATAGCTTTAACATCAGACCACATAGTTTCTTTACTTGCAGGCATCGTACCAGGACCTTCTACATATATGCTTTGCCTCTGGGAGAAACGTCTCAGAATCACTGGGCCGTAAGCACCAGGAAATCTCAGGTGCAAGGTAGGGACACTAAATAGTGTGTGTCAAGATAACCGCACAGGTACTTTGGATTCTCAAAAAATGTGCGCATCTCATTAGTGAAATCAACTTTCAATTGTGCGGCGAGGTCTCCCGCTCTCCATTCGGTAGAGATGCGCATTCAATAATGACTTTTTAGCTTCTCTGAGGCTACGGCTCCTTCGTGTGCTGCCGGCGCCTGGCTGTTAACTGGAAGGCATTTCATGCTTTCTTGGACATGCTATCCTCTTATGAGTAATACAGGACTTGTGGTTTCGTACATGGCTTTGCGCAAACAGATGCATTGCTTCTGGGCTCCTGCTGTACGTGTACGCAGGCGCATTGCAAGTTTATTCGCTCACAGCACATCGTTTAGTCCGTTTTTACTTTCGTTCATGCCTTCTGAAGGAAATGGATGTGTGTATGGCCATGTGTACGGAGTCTTTTAAATTGGAATTAGTGAACTCCAAGTCCCAGCCGCATTGATCCAGGCTGTCTCTTTCAGCCACTGGCTTGACACTTTGTCAATTACATATTGGCTCAGCCCAGAGAACTACTTCTTTCTTCCCCACTGTCTCTCACCTTATGTATAGGTTTTGCAGTAACCCGTCACCATCCACCACCACCACTGCATCCACCACCACCACTGCATCCACCACCACCACTGCATCCACCACCACATCCACCAGCACCACATCCACCAGCACCACATCCACCACCACCACATCCACCACCACCACATCCACATCCACCGCATCCACCACCGCATCCACCACATCCACCAACACTTTAACCACACCCACCACCACCACATCCACCACACCCACCACCACTAAATCCACCACCCCATCCACCAACACCACCACCCCATCCACCACCACTGCATCCACCACCGCATCCACCACCACCACATCCACCGCATCCACCACCACATCCACCATCACCACCACATCCACCACCACATCCACCACCACATCCACCAAGCTATTAATTTTGCTATTTTCAAAACCAACACAAAAAAAAGTGTCATTTACTATACCAATCGCTCAAACTTTCCTAATGCGAGACCTATTGCATTTCCAATGCTTGTTACTTTACTTTTCTAATACGGCTGTCAGACATGTTGGAATGATAAAATAGCGGTAATGACATCTGGCCTGTTACAAGGCATGATGCACCAAGTAGCAATCGGGGCATGCATGCATACAGACTGTTCCATAATGGCCTCCATGTGTTTGGAAGAACATTTGTTTGCCATTCCAATATGTCAAATGGCCCCTTGAGAATAGTAATGTTAAAATAAAGAAGCCTTGGCAAAGCCAGTAAGTCAGATCTCACCTTTTAAATGCCAAGACCGATTGGCTCTACCAATGCTTGTTCCGTTACTATGTCCAGTGTACAGTTTCTGGCTGGTATGAACTGTCTTTTTTCTGTTGTAATTCTAGTGAAATAGCTATACCGGTTTTAGTATAGGTAGCCCACTTTAATGACGCCCTTGATATTTTTGAAGGTTGGACCCTTTTACAACATCCGGTTACAACCCCAGAGTCTGTGTTTGACGCTTCAATTTGCATGCGGCGTGCCGATATCTTAGAGTTGTTGTCGGATGGTAATATTTCTCGACCTTCTCTGTTTGGCAGTTATTTATTTCCTCCATCCCATGCATTTCTATAAACCGCCAAATAAATGACATAAATGGGAGAAAATATAGTGTTACTCTAAGACTACTGATCATGATGGATTATTTTTCAGGGCCATGTTATAATTTTAAATTACGATAACACTGGCTGAACTTTGTCTCTGAAAGCACCATTTTTTTGCAAGCTGTGTTGGTTGGGAAACTGTCCTCCTCTGGTAAGAGTGGCTTAAAGATACGAACTTGAAACATGAGAGAATGGTACAGCGTTGTTTTGGTCAACTTTGGAGATGGCCCGGTAGATCAGGCACAGCGGTGGTTTAACACACCTTTAAAATATATGATTTTATCCCTAGGAATTTAGACTGCGTAGCTTTCTGTGCTGCGTTGCCCCTGCTATCAGTGAGTCACTCTCACATGCAGGCCAGGACGGCGAAAGAGCCCAAAAGGACTGTCATTTTAGACTGTATGTGGCCAACCAAGGCAACATTTTTAATACTTTTGCAGCCCAACTCCTGAAACAACATTTCATAGAGTGAAAATATATATATTCCCCATTTATGGGTAGGGTCACTCTAATTATACAATTTTGAGGCCATTGTATTTTTCCTGCATATTTATGGGTTTGCCACAGAATACATCATCTACCACATGATTTCCAGATTTTAACATATGTTTCTAGCTCAAATGTTACTAAAAATTCAGCAAAGTGTTGCTACCCAGTGGAAAGCCCTCTCCCGAAGGTTAATTGGTCATCTTTCAGAAGCTTATTGCTGTAATTGTGTTAAAGTGGTGCTAATAAGGGGAACCTTTACTAAGACTGAGTTAACCAGTTTAAAAAATAACCAAAAATTAAGTAATACTTTCACAAAACGTGCCGCATTACGTTAATAATTTCCCTTTTCTTGCCACACAATTTGGTCAGCACTTACTTTGGTCCTCTCCTGCCGCATAATTCCAGAGGCCCCGTTTATAGTAGCTTTCAGCTAGCTCTCTTCAACCATTTGTCTGTTAGTGTGACAGTAACATTTTTGTTCTCTCAAAGCATACATAATGGGGCACAGAGTGAGCCCACTTCAGTCATTGGCTTACTACTGTGAGTGATGCTCTTGCACAGTGTGTACTTGCAGAGAAAAAGTAGTTCCCTTGTAGAGTTTTACAAAATCCATTCATAAACTTTGGGGAAGCTAAAAGTTTGCAGTCCACACCAGATTTGTTGGTTCTGCCAGTGCTTGTTTTGGTCTCAGGTGCGATTCCCATTCCATTTCAATTTATAAACTTTATTCCGGCCGTAAAAGACCATAAAAGTCACATAAGAACACATCACAAGGATAAAAATACATTAAAAGTAACAATCCATGAAAGATTAAAAAAAATAATTATTTACAGACTACAACAACTAAAAGCAGCTCATTACATTAAAAACTAATTGCACAATTACAGTATTGTTTTCAGCAACTTTTGATGCCTTTTCCACATTGAAAGAAGAAAGCGGGAAACAGCAAAGATCTGATACAAAAACTATTGTGATCTTAAAATTCGATAAGAAGCAGTGCATTGTGAGAACCCCATATATTTACAAAGTGGGAAGGAAGAGTACCCAGCCTGAATTGATTATAAAGCTTCCTCGCCAGTGCGGGTTGGATTTCATCCATATAGGGTTCAAACATGTATTGATCTTTAAAGCTTAAAAATCTATTGCAAGTTGGCCAAAAGTGCTATTTTCCTGCAAAACCCTAAGCCTTTACAATCTGTAGGATTTCACCAGATCAAGACGGGAAATCTGCGTGCAGTAAGCCTCTGGACTAAACCAGAGGTCAGAATGCCCAATTTTGGCACAGAGATCTTTAATATATACAAGCCAAGGACATTTCACTATCCCAGTTAGCTCCAGGATTGAGGAAAGCTCAGACCTGTATGAGGCTAGCTCAGGGGTCAACCAGATTCTGCGCCAAAAGTCAATGGGCGCAGTCCCGCTTCTTTAGAAATAGGTCTTATGCCCAGGTCAAGACGCAGAGGAACAAAGGGGGTGCTTAGCGGAAGATTCATAAGAGATCTCATATACTTGTTCTCAGCTAAGATCAAGCCCTGCGTTGAACAGTGCCCCCGGAGCTCTGCCCCATATAGTGCAGCACTTCTCACCTGCACTTTATATATCTCAGTAGCAGGGCCAGGGACCACAGTACTTAGGGACTTGGCAACTCACATGACACCACCAGACAACAGAGCCAGCCTTAAAACCGCAATTTCCATTTGGGGTCCCCAGGAAAAAGACTCGGAGTAACCCCAAGATAGTCAAAAAGTGACACCTTTTCTAAAGGAGTGCCATTGAGCGTAGGGTTGGGGCGAGATGATTTTACTGGGTTAAACACCATAAAGTTTGTCTTACTTGCGTTTATTTCCAGGCCCCTGTTTACGCAAAATAGGGCAAAGCTATCTAAAATTAACTGAATCCCCATTGGGGACTTAGATAGCAACAAGGTGTCGTTTTCGTTATGAAAATGTTACATAATTGTTGATGGAGAGGTATGTTAAATGCATAAATTGGATATTTAATTACTCTACAAATTTGTTTTAAATCGTCACTGGCAAAGCCATTGGGTTTGGCCTATGTGAGATCTGCTGGCTTTATAAATGTCTTTTTAGACATTTTGCATAACAGTTCGACAAACAGCTGGAGGAGGGAGGGGTTGTTAAAAAAACAATGGATGTCGAGGGAAGAAACACCAGACAATGGGAGGTGGGCAGGGGGAAAGCAACATGAGGGTTGGGAGGAGGGCAGGGGTGAGGGACAGGGACTGCAGACATTCCCTCAAAGGCTGCATATAAAAAAGTAAAAAAAAAAAAAGTACCTACAGACGTCTGTGGCCAGTAGAAGTATACTATCCATAGGCAGTAAGCCGTACTTTGGCCATGCTCCACAGCTAGGACAGTCACAAGGCCCAGGAGGAAGCTTGAGACGAGGAGGAGCTACTGACCAATAAGAAGCAAGGAAATTAGAGTGACTTTGCAGCCAACCAATGACATGTAATGTGCTAGCTGTAAGTCTGTTTCTAAGTTTTTTTCTTGTTTTAGTTTTTTGAACAATATATTTTACATGTGTGCCTTTGAGGTGAAACCTAATCAACTTCAGTGACCTAAAAAGCTGTGGCTGTAGTTGACAGATGACTGTTGCCCAACTTAAGACATGTGACCCAAGTGTATGCAAAATGGCTGCTAGTCCCTTTCAGCTGCATCTGCAGTTGTGTGCACAAAAGAAGTCAATACAATCTAAACCCAGCGCTGCGCAATTATGTACACTAAAGTGTACCAAAAAAGTAACATTTAAACTCCTCCTTTAGAAATCTGCTTCAAATGTAATTGGCGCCCCAGAGTCCTAGATCGTTGTTGGTTTTCTAAACTTGGATATTGTTAAATTTGACTGCATTTTTCCTTTATTAACTGACGCATTATTGGTTATGCCACTAAAAGCACCCTTCTTTTTTCAATGAAAAGACCAAAGGGACTGTTTTAAAATCATGCCAGAAAGTAAATGGTTTCAGATGGTAATAAACTCTGCTAAGTATACAAACCGAACATCCACCAGAAATTAAGCGTGTTTTTTTGCACTGAAGCCAAGTAGTGTTAGTGTTACGTTTTTTTTTTTAGTCTTGTTGTAAGTCACCTCTAATTGTGAGACTGAAACTGTGTGAAATGAAGCTGACTTTTTGCACCCGTTAAGTGTCACTCATACCTCGTGAAACTGTGCTACCAGGAACTATTTTATAGCTCCATTTTAGATTGAGATCTCATCACAAAGATCGTGTATTCCTTTATCACCCCTTTCCTCAGAGTTAATTCTAACTTAGAGTTTCTGAATGCATGCACCTTCCGATTCTCTCCTTACTTCTTTATTAGCCAGGAAAACCTCTTCACATCTATTAGTTTGTATTCCCCATGGAAGTTGAATGTCAAGGTGGTCTGCTTTTATTTTTTTTTACCTAGATGAGTTAATCTGTTTATTTATAAAGTTTTATATAGCGCGAACAAGATCCCTCTTTAACTGGAATCGGTTGGGAAAGGTTCAGATCTCTTCTTCAAAAGACCCCTCGTATCATCCTGGTCAATTACTACTTTTCATTTTGCTTTTGTTCAGTGTTCAGATAGCTGCTCGAATTTGATTCACATAGAAATAGTATGATGGGCTATATCAATAAATTGAATTTTTACATTGCTTCTAATAATAATGAGGTAACGGATGTTGTGTTGTATCTGAAACACTAGATTGTGGAACATAATGGACTCTTTAGGTGTAGTTTTTAGGTCTCGCGACCTATCGATGTGCGCAAGCGCATCGAGCGGAGCGAGAATTCAAGTGGCGAAAACATCCTGAAACCAAAGGGCTTTCAGCCCCGCGGTTTTCATGCAGTTCCCGTGTACATGCACGCGCATCGCATGCAAGCCCAGCCCAGTCCTCCCCTAGCAGCACTCCTCCCACACCAGCAACTCCCCCCTCCCACACCAGCACCTCCCCTCTCTCGCATTCACGCCATCAGGCTTCTCCTCCCCTAGCAGCACTCCTCCCACACCAGCAACTCCTCCCTCCCACACCAGCACCTCCCCTCTCTCGCATTCACGCCCACCCACCAGGCTCTCCCGCCCCCATCAGGCTTCCCTCCCAATCCGCCTGCCTCCCCTCGCGCATTCACGCCCCCCCACCAGGCTCTCCCGCCCCCATCCGGCTTCCCTCGTAATCTGCCTGCCTCCCCTCGCTTGCATTCCCGCCCCAGGCTCTCCCGCCATGGAAAATAAAACCTGTAAACTTTACTTTTTTCTTCGGTGAACGGCACCGATTACCACTCATTTTCACTACATAAAATGAAAATCTGTACCCCGCTCCTGTACACTGCGCCTGAGAAATAATTCCAGTTTCAAGCCAAGTCCATTAGTCATAGATCACTGTACGTCAAGGCCTCTAATATGCTTACAAAGAGCACAACACTGGTGTACAGGAGTGAAAGCACCATTTGTAGGCTCTCCTGCCCCATCCGGCTTCCCTCCGGCCATTTGCCACACTCCTTGCCTCTGTCTTGCCTCCCCCTCCATTCTCCTCCCCTCGCTCGCATTCCCGCCCCCCACCAGGCTCTCCTGCCCCCATCCGGCTTCCCTCCGGCCACAGCCCTGGCACTCAGGTACGCCCTAAGAAATGCATGAATCTATTTGCATTACTGTTTTTCCGGACAAATGTCTATATTCCAGCGAAAACATACCAAGTCTAAATCATAATGTACATCATAATTGTTGTTCTGCTGATCCATTAAAATAACTTATAATAGAAAGATACTCACATTCATTTGTGCAATGCTTTTCATGATCAGCTGTGAAAGTCTTCTGCGATGCTATCTCACTGTGATACCATTAAATATTTTAGTCAGGACTCCAGTGCAAGCCAGACCCGTTGGCCTGGGCATCATCATTATTATTATTTAAGAGTGTTTTTTTTTAATCATCCAGCTTTTATACCTCACTGGAGATAAAGATGCTAAATCCTACAGTGAAGAATACTCTTCTACCTTGTTGTGATCTGCCTCAGTTGTGCACTGCATATTTCTAAAGTGACTGGTGTGACTGGTGTGTCTGTTGATGCACATCTGTGGGTTGTCTGCTTGGAGTGTTCATGCTTACAGTGCTGCGGAAAATAAAGCTCGATTTTAAGAACAGTTGGTTAAAGCGTCTAAACCCGTTCCCAAAATCCACTAAGCTGCAAAAACTAATTTTCTTTTACATAATTGTCTCGTTTGCTATTGTGGCGCAGATAGCCGTTTGCCGTTGACAGTTACGTTCCCAAGTGGATTTAAGAAGTAATTTGTGGCCCCAGGCTTACATTTGTTTTCCCCACACAACATTTCTGCAGGCACACCATTTTTTTTCCCTCCTTGTTTTGTTTGAGGTCACCACAGGAGCCCACGGAGCTTCAAAGTGAGCGCTTTCACCTTCCGGATTGGTGTTGAGCCCTCCCCCACCCTCCGAGCACGAATGCAACGTTTCCCTCAACCCACCCTTCCCCGTGCATAGAGTGCGCAGCCATCCATGTCCTTACCTAGAAGAGGGGAAACTTTTAAGCCCTTTCTGTGGCATCATTGACCAGCTTGCAACACGCACTCATTAAGCTGGACAGGACGCTTTGCAATCAAACTTTTTTAGATGAATATTTATTTTATTGATAAAGTACCCTGAGCAAAGTTGTATTTGCTATCTATCACTCTATTACTGCATTTGCAGCTTTTATCTCTCCTCCTCTGCGAGCTTTCGAATCGTTCCTGCCCCCCCTCCCCCATTTAATTTGTTTCCTGTCTCTTCATTGCTTGCCCGTCCCCCAAACCCTGTGCCTTGCTACGGTTTTCAGACTGCCGATTCTGCTGTGAAACCACTGTTTTGCCCTGCCTGTGTTTATGCTGCATGAGTTGTTTCTAACCCTGCAACAACCTTAATTGCTGGGTGTTATATACAAGGGTATGGTCGGTGCTTAGGGGCTACATGTCTGTGGCCAGCTCACCATGATTAAAAAAATAAATATTCATTAAAAGGGAAATCACCCACGCAAGCCCACTATCACCCTCGCAACACCACAATCACCCACGCAACGCCACTCACCCACGCAACGCCACTCACCCACGCAACGCCACTCACCCACGCAACGCCACTCACCCACGCAACGCCACTCACGTTGCCAATAGGTCTTGCAGTAGGAAAGTTGGAACCATTACAATTGCAAATAACAATGCCTTTTATTTTTTTTTCATTTTAAAAACATAAAGGGCTTTGTCATTTACAAAACCAATAGCTCCAACTTTCCTACTGCGAGACCTATTGGCAACGCCAGTGCTTGTTATTTTTGCGTTTGATGGCAAACACAACGATTTGAGTACATTTAGGAATTCCTTTTTTTTTAATTTAAACAATTTATTTAGCATCTCTACTTGTATATGCCACTTAATGGTGCTAGGTTATGGGGCAGCTGACAAAAACTGATGGGAAGTCTGAGTTTTGGTTTGTCTCCTCCCGTAATGTTGGGCCAAAATAAAGCCTCAAAAAATCATAAAAAGGTTAACCGACCTATGGGGTTAGTAACCTAAAAAATCAACTCAACCTAACTGTATTGCTCTTGACCCATACTCTGGTCTCAAATTGTGTAATCATAGACAAAATATTTTATTGCACAAAGCCTACTTTTTCTTCCTTATCGCTTCTGAGAAAACCTTCAAATTCCCGAGTTCAGTGTGCTGTAGCCCCCCCCCCCCCAAAAAAAAACTTGTTTGATTCAATAGACTAAAATGTTGCTCCATGTATTATTTATTATTTATTTGAGAAATTTATAGAGCGCACAGCGGCCCCAACGGGGCGTCCCGGCGCTGAAACAATGAAAAACAAAGGGATCAGAATGTAGATCAGAATGTAGCCCAAATATAAGTATATATAGCCCCTTGTCTTGCCTCTTAGCAAAAGGAGGTGAGCGGGCACCTAGCTGCAGGCAAAAGCAGTGTGCACACGCCTCAGGCTGTATATCTCGCCTGGTACTCAGCCAATGAAAATCACACTATATTATTGACCCAAAACACAAGTGTGAGCTGCATGCTGATTGCAACTTGGGCTATGCAGTGTGAGCCCAATTTGCAGTCAGCTAATCTGTGCTGGAACAATTTTCAGAGTGGGAGTTCATTTGTAAGGTATTCAGATGTGCGTTATGAGAAGCCCCCGACATCCTAACGCCTTTCTTTTCACGCTTCCACTGTCCAAGCAGTGTCAGACAGTTCACTTTACAAAATCTTTTAACTTTGCAGTCAGAAAAATAAACCACCCCAACCTCATTGTATAAAATAAGCAGCAATTTGTAAGAAGACATTTAACCTGTCTTAGAACGCAAAACAAATGTGACCAGATATAAAGAAAATGTTAATGCATATTCACTTTCTGAATGAACTGAATAGCTGTTCTTTGCCAGCCTGAGCTATTTCGCCAGAACACCCTAGTACCGAAAAGTAGCTTACCCTGATACAAATTGAATCGCCATAGAGAGTGAATGAGTGGATATTTACCTGGCCTGTATATAACCATACGAATTTGTAGGCCAGTTTTAGGTTTCTCTGAAGAGAGAGGGTATAAAAATGTTTTGTCTATCCTACAAAAAGTACTTCAGTTAGAAGTTTAGTATTTGGACTAACTCATTCCACTTAGCTCCTCATGCTTGGAATGACCTCCCAATTTCTTTAAGACAGGCTTCCAGCCTTCTGTCCTTCCGAAAGGCCCTTAAAACATGGCTTTTCCCTTAAATTGGTGTTGTTTTCCTGTATCTGCGTGTCCTCTCAGTGTTATGTTCTCCCTTCTTCGGTGGGTTCCTTCGACAAAGCGCCGGGATACTCCGTGGAGTGGCCGTGCGCTATAGAAGTATAATAATAACATAACATAACATTGATGGGGTACTAGGATATTTAGGGTTTTTCATAAATTATTTTTCCATTCCACTTGCTGTGATAAGTTCAATTAATCTTGGATTTCTTGAGGTTGCATTGCTTGAGGCTTCGTTTTGCAGGTATATTTTAGCCTCTTTTTCTGATCTCTCTTTCAAGACCAGGTGTTTTGGGAGGCAATGGAGGATTGATGCTTTCAAAGCAGAGGATTTATGCAGGTGCAAAACTTCTTTTTTTTTTTTTTTAGGTCTTGCGACATTGACTACATGTTTCTGGATCCTAGGCTGTATTGGTATCTGTGTCTTGGGTGAGTTAATGAGCATGATTGTAAAAAAGGACAGCCTTGATAGCGTTTCTAACCTGTCAGTTCAACTTGGTTATCATGGTATAGTAACAATAGTATCCATTGTTGGCAGGGAGCTTTGTACATTTTCTCTTATCGTGGTATTGACTTGTAAGCCACAGGACAACTCTGCATTTTCGAAATTTCGAAAATGTTGACATTTCACACTGGAGTGGGAGCTTGGCTGAATGAAAATCTGATTTTTATTTATTCTTTTTTTTTCCTAGAAGGGAAGGAGCTTACTCAAATGACATATTTTGTTGTTGTTGCTATCCTTCATCCAGGGAAAATGTGTTTGATGCAGTTGGGTTATTGTTTAGGTTCTGAAACAATGAACAAGAGTGTCTTGGAGGAGTGGTTGCTTTTCAGGAGGCAGACAGAGGATTCCTGTGATAAAATGTTGACTGATATGAAAAGAAAAACTCTCCGCCCAGTTCTGCAAGTTGCTAAAACGTGTCTATTCCTTTTAGGGGTTAATATCCTTGTAACTGTCTGCTACTAAGACCAGCAGAATCATAGCTTCTAGTTGGGCGTCCTTCAGGGTGGTTAGGAGGGCTCTATGGATATTTATTTGCACAGATTGTCAGGCTTCATGCTAGCAAAAAAAACAATCAGTGGAGTTATTGTCCACAATACTATGGGAGTTTGCGGGGATGCAAGTTATTTAATGCTTTGTGAATCATCCTTGTAGTTAAAAATGAAACTTGAGTTTGAGAGGAGATCATGGAGGACACGGAGGGTACTCCAGTAAAGCTAACCGTGCAGCTTCTTGGCTATAGACCGCATTACCTGTCTCACGGCCAAACCGACCATTCCTAATGTACAGACAGTGGGCTTTGGCTCAGATCATGTTTGGATAGCTTTGTTGTCCATCTCAGTTGTTTCCTCCTGATTAGATTACTGTCCTTCAAGTTCTTGTGTCTGCCCCCCCCATGAGCATTTCAGTCTTACAGTTTTCTGATTGCTTCACTTGTGTCTGTCCACTGCTGATGTTGCATACATTCAGCGAGCATTGTTAGATCTCGCCTGCCGACAGCTCATGCTTTGTCACTGCGAGAGATATTGTTTACTATAAAATGCTTGAAGCCCACTCATTGCTTACTATTTGTTGACTTTGCTGTCCCTCTTATTTGCTGCCTCCCAATTGCCCAGAACCACATACTGGCTTCACTGTTCTTCTTTCGTGTAGAGCATGGACTAACTACTAATTGATTTACCTTGATTATTATCATTCTACTGACCACCCACTGTGGCATGATTAAGGTACTATTTTATTTGCTTCTTCTTCCTCCCACCTCATCCTTGTCTGTTGCTTCTCCCCCCCCCCCCCCATTAACCTGCCCCGAGTTACTTCTTTTCCTTACAACCCATGCTCTGTTGCTTTTTCCCCACCCACCCTGTGCTCCCATTGCTTCTTCCCCTCTGACCTTCCCACTATCCCCGTTGGCAATTTTGCTTCATCCCTCCAGTTGTCTGTGTTGCCATCCTCACCTTCATAACACAAAAAAACGCTATTGCACAGCAAAAACTGATGTGCGTCTTATTATTAGCTTTTTACTGTCCCTTTTCCTAATTCTCCACCCTCTGTGTTTTCCATCATGTGTAGTGACCCTCTATACCAGAGCTTTACTCCCTCCCACTTTCCTGCTGTCTCATTGTACCTGAGCTCCTCTCCATTTACAGTAATCCCTCTCCTTGGCCCCCTCGCATTCCCAACTCCAGTACAAAACATACCTCACAACTACATATGCTGCTTCACTACACACCATTTTGCCCTTCAGACCTGTGTACGTTGTCGACCACTGTTTTTAAATCTTGTTCATATTTCTGCTTTTCAGTCTTCTATTGAAGTCTGGTATTTATCAAATGTTTTCCATGCTGAACTAGGATTTATTTTTCTGACTAGGTGCTTCGTACATTTCGATATATACATTTAGGTTGTTAACAGCTGTGTCTGTCTCCTATTATCTTTCTTTATATTTATAGTTATACTTAAGTTGCACTAGAAAAATAAAAACTGGCACAGCCAAAAGGTCTTGCCCATGATTGAGTTATTGGCTTTGACCATGTCTTTTAGCTATGTTCTACAGCAGCATAACTAAAAGTAAAGTTAGAAAAAGTCTAATGACGTCATGCTTGTTTTCTTTTCAGTCGAGCTCTCTATGGGAATACATATTATTTAATGTTTTCTCCCATTTGTTTCTTCCACTTGAGCTTTACCCCCTAGTTGCTTCCTCGGTTCCTTCTGTAACCCTGCGCACCCGTCTGCTCCAGAGCCCCTCCATGCTCATCAGCAAACTGTTAGGGATTTTTTATGAATTCACTTTTTGAATTGTCGCTCAGATAGCCGCCCTGGATGCACTTGCATTCACAACAAAATTTTTAATAAAAAAAATATTTAAAAAATATTGACAAAGCCCTTAAGTTGTTTTGGAAGATCTGTGTCCAGCCATAGACCACCTGGGAACTCAAAGGAGCTGGACTTTTATACATTAAATATCAAATCCAAAGGTTTTGTTTCCATGATAAAATAGCTACACCCACCTACCAATTATTGTACCATTTTTATCTCAATTGTCCATTCATAACTAAAGATTCCATCATCAACAGAAAACTGCAAACGTGTCTCCTCGTGTTCCATATCAATTCAAGTATGCTTATGTTTTTTAGTCAAATTTTGGACCATTCCGTTTATTTTTCTGTCCTTTGATCTGTGCCCCCTCGATATATTCAATCCTAGTAAGCATACATGTTTTTCACCTGCTCAAATCATTTTTATTTATTTTCCTTCCCTGTGCATAACTGAGATTTGTTGAGACAAATTTGGTTGCTCACAACTTCTAACTTTTAGTCTCCAATAGCAGCAAAAGACAGTAACTGACATAATAACCATCACACACAGATCTGGGAAAAGATAAATTGCCGTGTGTCCAAAGTGAAGACCATAAAAGAAGGGGTACAGGTTTCCTAAGGTATATTGGTTCTGATTCTGTGTGTCCCATTTTTACATGCAGTCCTATTTCTACTCACCGTGGGCACCTTGCTGAGTGCCGTTTGACCAATAATTCAACTTAGGCGAGCACAAGGCATGTTTCACAAGTACAGATTCACATTTGTATTTCAAACAACATTGTGTTCGAGGCATATGGGCTGCAGATGGTACATTATGAATAGATCGCCATCTGGTGTTGGGCTCGGATGATTGCACTTTGTTTTTCTCTTGGAGAGTCTTTTGTATCTTGGTGACTCCTCCCTTGGTTGGTAGTGCGCATGGGCATCGGCTCCATCCTTAGATTGTTTTTTTCCGCCATCGGGTTCGGATGAGGATCGAGACGCTCCAGATAAACTTCAGAAGAAAGTGATTTATCGGCGCGTATTCCCTTTCCAATTCGACGGTATTGTTATCGAACGCGTTCATTTCCATTCCGACGCGTTGCAAATTCAAAATCGAAGAGAAAAACTTGGATCTACGTCGAAGAACAGGAGGCCTTTCTCGACGCAGTCAAGCCCGGAGTCCATGGAAAGGACTCCATTCAAAAAATGTCCAACGTGTGGTGCTAAGTTCCTACACAAGGACCTACACGAGGTGTGCAACCTCTGTCTATCGCCTGAACACGAATCCAGGGACTGCGAAGCCTGTGCAGCATTCTCCTCCAAGCTAACGATTAGAAATAGTCGAGCTCGAAGACACGAGGTTTCCAGAATGCAGGCGGAAGCGATCCCGGAGCTGTTCGGGGACGAACAAATCGAGGAAGAAGAGGACCAGTCGGGGTCGGAAGGGGACCAGTCGGAGGTTGAAGAACTCATCGAGCAACAAACCGTGAGTGACGACGTCCCCTTACCGAAAAACCGACCCCGTGCGGTAACGACCCCGCCCTCGGGCCCGGTCAAACCGCTGAAAAAAGTTTCCGACGCCCCGCCCTCGGGCCCGGCAACGAAACCGAAACTGAAACCGAAACACTCGGACTCTCACCATGTCGGATCCGAGAAAAGGGCGACATCGACTTCGGCACCGAGGCTACATACAAAGGAGAGCTCGGTATCGAAACATTCCACGTCGAAACATAAATATGACTTATCGCCCAAGTTACACTCGATACCCAGAAAGTCGGAATCGAGCAGACATTCGGTGTCGAAAACAACAAGATCTGACGATCGAAAACAAAAGCACCTCTCGGAACCAGGACCTTCGGTACCGATTCAGGAGCAACAGACAGATCCCAAACAAAAGATCTTGTTTATTGATCCACAAACTGGGAAAGTGGTCACGAAGAAGAGAAAGAGTGAACAGTCAGAAGATAAACCTCTTCCTTCAAAAAAGAGAACAATGGGGACGAATATAACTCCTCCTGCTTCTCCTCGTCCTAGAGTCACACCCTCTTCTCCTATTCCTCACAATAGGCCAAATATTCCTACACCTTCCACACCAAGACCAACTACACCTCAGTCAGATGTAGACAGTGATCTAGGGGAGGGAGAACCTCAAGAGGATGACGAAACTATCCCAGATGAGGAGGACCCATGGGAAAATTATGATGTAGGGTCAGATGAGGACAACGACCCAGAGCTATATCCCTCAAAGCCTTCACCACCTGATGATAACACAGGTTTTGTGCAGCTCATTAATAGGGCAGCAAAATATCACAAACTAGATATGCATACAGAACCTCAAATAGAGGATTTCTGGTTAGAGACTCTACCTAATGCACAGAGAACATCAGGTACTCTTCCTATGTTGAAGGGTCTTCTTAGTCACACAGAGGAAATATTCGAAAACCCAGTGAGAGCCAGGGTGTTAAACCCAAGAATTGATAAAAAATACAAAGTGGCTCCAAAGGACCCAATATTTATTAGAGGGCATGTACCGCTAGACTCGCTGGTGGTCTCAAACGCTCGTAAAAGAGCAAACTCATTATCTACAGGAGAGGCTCCTCCACCAGATAAAGAGTCGAAGTTAATAGATGCATCAGGCAAAAGAGTAGCATCACAGGCAGCGAATAGCTGGCGTATAGCCAATACACAAGCACTACTCGCATGTTACGACAGGGCACATTATGATGAGTTAGAAAAACTTCTCACACATCTACCAAAAGAACATCAGAAAAAGGCAGATCAATTAATACAGGAAGGTAAAATAATAACCAATACTTCCATTAAGTGTGCATTAGACGCAGCAGACACTGCAGCAAGGTCTATTAACACCAGTGTCATGCTAAGAAGGCATGCATGGCTTAGAATCTCAGGATTCAAACAAGAAGTACAAACAGCCCTACTGAACAAACCATTTGATCAGAAGACATTGTTTGGTTCAAGCACAGACGAGACATTAGAAAAAATGAAGAAAGATACGGAAACGGCTAAGTCAATGGGAGCATTGCAACAGCCAACACACAGAGGTTCCTTTCGTAGATCCACCTATAGAGGGGGCTCAAAGAACACAGGAACGAATCAGCAATCCACATCTTTCACACCAACATCACCCAGAGGTGATTCAAGAGGCAGTTACAGAGGTAACAACAATAAGGGTAGAGGCCGCGGAAATAATAACAACCGCAACGCCTCAACACCAAAACAGTGACTTCATAGAGCTCCCCCCCGACCACATAACACCGGTCGGGGGACGTCTATCACAGTTCCTACCTGTCTGGGAAAACATCACGTCAGACAAGTGGGTGAGACAAATTATCCAACAGGGTTATTGCCTAGAACTCACAGCTACCCCACCAAACATCCCCCCCAAACAGCGTCCAATGAGTCAAGATCATCTGACATTGTTAAGAGAAGAAGTTCTAGCACTTCTACAAAAGCATGCAATAGAGAAGGTCCCAAAAGATCAACAAGGAACAGGAGTATACTCTCTATACTTCCTGATCCCCAAAAAGGACGGGTCCCTAAGACCAATATTAGACCTCAGACCTCTCAATGCTTACATAAATTCGGAGCATTTCCACATGGTCACGCTCCAACAAGTACTCCCTTTACTGAAGAAAGGGGACTTTCCTTCTACACTGGATCTAAAAGACGCTTACTTTCATATCCCAATTCACAAAGCCCACAGGAAATACCCAAGGTTTGTGTTAGAAGGACAACACTATCAGTTCAAAGTCCTTCCGTTCGGTGTCACAACAGCACCAAGAGTTTTCACAAAATGTCTAGCTGTGGTGGCAGCACACCTAAGAAGACAACAAATACATGTATTTCCATACTTGGACGACTGGCTAATAAAGGCCAAGTCAAAGGAAGAATGTCTTCACAACACACAGAAGACAATTCAATTGCTGCACCACCTAGGGTTCACGGTGAACTACAAAAAATCACACCTGCAACCAAACCAGATTCAGCAATACCTGGGGGCTACAGTAGACACAGAAAAGGCAATAGCATACCCCAACCCAATCAGAGTACAGACAATGGTCGGGTTAATACAAAGATTTCAACCACAACACTCACTACCAGCACAAGTGTTTATGCAACTATTAGGCATGATGTCCTCCTGCATACTGCTAATACCACATGCCAGACTACAAATGCGCCCACTACAAGAGTGTCTAGCGACACAGTGGAATCAGGCTCAAGGTCAGATTACAGATCTGGTGTTGGTAAACGACCGGACGTATCGCTCTCTGAAGTGGTGGAACACAGAAAACATTTCCAAGGGACGGTCGTTCCTAGAGCCAATTCCACAAGTGATAATAACAGCGGACGCATCGCTCTCCGGATGGGGAGCGCATATGGACAGATACACAGTGCAGGGGAAGTGGAGTGTGCAGCAAAAGAAACTGCACATCAACTACCTAGAACTATTAGCAATATTTCTAGCACTAAAAGCTTTCCAAATGCAAATAACAGGCAAAGCAGTCCTGATCAGAACAGACAACATGACTGCAATGTATTATATTCAAAAACAGGGGGGGACACACTCTCTCCAACTGTCCAGACTAGCACAGGACATATGGAGATGGGCCATTCCTCAAAAGATCTACCTGTTAGCGGAACACCTACCAGGAGTTCAAAATCAAATAGCAGACATCCTAAGCAGACAGTCAGAACAAGTACACGAATGGGAGCTGCACGACCAAATACTACAGCCATTCTTCCAAAAATGGGGGCAACCAGAGATAGATCTGTTTGCCAATCATCAGAACGCAAAATGCAAAGAATTCGCATCCAGGTACCCACATCAACGGTCCCAGGGCAATGCACTGTGGATAAATTGGTCCAACAAATTTGCTTACGCGTTCCCTCCTCTACCACTAATTCCATTACTGGTTCGGAAACTGCAGCAACACTCCATGACAATGATACTAGTGGCACCCACGTGGGCAAGACAGCCGTGGTTCACCACGCTGCTACAACTCTCACAAGTACCACATC
This sequence comes from Lissotriton vulgaris, assembly GCF_964263255.1. NCBI lineage: Eukaryota > Metazoa > Chordata > Amphibia > Caudata > Salamandridae > Lissotriton > Lissotriton vulgaris. The sequence goes on along the minus strand of NC_141700.1, from coordinate 543,583,063 downwards.
AAAAGCTAAGGTTATTACCCATGCATCTTACACAGAACCATGGAGAAATAATGCACCCAGATCCCAAACAACTGAACCTAGCGATCTGGCTCCTGAGGTCATAGAGTTTGGGTATTTAGATTTACCACCAGAATGCATGGAAATCATTAAACAAGCAAGACGTCCTACCACCAGAGCATGCTATGCAGCAAAATGGAAGAGGTTTGCTATACACTGTAACAGTAAGCACATCAACCCTCTGGACGCATCCACTAAACAAATCATTTGCTATTTATTACACTTACAGCAATGTAACCTAGCATATACCTCTATCAGAGTTCATCTCGCAGCCATAGCGGCGTACCTACAAAACAGGCAACATCTGTCACTGTTTAAAGTACCAGCAATTAAAGCTTTCATGGAAGGACTCAAAAGAGTCATTCCACCAAGAAGACCACCTTCCCCAGTCTGGAATCTCAACATAGTGCTTACCAGACTAATGGGGCCACCCTTTGAACCTATGCATAGGTGTGAAATACAATTCCTCACATGGAAGGTGGCCTTCCTCATAGCTATCACGTCACTTAGAAGAGTAAGTGAACTGCAGGCTTTTACGATTCCAGAACCATTTATGCAGCTACACCAAAATAAAGTGGTTCTTAGAACAAACCCAAAATTCTTACCGAAGGTTATTTCAGCATTCCACATCAATCAGTCAGTGGAATTACCGGGTTTTCTTTCCAAAACCACAAACAGTAGCTGAAAGAGCCCTACATACATTGGATGTTAGAAGGGCCATATTGTACTATATAGAAAGAACACAAACTTTCAGAAAGACAAAACAGCTATTTGTTGCGTTTTCTCCTACACATAAAGGCAATCCCATCTCCAAAGCGGGCATTGCCAGATGGATTGTAAAATGCATTCAAATATGCTACTTAAAGGCAAAGAGAACATTAACTGTTCCTCCTAGAGCTCACTCTACACGTAAACCAGGAGCATCTATGGCATTTTTGGGAAACATTCCACTAGATGACATATGCAAAGCGGCTACCTGGGTTACACCGCACACATTCACAAAACACTATTGTGTAGATGTGCACACAACACAACAAGCTAGAGTGGGACAAGCAGTATTAAAAACATTGTTTCAGACAGTTGCAACAGACACGGGCGACCACCGCTAGGGAGAGAACTGCTGTATAGTCTATTCATAATGTACCATCTGCAGCCCATATGCCTCGAACGGAATATGCTACTTACCAGTATGCATCTGTTCTTGGTATAGAGGGCTGCAGAGTGGTACATGCCCTCCCAGCCTCCCCGGAAACCTGTGTCTGTTCCAACATTATCTTATTTAGATACACTTACATGGGCACTCTTATCTGTATTCTACTATACTACTCCATCTAACCCTACTATGGCAAAACAATCTAAGGATGGAGCCGATGCCCATGCGCACTACCAACCAAGGGAGGAGTCACCAAGATACAAAAGACTCTCCAAGAGAAAAACAAAGTGCAATCATCCGAGCCCAACACCAGATGGCGATCTATTCATAATGTACCACTCTGCAGCCCTCTATGCCAAGAACAGATGCATACTGGTAAGTAGCATATTCCTTACTTGCTGCAGTTTAATTTCTCAGGTAATGTTACGCCATTGTAGTTAGATGTCAAAAGTGGTTGATTTGCTCCAAGAGACGGGCAGTGAGCATTCCAGGACTGGCCTGCCTTCCAAAATAGATTAAATAGAAAACCATAGTTGTACGTTTTGTGTGTATTTGCAAAGGTTTGCAAGGCACATACCCATCCCAGATGATCAGAGATTTGCTCATGTCGGGGGCAGGCATAAGCCTGCATTTGGGGTGAGAGTCTGCATTTAAGACTTCCAAACCGGTATTTGAGATGGTGGAAAGCATTTCTCCTCAATATACTTCCCTGGTGTGTTAAAAAAAGCAAACGTGTATGGATCCACTTTTCATAAGCATTTACACATGCTCCATGTGTACTTGCATGTAAGTATTATACACTTCTGAAAAGTTATGATTGCTGCCAGAAAGTGGGAGTAAGCCTCCGGTTGTGGATTTGTTTTTGGGGAATTGGACACAATTTTCGGTGAGTCCTAAATTAGATTGGTTTACAGGGCATTTTCTTCTAATGGTGCAGTTTTGTACCAGTCGTCGACGTAACTTTATTTAAAAAAATTTAAGTAATGGAATTAATACTGTTCAGTGTTCTTTTGCATCAGATTTTGTAATTGAGGTGCTCATCTCTGCTAAAGGGATCTTCCTGGACTTATTCTGTTGACTAGCTTAGTGAGGAAGGCGAGACTTTAAAATTAAACTGTTCTGCCACATTCATAAAGAATGCATACATAAAGAAAAGCAAAATGTGAACTTGAAAGCTGTAAAATGCTATGTCTGTATACAGTACACCAAACTGAGGCTAGTACAGGCCATTGGTACAGCAACTAAAGCACTGGTATGAATAGACTGAAAGCATGCATTAAGAGCATAAAAGACCAATCCATATGCTACAATCTAGCATATCTTCCTTTTTACAGAAATAAATCTGAATATTGGAATTCTCTAACCTTCCTGTTAAAATTAAATATATGAATATTTTTGGGGTTTATGATAAAATGTCTTATTTTACCTATTTGTTTGATGTATACTCGTTTCTTTTTTTATTCATGGTTAGTTTGAGATTTAAATTGTAGAAATTGCTTAGCTGGGTGCCCCAGACATCCAGTGGTGATTCTTTGAGGTTCACAGAAATACAAAGATTAAGGACAATTGGAATAACCCATTAGGCTGAAATTGACCCATCAAGGGGAATGACGACTATTCAAGCCAGAAAGAGCAGGGTTTCTATTCGAACCATCATCATTTGGAAGGAGAATGCATGAAAGCATTGGCTGATCTCATTTATAATGTTTGCATGTTATATAATCCACACCAGGCTTGTATTATGCCCAAGACTAGTAAAATTATTTTAAAATAAAACCTAAGCCTGGCATTCTGACTGACTTCACATTTCCACTTTAAACTAAATGTAGTTGGACAAAATAAAAGCGATTTTGGAACCTTGGCTCGCCTCCACTATGCCTTTCAGTCAAAAATCCAACATTCTTGCATAGCGGGTTTAATGTGAAACAATTTTGTAAATAAACAAAAGGCTGATGAAATTAACAAGGTGTTAATTACATTGGCACCAGTTTCCAGCTGCTTCATTTTATAATCTGAGAATTTCACACTTTTGCACTCTGTATAGCTTGGTTTCCCAGGATTTAACCTGCAGTGAGAAATCACAAAACATGGCTCCCAAGTGCTGGTGCTGGCTGTCTACTCTCCTCTGTTCATGTCCCTGTGTGACAGCAGGAACCATTTCCTGCCACCGCAAACTGGCGTTAAAGTAGTTCCCTTCCTTCTAGCTTATTTAAAATCTTGCATGCTTCTCATTCTGTGAAGCTTGCAATGTTTAAAAAAAACTACTTTTCAGGTGTCGACTTTGCAGGTTTGTCTATCACTGGTGAATATGCTCAAAGTTTAAACTTTGTAGTTGCCTCAGGCGTCAGGAATGGCGCCTTCCCCATATTCCTTGGAAGACATTTTATTTCCATCCATAACCCTACATTCACTGCTATATATAATCTGCATTTTTGCATGTTTCCCCGCTGCTTTCCAGACAAGCCTGCAAAGCCTAATTCAATGATTCAAGATTTGAAACTTTGACCACAAAATCAATTTTCCGCAATTAAGATCAGCGTCGGTGTGCAGAAAGTTTTGTGAACTGGACGCCTTTTTTATCCTGCTTCTTTTGTTACATATATAAAACTATTAATGTAATAACATAATAGGTGGAAACGTGAAAAAAAAATATCCCTGCTACTTATTAAACATACCTGATGTGAACGTCTACATTCTTGGTAGGGTCAATAATGACCGGAGGCTGCACTGATCTCCATATTGAATGACATGACTCTTCTTGATGGATTAGCTCAGGTGAAAAGAAGTCCCATTTACAACACACCTGTCAAAGCCTTCGTTTCCAGATGATTGAAGCAGCTCTCGGGTGCCCTGGCCTGTTAGCAAGGAGCCTGCAGCATGGCTGCTCAAACATGGACATGGATAAAAGCTGAATCGTTAAATCCAGTATGTGAAGATGTGCATATAATGGCTAGTCGTTTTATTTATTTTAATATTTAGTTCCAAACACTTAAAACTTAAAAATATGTAACTGTGGATGTATCTTTAAAATATTGCTTTGAATGTCCGCTTTACACCATTTCAATATTTGTGAGGTTTCCACCATTTCAATATGTGTGAGGCAGACTTTACCTCTGTTCTAGTTGGTTTGATTGACACGTAGGTTTAGAGATTTTCACACCAGCCCCTGTCCCTAAGGCTTTAAGAAGGACCTTGGGTTCTGGTCTTATGTGAAGCGGTGTGCCTACTGTATTTGTGTCCTCCACTCACTCGTTGCAGAGGTTAAAGCACGAATTATGAGTGCACTTGGAATTGGGTGGTATGTTTGTTGCACCCAATAAGTGTGACCCCACAGGGATCAGAGGTTATCGGGTGTGATAAATAGCACCCAATTAAGAGCTGTACCCAAAAGAAATGGAGAGCAATGTTAATTTGTTGCGTTTTTTTACCTAAATCTTCCATTTTACTAATTTACCTTTTTTTTTTTTACCCTTTGTAAATTTTGGCAGATTTGCTGTGCTGAAATTACGTCTGGGAAAATTGCAGCTGTGTTTGGTACCGCATTTTAAACACTGTTACGTGTTGTAAATGGAAATAACAACATATATTCACAACAATCACAGTAGTCTGATAGGCGTTTTCATTTAATGTCCTTCATTGGATTTGCTCACCTCAACAGCCAGGACGGAAGTACAACCGCCGGAGAGAATTTCTCCTTCCAGGCCATCTGTCCAATAGCCCTGAAGAAGTCGTGGGTTCACACCCTGATGAAACATGTGTTGGCTGGGCATCTGATCTACAAAGAAAGAAAATGCCAATCAGACTACTGTGATTGTGTATATATGTTAATTGCAGTAATCCTACTGTTGACACAGATTACGTGTGCACAGGCTACCTGTTTCATTGACTTCGGTCTATTTTGGGGGTTCAGGGTCATCCCCCTACCTGTGGCACCGTTTACCCAATACTATTGCTCCACATACACGTATACACTAGGAGGTGCCATCGCATACTGCATCACTTTAAACCCCCTGTTGTCTCGTGTTGTAAATGGAGTTAACATTAGGGTGACCAGAATTTTAAAGCAAAAAAACCGGGACATTTCACAAAAATAGAAGGACTATAACTTTATGTCAAGCGAGCGCACAGAATGACGGTGCTCCTCAGCAGAGAATTAGAAAACAGGCAGTAAGAACATACATAAAATGCAATTTTTAAACCCGTAGCTTGCCTGGGAATTAAATTGCTTTCTTGGAACAGCTGCCAACTATCCCTACTTTGTAAAACATAAACACCTTCCCCGTTTTCAGTCGAGCTTCTCCAAAAACCGGGACATGAGCTAAATTTCTCAAAATATGCCCGGACAGCTGGTGAAAAACAGGGAACGTCCTGGCAAATCCGGGAAGCCTGGTCACCCTAGTTAACATACATATCGAAGTCAACTGGTGCACTTGAAAGTACAAGTGCCCTCTTAATGGGGAATCTAATTAATGAGGAGGAACAACTATTGCAGCGCAAGATCTGAAAGGTGCTAGAACCCCAGCAAATACAACAATGTAATGGACGTAGTGTTGAAACTTTTCTAACACTCACCCTAGTCAAGAGATATGGGTTAAATCCATTGTTCTTTTGCTCACTATGCCACCTCAGTTTGGACTCTGCTGTATGGAAATCAGTCTTGACCCTGCTCCACGTGGAAACCGTCCAGCACAAACTACCAGGCCATGTCCTCCCTTGACTGGAATCCAGCAACTTGGGACCAGTGCTAGAACCCTTGCCAGTTTTTCCCCATTTCCCTTGGCTGGGTCTGTCATTGCTCAGTGTCTTAATTCAAAGCCTTAGATGAAAAGTTTATAGTTTTCATTCAGATTGGAAACCTAGTTCCATGGCTAGTGGTTGTGGTTCATTGAGAACATCGTGTGAAATAAGTCGCGTATTTCTGAACAAATGGTCCCTTGCAATCCTCGGTCTATCGCCATTTTGTTTAAATGTGATATTCAGTCTATTATCAGTCTGCCCCCTTTTGCCCATCAACAGCAGGAAGTGATTCTGTACACAATGGAACTAGCCCAAGCTTGCCCTAAAAAATGAAGTTGACATGTCTTACTTAAATACTGGTTATTTGCAGTTGACAAAGCGCCTGAGTTTCTGATCACTATAACATTCGAGTCTTACTTCGGCTGTGCCTCCTATTTTGTCCTGGCCTAAGAACGAGAGGGCTAGGGGTTGGGCTATGAGTGTGCGTGAAACACAAGTTGTAAAATTTTGGATGCAAGGATGGATTTCACTCTGAGAAAAAAAATAAGCTGAAAAAACACAAGTGCCGCAAGCAACAACTGCTCACGTTCTGGTTGTTTGAATTGTTAGCGTTCTAAATTAGGCATGATAATGTAATTTGGGAAATTTTGTCTATCAAGCGTAACACGAAATTCGAGAGATTACGGTTGCGCGCAGTTGGCATCCTTTTTAAAAACATTTTTGTGATGCCAAGTTTAAAGCCCCTGCTTTTCCAATGTTATTCAAGAACATCTCTGGAGTTCAGCCTGTCTGCAGGATGTTAAAGGTCCGCTTCCTCCAGCTGACTGTCCAGTGACTGATAAAAATGCCTCCATCATTATTCACTGGTTGGCATTGTGTTGTGAAATCACTTCCCACTGTAGATGAGCTTTTGAAGTTGGAGTTTCAAATCCTGAAGGAGGAGGGTCGGGGCACGCACAACTGTTTCAGTGCTGGGACACTCCCAGGAGAGGACAGAAGGGATTCATAATGAAAACATTGTTTGTAGTGGTTTACCATCATGCCTTTAAAGTGCATCAGCGAGCTAAACTTTATGTTCTTCTGACCTCAAATTACTTGCAAGTATTCCAACATCTGTAATACTTTCTAATCAGCTGAGGAGTCATTCTATCTTTCCTGTTTGGATCAACTAACCCGTCTGCACCCTGCAGGAATCAGCTTGGAAATGTGAGTCATCTGTCATCTGGCGGTATGTTCTCAAGCAGTCAACGCATTGAATATCCCATTCAAGGTCCTGGCTAAGAACTTTAGATTTTCCTAAAGTTATTTAATTAATATAATTACGTGTTGCAGCTTTCAGCCAGTCTTCTTCATACATACGAGTTACTATGTCATTCACATTTGTCTTATGCTAATACTGCATCTGCACTGAGAGTGATGGCATTCAGCTATTTCACAAGGAGTTCATCAATACTCAGTAGTTCTCTTGAGTGTGAGGAACTGTCGTGGTAATGTTTTGTTTTAATTTTGTTTTTTTTAGGCAGAAGTTTTTTTTTTTTATTGACCAATGTTGATCACTTTTCCAACAATAGCATGACATGTTGAAAAACTATGACCAAGGAAGCATTTGGCCAATTCTTTAAATGGAATCATTGGGATTGTGAGGATGCGTAGATACCAATTTCATAAGGTGGAAATTAAGCCCATCGATGCATGCAAAAAGAAATTCTATGTAGACGAGGCTAGGCGCATGCATTACCCATGTATCAGATCCAACACTGGTCTCTCTTACTGCACAATAAGAGTGTAGGTACAAGAAAGCTAGACCAATTCAAACACACTTTCCACTAGTACTACCTTGCAGGAATTAATTTCCAATATGTATGCAGCACTTATTCAATTAAATTCCTTTTTCAGATTTATTTACACAATCCATAAAAGAGCAGCAAGAAATGAATCCTAATTTCATAGATCTAAAATATTAAATAAAATATAAAATACACATTTATCTAAAAAGATACTTACTTAAAAGTTCACTATCGGAGGATGTGCAGCATTATGTACAGTGATTCATCATTATGAATGGGCGCTAATGGGGAGGGTAAATGGGATGCAAATCTAGGGAGGGACATTGCAATTCTTGCCTGGCATGAGGTATGAAAGGGAAAATCTAAGTGGAGTCACAGAATAGGGAACCCCTATATAAACACATGAACACATGGTATATTAGTCATACGAAAGCAAAAGCTTTGCATACAAACACTCATATGAGATGTTGGCATAAGTGTGGCCTAGATGGTGATGAGTTATAAATCTGGTGGCCCAGCCCAGTGTTGCAGCTTTAAAAAAAAAAAAAAAAAAATAAGAACTAAGCCACATACAAGGTGTTCTGGGGCACCCGTTTAAGTGGAGTTGATTACCCTGAAAGATTTATCCAGATCAGATTGGCACTTAGCAGTGAATATGTTGCGGGTGACAAAACCGCAAATTGGATTAAAATGGAAAACAAAAGTTATTCCAATCATCAATGAATGGATATCCAAGATTCTACTATTGATTGCTGCGGGAAGATTATCGTATGGCCTAGCTTTTTGCTAGAGCCGATTTTGTTAAGGGGGCGATATTGCCGGCTCCCGGTAACAAAACCGGCCCCCCCAGGGTCCAGAAACCACCCCCCACCCTAGCGGCCCACAGGGGAAACTCCCGGTGCCCAATATGGCCAGTCCGGCCCTGAACACTAATTCAGACGTAATGAGGTTGTGCTGTACTTCTTGACTTTGACTGCTTGTGTTCACTGTTCCATTTGAGTTATTTTTTTCTTTGAGACGTGTGATAATATAAATTATTGTTCTGTTATTGTTAACTCGTTAAAATTCCTTGAAGAAAATATGTGAATGTGTTAATGCTTTTAATACGATTCAGCTCCTTTTTAAATGCTAATATCTCAAAAACTATTGAACCAATTTACGCCAGATCATAAAAAGCATAATTTCTGAGTGAAGTTCTACATTTATATAAAATTTAGCATAAACTTGTAGAGTGATTTTTGATATTTTAGGTGAGCTACAATTCTTTTGGTACCCTTACGGGAAAAAACTGATCTATTTTCCCCCTGCTCTGAACTGCACGAAGATGGGTGGGCTAGATTTTAGCTGCAAACGCCACGCGACTGCCAAACTTGGTGCTGGATCTCCGTGGGACCAAAGGTACCAGCAAATCAAAAATGAGCTTTTATATTGTAATTGTGACTACAGAATAACTAGAGGCTGATAAGAATTTTTGAATTTGGACTGATGAATGGTCAAAATAAGTTACAAACAAGCTTCGATTATGGTGATATATCCTCGCTTTGATTGTTCTAACTGCACGACTGGAGAGAGGGGGAAAATTCAAAATAAATTTTTTTGGGAAGAAGGAATTCCAGAAGGAAGAATGTAACTTCTTTTATTATGCTAAAGCACATTATGCACAGTGTGGTACTTCAAAGCAGGCACCCCACACAAAGTGAGAATGGAAAAACGAGTCAGTTTATCAGATTCTGTATATGGCTGTTGGGAAAAATAAGTGCAATCTTTAGGTGTTTTCTGTTCTGTGGTGAAGAAGCTAATGTTGGTACCATGTATGTACAGCACAAACAACAACATTCCTCGGATTGTATCATAGTTTGGATTTCAGACACCCGATTCTTCGATATATGGATAGTTAATTTCAGAACAGTTTGAAGTACATGTTGACTTGATTCTCAGTTTATTTCACAATATGCTAGTTGTTCGGAGCAAGGAGAAAGTGGTGTAGATTGTATTTGATCATGGTAAATTTGTGTGAATAAAATACACTAAAAGACACCACTTATTTCGTTATCCAGCTAAAAAACTGACCAATTTTTTTTTTCATTTTCGCTTTTCGGTGAAGTCTTTCATGTGCACTGCTTTGTATGAAAGTGCCCTACCATCAAATAAACGCTTTCAGGGGTCGTTTTTAGGTGTCGCCTGGATTTGCAGCGCGCAAGCGCTGTCGCCAGCGAGACTTATTGTCAGCGTGATGCCTCTCAAGGGCGACAGACCGGGGCATGCGCAGCTTGTGGTCTGTGGACCCGCTTGCTACAAAGTGTGTACAGCTGGTGCGCGTCAATTAGGGTTGAGTCAACAGTGTGAACGCTCTCCGGAAGATGTGCTAGCATTCAGCAGCATGTGGGGCGTCTGGCGGCATGCCGTGATGAGCTTTCTGTTTTCCGGCTTTGTTGTGAGGGCATGAGCGGCCATGAGCGGCTGTCTCACTGGCGCTATAACCTGGTCGACTTAATTGCAGCAGTTGTCGAAATGAGTTACGAGCTGTGAATTACATAACATTATGAACTAATAAGTGGTCATATCTAGTCATTTAAAAAGTCTGTTTCCGAAGTACCAGCTATTTCACCCATGCGTCACAAATCAAAGGGCTTGAGCTGTTTGGTGCACATTTGGCTGAGCTATGTCTTGAGAAAGAGACATCTTAGAGTCAGGCATAACAATCTAACAGCCTGTTTCTGAGGCGGTGTTAGGAAGAATGGGTTGTACTTAGAGTGAGAAGGTGGAAGTATGTTGTGGGCGGAGTTAGAAACAGCTATTCAATTTGTGAGAAGGCAGGGCAAAGGGAGGGATAGGGAGGGTCAGAGTGCGGCATCTTTAGTGTATGACACATTAGGGAAGATACTCCTGTTCCGCACACGCCGCATATTGCCAGTAGCTCCCTCCCCTCCTGCTGGCCCAACTCCCTTCCCAGGCCTTGGATCCCTTGTTCCCGGCGATGTCTGACGCGGTGTCAGTGCTTGCTGACCCCCAGTATGCAGTGAAGCTGCTGCGATCCCTCAGCTCCTTCCGTGGGGACGCCTTGTTCTGCGACGCTTGCCTAGTTCTGGAGGGACAGGAGATTCCGGTTCCCAAGAGCATTTTGGCGGCTGCCAGTCCATACATAAGGTGAGAGCATCCCACTGGTTCAGGTTTAGCTTTGGATAGACCAAGCGTAGCAATTCTCCAGACCATCACCTTCACGTAGCTCAACAGTTCAACCACGCCTAGCAGAAGTAGCTTCCGCACAGAATAATGTCTTAATACAGGGATTGTCTCAGAAAAAGGGATTTACAGTGCTTGGCTTTCAGGCTGGAATGAATTCGGGGACACAACATAAACACTAAGAGCAGAACATTCAGGCTAGGGACCCATCTGAACGGCTTCAGCTAGGTGGCCACCAGAGTACGCACCCCCAGAATTGGGACCAGCTTTAGCATAGAACCATCACTTCGCATATTTGTAGCCTCAGGTAAGGGTGGCCAGGCATGATGCTACTGGACCAACAATTTGTAGCCCTGTGTCACTTTCAGCACTGGACCACAGTGGCTCAGCTCAGCACCAGGCTTTAAGAAAGGGGTTAGCTAGAATTGGTGCAAGGTTGGCCTTGGCCGAGGCATCAACCAGGCTTGCCACCTCAAACATGTCCGCTCACTAAAGTAATTATTTTCAGTACATGACAACTCATTGGCATTCTGTGCTTGACTGAGAGACTATATGTGCTTGGCAAACTAATCTCGGCTTGGTAGAAGTACTATTTTGGCTTGTCACAGGAGCATGGGAGGCGCTAGAAGCACCCATCCAAATTACTCTTAGTATATGACAATATTTACAATTAAGGCGAGTAAAAAAAGAAATTTATGAAAGCAGTAGTAGCACACCCTGTCTGTAAACCTAGTCGTTTACAAACCATTTAGGCCAGCACATTGAATGTATTGTGTTCAATGTGACAATGCTTTTATGTTAGCACACTGTTGAGTGAAAGCGCGCAATTTCACACGTAATTGACTAATCTCTGACTAACCCCAGAAGTCTTTAGATATGATAATCAATGTGCCACGTGTTATTTCTTTATACAGTTGCTTGGCAATAAATCACATATTTGGAAACTGCGGCCAGGGCACACAATGTGAATGGACCTGGATTGGTCCTTAGGTTCCTGAAATATTAATTATTAGTGAGAATTGTGATCCACGGACTGGATCCTAAGACCCTGGATCCTATGATATCTTCTAGTTGTGATTCATTCTTCCTAATGAATGCATGTGGCCTAGAAGTAAGCTTAACACTCAGATACGTGTCAATACACTAAAGATTGCTATGTTATTTTCCACTTAATATAGCTCAATGACTCACACCCACAAGTGTATCTCTGTGCTTAGCCCTCACAGAACCTTCAAAATATTAAAACAGCCAGGTCTCTCTAATTTTTTTTAACTTTTGGGAAATCTGGACAGCTGCGGAGATGGTAAGGGAGTTGATTCCAGGGCAACGAGGTGGCAAAGGAAAAAGATCTGCTGCTGAATCTGGAAGTGCAGATGGGGTGAACATTCAGTTGCGCTTTGTCGCTGTATCTGAGAGTTCTGAAGAATGGTAGTAGCGCAATTTATCCTTTATGTAAGTCGGGCCTCTGCCCATCAAACACTTGTGGGTGAGGCAACAGAGCTTGAAAACGGCACTCTTCTGATCCGGAATCCAGTGTAGTGCTCTCAGTGTAGGAGCACAGGGAGAGCCTGCTGCAAGACTACAGACCAGGGGTGCAGCAGTATTTTGCACCACCTGAAGTTTGGACGATAAAGTGTCCTTTGCAGCCGCAAGCCATGCATTGCCATAGTCCAGCCGACTTATGATTAGGGTTTGGACCAGAGTTTTCCTCGCAGAGCATTGTAGCCAAGGAAATACTTTCCTCATTAGCCACATGGTGGCAAAGCAAGGCCCACAAATTGGAGAGATATGGGCTTTTATGCATAGGGCCTGATCTAGTTTGATGATGGCCAATACACAATATATATCCCGAAGTCTAATTATGAAGAGCAAAAAATGCCAAAAGCAAACCAAGACTTCTCAGAAATACAACACATTTGTATGGATTCCCATCACTCACTATTCCAGGTGACCTGCTTCATCATCTGGGTCTCCTTTAACAGGGCTACCACTCCACCCTAATGATGGAGGAGCCCAAGGATGTTTTCAAAGTTTGTAAATACAGATGTGAGCAGGTGTTATTTGTTGAGTGTATGGGAGGATAGTGCAGTGCAAAGGTGTAAAGTGAGTTCTAAAATTGAAGCATAATCAGACTCCAATTTTATTCATGTATGATACGAACAATAATTAAAAACAGTGCAAAAGGACAGTTTTAATAAATAGCCATCCATAAGTAAATATTGGTCAACATGTTTCAGCACTAAGCGGTAAGAAGGATACCAAGTGCTTTCATCAGGACCTTGTAGATGTTAAATGTTACTGCAAACAGTGAAAAATTAAACAATATAAAGGATACCCTGTGAAACAATCTTCTCACAGTCAGGATTCCTTAAACCTCTTGGAAAATCTATAAAAGAAACAAGAGGTATGTACAAAAAGTCTTGGAAAGAAAAAATAATTTATGCCTTAAGGAAACTATGTGGCTAAAGATAGCCATCCAGCATGCCCTCATAGTGGGTTTAAACAAATCATCCACCCTTACCTCAAGAGCATGGAGGAGAGGCCCCACCCCACCTGGCAACAAGCTCAGGACAAAGGAGGCACCGCTCTAGGAAGAAAACACAAAACACCAAACCTTAATTTAGTTGGTGGGTTATTCCTCCTACACATTAAAAACACAAAGCTAATTGCCCACGAAAATAGTTAGAGCCCTCACCGCTCAAACCAGCTCACTCATAGCATATTCAAAACCCCTCATTTATATTGCAGGGGATAGTAGTTAAGTAGTATAAGCACATCATATGTATATCGTGCTATATATAAGGTCTATAGATATTAGTTGCCTTATCTCTTTTCTGTGCTCAAAAAACAGATATTTACTCACACCACCTGATGGTTTAGGTGTTTCAATCATACTTAGAAGTCTCTTACTAGATCATAAGTATGAATAAGAATTTTGGCCAATATTTAGATGTACTTTAGAAAAAGCATTATGCAGACTCATAGTAAAGAGCCACATCGTAACTCCATTCAAATGTGATCCCTACCTTGGAAAAAACATTTCCCCACACTCTTAGCGTAACCGGGGCATCAGTAGCACCCAGTGATGGCAGCAAACATACTAAAAGACACTCGAACCCAACAGGTATCAGCAAAAGCCGCCAAGCGCCCTTACCTTCCCGTCGGTACCTCAGGCGGTCATCTAAGCCGTCGGGGAGGTACCGGCTACGGGCATCGGGTCTGTTTTAAACGCTCCCCATTGTCAGCAGAAACCTCCATGGCGTCATCACGCGTGATCTCGATACGGCGAGAGTTCGTCCCGCCTCTCACGAGATCACGCGTTGAACTACAGATAGCCTTAGGAATCATGGGATATGTAGTTTCACGACGCATTTCTCCGCCGTCAGTGAGATATCTCCTTTGGGTATTGGTGCTGTATATGAATACTCATTACTTTTTACACAATTCAATAGCGTTATGAGGCGTTATTACAATATAGTGAGAGTTCGAACAGACTCTCGCGAAATCACGCAATGAACTACAAGTTACAGCAAGAGTCATGGAAAATGGAGTTTGCAGTTCCCATATCATGTCAGAAAACATCTGACCATCAACTCAAGCCCTTGTGGTTTTGGTACTTGCTAAAAAGTGATTACACTGACTCGGATTTTAAGATGTACTCTTAGCCTTGCAATCCTTAATACACATTTATAGCATCACTTTGCCTTCCTGCACTAAGAAGTAAATGAAAAACCACGAGTGTATTAGCACATATATGCATATTAGGAAAACAAGTTCGAATAAATGACATATGTCTTCATAAAGTAGACCAAGGAATTGAGTCATTCAGCCCCCCTGAGTCGCTCTTAAGCCTAAAAACCCACTTCTGCTCCCTTAGTAGTAGGAACTTAGAGTTGTCCGTAATGTGTTGTGGGATGAACAGTTGTTCAAGTATGGTCCATATCATATCTTCTGGACGATAGTTTGATGATGCCCAGATTTTTCTCAGCCTGGGAGTTGTGGATGTCCCGAGTTCAGGGGGGCCACCTGTCGGATGACCGGAGTTGCTGGGCTTTACCGAACAGCAGTATCTCTGTTATATCGCTATTAATTTGGAGACAAATCACCAACATTCAGGCAGATCTTACTCATACAATTTTATGAAGCAATATTTTATCTTATCCGGGTCCATGCCAAACAAGATGACCAACTGGGTATCGTCTGCATATGATATAACCTCAAAGCCACGAGATTCACAATTGAGGGGGGTTATTGGGACACGAAGATGTTAAATAACGTAGGGCGCAGTGAAGAGCCCTGAGGCATCCCCTTGTTGATGGGGTGGGATGCGAATGTAAGCAACCTAAAAGAACTCCGCATGATCGTCTGTGTCTGGCTGTGTAGGAAGTTCGCAAGCCATAATAAGACTTTGCCACCAATGTCTAACTCACAGGAATGACTGGTTCATTGACAAACCTTCTTTAGGTCTCGCCTAGCGACGCAGTGCTTGCGCTGCTCGCCTTGGCAAGATCTATTGTTGTCGACTTGGGTGCCGAAGGGGGACAGCCGATGTGCACGCTCACAGCATGTCTTCTCTGGCAATCTGAGATTGCGCCCGGAGAGCCGATGTGCACGCTCATGGTGTGTCTTCTATGGCGTTCTCTTTCCTCGTTGATGCTGAAGCTCGGGCATGTACGTTGCGGGCTTCTGCTGACTTTACGAGCTAACCTAGCTGTTCTCGTGAGATTCGCTGGCTTCTACGCATCGCCTCCCAAAACTTATGGCCAAAAGTCACACCAGACGCTGCCGCTTACCAGATTATGGGAAACCTGTTGCTGCCGTCAAGTTGGGATTGCACTTCAGCTTGTTGGACTCCTCTGTTTTTTTCAAATATCCATGGATGGCCACGTGAACGGACCTGCCGGTGTAAGGTATGTTGAATATTAATGCAAAAACACCCTATGCTCCTGGGGACCCTGCACAGCGTCCGCAGTAGCGAGCGCATGGCGCGCTTTACTTTTCCTCCCTTCCCCTGTCGGGCCCCTCCATCTTTTTGTGCCTACCTAGCCACGATTATGGATTATTTGCAGCAAGTGTAACAGTCCTTTTAATTACTGTAGACAGCTCAGCTTGATGTTTTTTGTGTAACACGTGTCGCAGATCACAAGAGGCAGCAACTGAGCCAGGCACCAATAAGAGACAAAGCAAAACCAAAGGGGATGATGTGCTGAACATTGCAACCACTCACCCCCAGTCAACTGATCTGGGTTTCATCCATCATCATTCTTTAGATCACTCCGCCACCCCAGTTCAGACATGGCGTAGGCAAATAAGTCTGACCATGCGCCTCATGGGAACAGTCCAGCCCGAACTGATAAGAGACAGCCCGCTGTGAAGGACGTCTCCAAACTCTGCACAGTAGGATATTTTTTAATGATACCTCTATAAAATACTAGTAAAACTCTGTGTGTTGATGGATTGGTGGACAGGCAGCCATTAAGAAGAACGACTTGTAATGTTGGTGACTCTCTACAAAGAAACTGGCGTCACTAAACTAGAAGTATCTAATGCTCAATACCCCACGTATATGCAATCTTTAATTTTCCAAAGCCACTGAGAACAAGCATTTGCAATGCAATAGGTCTTGTAGTTACTTGAGTTAAGCTATTGGTATTGTAAATGACAATGCCCTTTATTTATGGTTTTTAAAACTAAAACAAAAATAAAAGACATTGTTATCTGCAATGGTAATAGCTCAAACTCGCGTAAATGCGAGACCTATTGCATTGCAAATGCTTGTTCTTGCCTACAGGTTTCACTCGGGAAATGTGTGCCTTTGATTCAGCCCATGTATCGTGATTCTCTTTCTGCAGCGTTGGGACAAATCGAGGCCTAGATGTACTTGAGTAGGTGAAGTTTAAATATTCGTAGGATGAATACCTTAACCTTTGAGGCTAGAACTCTGCGTGTATGTGTGCCTGCCCCAGTTGTCAATAGACTATGTATCTCTATGACCTTCAAGGCCTTGATGATCAACATCAAATTATTTTTTTTAAATTTATGCTCCGCTCAATCTCCCTCACCACCTTTCCATAAAAAGAACACAAGAAAGTCTAGTTTCATTGAGGGTTGTTTTATGTAGTGTGGGCATAACACTAGGGACCGGTGGTTTACATTGGTCATTGAGGGATATTTTATGTAGAGTGGGCATAGCACCAGAGGCCGGTGGTTTACATTGGTCATTGAGGGTTGTTTTATGTAGCGTGGGCATAACACTAGAGGCCGGTGGTTTACATTGGTCATTGAGGGTTATTTTATGTAGAGTGGGCATAACACCAGAGGCCGGTGGTTTATATTGGTCATTGAGGGTTGTTTTATGTAGCGTGGGCATAACACTAGAGGCCGGTGGTTTACATTGGTCATGCTACAAGTGCAAAGATGTGGGTGTTTATAGCTGTATGGCTGGACATGGGATTCACATTCCAAAGGGGGAAATAACAGTGTTTATGTCTGTTAACAAAAACGGGGGACAGGGGAGCAAGGTGAGATGCGAGGCAGGGTAGGAAGCATCTAAAGGATCGGAAAGTAGAGGGTTCTGTGTATCTCTTAAAGGTCGAAAATGAGTGGCTTAATCTCACTTAGAAGGTGAGTAGGTGGCCATTGGTGTGCTACAGAATCTGAGTTTTGGCCAAATAAGTTAATTTGTTGCTGTTATTCATGGCCTTCATTGCCAACCGACAACCCTTAACATCGGAATTTTCTGATGCGCGATGGGCCACATGTAAGCATGTATGTATTTGTGTATGTGTGTGAATATATATATATATGTGTGTTTGTGTGTGTAATATATGCTATATTCTGCCACCAGAAAAGCAATTCTGCTCATTGGCATTAATAAAGTTTTACACACACCTTGTCAACCATGTAATTCAAATCATCATGTGAGCATAGTCCAATGAGGCTAACAGCTGTGCGGGTGATTTGAGAGTGGTGAGGGTGGAACCTGAGATGCTGAAGAGTGAGGCATTGATTCAGTATTAATATGTCCAAGCATGAGTACTTATGCGATTCCTAAAATTTGCACATGGAGTTTGATCCTGTGAAGATGATGGCTCTGGTACCAACCTGTCTGGAATTTCTTGCGTGTAGAGAGTCTTGTCAGTGCCACTTTCCCCAAAAATTCCATAGTGTAAATGCATATGTTCTGGAGTTTTTGGTCACCCCCTTTCATTCATTGACCTGTCCAAGTATCCTTGTTTCCCCACAACAGCATAGAGCAGTGAGTCAGCCCACTTCAGCCATTGACTGTCTTGCACTGTGAAGGACTACGTTTTGCCTGCTCACATGTGGACAGTCTTCTGAAATGAAGTGCGCTCCTTGGTGTGGCTGAACTGCAGTGCCACTCTTTTTTATTTTTATAATATTTTTACAATTTTTTCACACTGAATATATGTGCAAAAAAATATAGATAGAACTTTGCAATCATGCTGAAGTTTGACATGCTGTCTTTTGTCAATGCTTGTTTTTAATATGCTGTTTAAAGGCGAGGGATATACCAAAGGAGCTATCTGTAGAACAGATACTGGCTTCCAGTGGTGAGAAGCTATTAAGACACTGGAGTTTGGCCGTTATTCGAACTCTGGTCGAAACCTGTGACTTGGGCCCACCTTACAAGTAGGTAATGTTACAGTAGTGTGTGGGGGATTTGTTATTCATATGACACGTTATTAACCATGTGTGATGAATACCTCCTAATTGTATTTTTTCGGTTTGAAAATCGAGCATAACATGAGGAATCGGCTATTTAACGTATCAATTTCTAATGTTTATCCTTTTTATATAGGCCTTTTCTCCCTATCAGTATCCAGAGTCTTTCAGGGGAAAATTGCAAGTGTGATAATAATCGCACAACTTGCAATTCCAATCCCTTCGAAAACCCTTATTTTCACACGGATCACTATTTAACCCTGGACTTTTAATGAACACTATAGTTGCATTTAAAGCAAGATCAACTGTGTAGAAATCCAGGATTTAATGTGGCCAAGCCGTCTTTGAGAACTTAGATGTCCCTTGCCACTAACACCTTGAGGTAAAGTTGGGTTTCATCGCACTACTGATGTAGGCAGATACCTTGCTTGGATTTTAGGATACCTAGTAAATCCACATGCAGATTACATGTCACCAGGGCAAGAACAATAGTATATTATTACTGTACTTGAGGGCACTTTTGATCGAGTTTTTCTGTTTTTCTTTTGGTGAGAAAGGGGGTGAAACAATTGAGAAACGTTTCAGAGATACCCTTGCAAAAATACGGTCGTTTTTCTGATTTTGTAGGAATTCCTAATTTGGTTGGTTACAGTGGATACCCAGGTATGCAGAAGTACGCTCCCAAAGGGTTTTTGGAAGTTCAACAGCATTCGGAAAGAGGGGATAAGAGAACAATGATAAGTAGATTGTAATCAACTGCATCAGAGGCCACCAAAAAGCCACGGAGCATCAAAGGGCAATAGTCACATTCGTCTTTTTGGGCGTCATGACTATTTAACTTGTATGGTCTGAATGCTGCAGCTAAAGAAAATCATTCAGTGGTATTATTGTACAGAATACCTTCTGTGATGACCAACTAAGTGCTCCGATATGGAACTGGGCGTTTAATGAGTTAACAATTTCTGAAAATTCAAATGAACTAAATTAACAGTTTTCTTCTAATCTGCTTCATTGGTTGAATCTTAATTGTTTGTACAATACCCATGTCGTAAGTTCATGATCGGTTTGCAGCCGTTCTGCTCTTCTTACCTTCACAGATCAGAATTGTTATTCTTCAGGTGTCTTGGTGATCTGGAGCTTGCTTATTAAAATCCTTTTGAGTCTTGATATTCTGCAGCCCTTTTTCAGGTGCAGGCAATTTAGCACAAGTAGTACCTTGATCTTTAGGTTAAGCCTGGCCAGCGCATGCGCTGCTCTGCTCTACGAGAAATGCTGTATTCGACTATGGACTTGAAGCTCCACCCACTCTGCGCCCATATTTTTCATTGACTTGTGTCATTGTCCTTTGTAAATGCTGGCTTCTGATTTGTTAATAGGCATGTTAGTACCGCCATGTCTTCATTTGTATCCTCCCAAGAGAACTGGCCATTTTACTTCTATATTTTTTTTTTAAGATACGTCAGGCATTGCAGCCTAAACTTCCAATGGTTTTTATCTCTGAGGCCAAGCTGAAGGGTACCGGAAGGACTAAGCAGATATATTTCTACCGTGGCCTAGTGCTAGCTTTGTCGACTGCATTTAATATCATGTTATTCTGAAGTTTTCTCTTTTGATTCTCGCCTTCTGATCTCGTCGGTTGGTGATGTGACGTTGACTTCCAACCTTTGTCTTGTAAGCCACTGCTATGGATCGAGCAGGAAGGACTAAGAAAGTGATTGAGTCCTCAGAGTTTGAAATTGATGATAAAGATTTTACGTTTATAACTGCACCTCCAAGCAAAAAGCCGAGAATGAAAGATTCACAGACAAAGAAAAATAAAAGTGAAAAACTACCCAAAAATCAACAAAAAGCTGCAGTTACTAATAGGAGAACGTTGGATGACAAACTTTACCAAAGAGATTTAGAAGTTACCTTCGCCTTACCAGTGCAAGAAACATCAATCGAGGTGCACTTATCAACAAGTATTGAAACATGCACAGATACCAAAACTGATCATGTGCATTGCCTTCCCTTCCTCTCAAACTGCAGTGTGGGCGGCGATATCATGGAGTTGGATACAACCACAGATTTTAAAGACAATGACCTGGACACTTGCTGCCGGAGACGAGCTGCATCCAAAGCTTTATCTGATAAAAAGAAGATGCTTAAAGATGTTGGTGATGATGAAGACAAAGTTGATGACTGTATGCCAGATTTGACCTCCGAATTGGGTAAAATCCGAGATTTTAAAGACCATGACCTGGGCACCCGCTGCCGGAGACCAGCAGCATCCAAATCTGTATCTGATCAAAGGAAGATAATAATAGATGTCAGTGACGACGAGGACAAGGTTAACGACTGCATGCCAGATTTGACCTTGGGTAACTAAAGTGTTCATTGGTTATGCAGTGCTTAGTGTTTTACACTGGTCAAGAAGCTTTACTGGAAAAGCATTGAACTGTAGAACAAGTAGAAAAAGTAAGGTCACTAATCCGAAACAAATAGGCCAGTTGAATACTATCATGAGTTGAGCCGCTTTGTACATTACGCTGTGTTTCGTGCTTTGGTGTTGATCAACATTGGTTTTGTACAGTTATAGTTTATCCTGCATCAATACTTTTTCCATCTTAATTAGGTTGGTTTGATTGTTTCATTATAAACCTCTATTCCTGCTTGGTTATAACTCTCTTTTAGAGCAATACCAGACTGCCTTCCTTTGCTACATTAAAGTATACTTCTACTCTCTACTGAGAAATGGCTAAACCTAGAAATACCTGTGTAGAGAGTTAACCTAACTACCTGCACCAACTTTGGTGAAAAACGACCGCATCTTTGAAGTAAGCATACTGCATTTACTAAAATCAATGGGGTGAAATGTGCTGGGATGGGAGACAGTTTGCTCCCTCCCTCTTGTGTTTAACACGCTTCTTTGAGCTAATGAGCTGACAAGCTCACCTGGGATGCATCTGTTTGCCTGTGGAGTTCTACTATGCCTTTTTTGGGCTTGCATTTTCTGTTGATCTGGGGGTCCGCCATTTTGTGCCGAGGTTGTTGGTGACTGTAACTCTGGGCCCACCATCTTGATTGCCTCAACCGATTCCTGGATCAGTGCTTGATGCTGGGCCACGCCTTTGGTCGCCTGCCCGTCCAATACCCCTGGATGGCCCCCTCCGAAACGCTCTCTCCCCCGCAGACATGAATAGCCACTAATGAAGCTCCCTTATTTCACCCCTTCCATGTGGTCCCCCACATGGCAGAGATACCCCAACACGGTGATTGAATTTGGCACTGGACTTCTTGACTATGTGACCCAACCTGGGTTATGGACCCGCTTACTCTAACTTTTTGGGGCCCCCATGAGGTACTTTTCCTTCACTGCCGGTCTGCCAGACTGATCTTCTTCCTAGCCCCCTATTTCTACTCCCCTTCCCCATTCCCTCTATCCTCTATTGGGGACTTGTTCTTCTATGTTTATTTATGCAACTGTAACTAATGTAACTATGCAAAATTGTTATTCTTGTTATTCCTGACTGCTGAGACCTGAGCAACAGGGCTGATGCCCGGTGGAGCTGCTAGACAGCTATAGAGAAGATAAGCCCAGGTTCACCACCTCGGCAGTCACCTACCCAGCCAGACATTGGGCACAGTTTGCCTCGTCTCCCTGCTGTGTCTCCTTCCTCCTCCTCCCTCCAATGAATTACTGTAACATTGTTTTTTTTCCTGTGTTTTAGTATGCTCTTGTAACAGATGTAATTTGTAATCTGTAACTTGTACCTCAATGATCCTCATGTGAAGCGCTCTGATACCTCTGGGTCTAGCCAGCGCTAAAAAAAAACCTCTTCAATTAAATAAATATTGTTACAAGCTATGTCTTATTTAGTCTGTAAGCACTATTTTCTTTTTCTTCTACTGAAGGCACAACGTGCTTTCCTACAACTTTCAGCGCGCCATGCGCCTTTCACTTTCTAAGTAGCCCGGGACAATGGCGGACTCTTCTTTGAACTGAAATAAGTCTCGCATTTACAAGAGTTTGAGCTATTGGCATTGTAAATGACAATGCTTTTTATTTGTGTTAATTATCAAAACATATAAATAAAATGCATTGTCATTTACAATGCCAAAAGCTTAAACTCTCGCAAATGCGAGACCTATTGTATTGCAAATGCTTGTTCCTAATCACAGTGTACCCAGTAGAGTTTGTCATGAGGCTTTACGCTCATCTCGCACTCGCCTGTTCTAGAGAACCATCCCGGCATTGTACTTAGGCCACTCTGAGTGGTGTTTAAGCTTCTACCATAAATCCCATTGACTGGATAACTTTAAGCGGTCTAGAAAGGTAAATTAACATTCTGGTATGGCTTATGTCTAAGAAATTAGAATACCTGATAATAGTGCTTGTATTTAATTTTTAACTTTGCCTCCTTACAAGCTTTTCTGTGTTCCTGAAATGGAAGGCCTTGAGCCTCGCAAGCAATGCCTTGGGTGACAGGTGCTAATGATGCGGCTAGTGAAAACTTAAATGACTTGTCCTCTCCCATCATGGCAACCCACTCGTGCAACTGTTGTACTGTTGAAGGAGATCTGTCATCAGGGGTGAAAATATGCTTTTGATGAAGGCATCCATAAGCACCCAATTAGGACCCTCATTTCAAATATATAACAGACCTCCACTAGTGGGTGATTGATTACTGCTGGTCTTGGCAGACTGTGTCAGTAATTTCAACTCCATTTGGATTTCTTGCAGGCATGTCATATCTATGCCTTACAGTCCAGAATCTTTTATTAGGCAGCAAAGCACTGAAGTAGTTTGTGAGGTGTATTGACAGTTTTTTTTTCTTTAAGACATTGATATCTCTACAACTGCCTGTCCCCAACCTGCAGCACAGTATTAAACAAGCTGCTTTTGTGAGCAGTGGTTAGTGTTATTTCTACTCGGGACACCAGACTGCTTCACAATCAACTTGATTTCATTTTAGAGCTTACAAAATATATTTTAACTCCTCTTCCGATCTTGTAAAAATCCAAAGCTGTGCTACTTTGTAACTCCGACTTAACGAAAAAAACACAATTGTTGTTCGGTTTTGTATGTGAAGAAACAGTCACTGTGTCTATATTGTCTCATAGGCTCAGAAGTAGTACTAAAATCCAAAGCTGCGCTACTTTGTAACTCCGACTTAACGAAAAAAACACAATTGTTGTTCGGTTTTGTATGTGAAGAAACAGTCACTGTATCTATATTGTCTCATAGGCTCAGAAGTAGTACTAAGTAGGCCCGATAAAGGCTGCGTTTGCAGAATGCTACACTTTTCACCATTCAAGCTGCAAACATGGTAAACCTTACTTGCCAACTCGCCTACTATTAACAACGCTCATAGCAGTCCTCACATATGCATCGCAATATGGAGTGTGAAAAATCACTAAATTGCTATAGTGAAAGTTTACTGTTTGAAGGTGTTGTTCTGCATGCCTGTTTCTAGACATATATGCTCTGATTGTGGAAACTGATTGGGAACTATTGTGCAAAATGCAGCATTTGCAAATAAAAATTAAACTTTATTACTTAAAAAACATGAGTGTTCTTTCATAAATGTATTTACTCTAGTGTTACATTTTGCCAGTTGGTGTAATCAGGTGTGTGACTAAAATTGGTCGCCAGGACCGGATGCGGGTGTTCCTCGGTGGGCACTCCATCCAAAGATAGTGAATCGATTCTAACTTTTGTGGGTTTTGACCAGGTGTTTTTTCAGGAGATGTTGTTCTGTTAAAGTCAGTTCAGGCTGAAAAACGGTTTATATGCGAGGGATTAAGATTTCCCCCATGAAGTAAAAAAGCTAACGAATGAAAATGCCATTTAGCCAAAAAATAGTGTTTATTTAGACCATGGTCTTTTAAAAAAAAAAAAAACAGTAAAAGAAATGTACACAATATTAAATGATAAAAACCGTGATTAATTTTACATTATTATAGATGAAATAACACATGCACCATAAATACTTGGGGGCCGATTATGATGTCGGTCGGAAAGGCTCCGAACGGCATTCGGTTTTCCGAAATCTAATTAGGAATCAGCGTTTCCAACCAACTCTGAAACGCACAGACTGGCCGATTATGATAGTCTGAAACCGTTCGGTTGTTCCGACTCGGTTCCGATCAGCATTCGGAGAAACCAAGTCAGTCGGAGCCAAATCGTACAGGTCTATGGACGCATATCCGACAGAGGCATTGTGATGTCTGGTTCCACCTTTCTGAATCAGTTTGTCTGACATGAATCGGCTGTCGTAATCCCACTTTGGGGGCTGTAGCTGGCCACCCTTCATCCAGAGACGACCGGTTGGGGCCCGTGCGGTTACCCATGGGTCCCCTCTTTCCAACCATGCACTGTGTGGCAGGCACCAAGGGGTGCCCGCCACAAGGTGCAAGGTTTTCCGGAACCACCCCTTTTTTCTAATGAGGGAATGTGATGGTCAAAACACAGGCCCCCAGTGAAGTCAATGGGAATCTGACTGAAGTGTGTTTGGAAACATTGTAATCGGTCGGTCGGACTCCGTAAATCTGATTCCGTCGGAAATGGTTCTGAGACGGGAGTGGATTGGAATGCTTTCAGACCGACATCGTCATGAGGTCCTTAATATGACGATGCCGAACAATACTTTGCAAAATACTTTAAAAGTAATAAGTTACTTTATACAATAAAGAATAAAAATGTGCTACAAGTACTATGTATGCTTTAGCGTGCTACCCCTGGTTACCTTTATGTACATCTTCATATTGGGATAATAATTCCCTCACAGCAGCCATAAATCTCCCCAAGGCACAAGTTGCATTCAGGAAGCTCATATCCATTAAACAAATAGCTGCTTGCATGCAATCGCGAATACCATACTGTATATACTTGCTGTAGGACATACCAAGAAAGAGTTTAGGAAGCTCAGGGTAGGTGCCTAGAATACCAGCCCTAATGTTCTGTTGCAGATATATGGAGCATGGAAAGTTTAGGTTCCTGATGGCCCTTTCTTTTGTCCCACTGATTATGGTAAAATAGAAAGATCAAGATTGTACATGCGTTCTCTGCATGTTAGAAATATTCCTTTTGTTTTGACTTTTAGTCAGTGTCTTTTCTCAGTCATTTGGTAACGACTGCCTTTAAATTTACCCCTGAAAGATGGCCCTTATATCGTCCATTTGGGTTAATTGAATGAATTGGCTATTAGCAATTAACACATTTGCCACTGCGGTGGATCAGACTTTTTATATAACAATTCAGTGCAGACAAAGTATCTTGCTGATTTGATGAACTATGACGCCTTTATTCCCCCCACATGCATTCTACTGAAAATGTGCTTTATGATGCAGGGAGTCGGTCAATTGATGATTAAGTTGAGCGGATGGAGGAATCTAAGCAGGAAAATAAATGGGTGCTCGTTTTTTCTGTCCCTTCCAACAATCCTACTGCCTTTTTCTGTGTCTAATTATTTTGTGGGTCCAGGAGTATTCTTTGGAATGCTTGTTGGTGGCTCTGACAGCAGGGGACGGGGAGAGGGCCGCAAGAAATAAGCGAAGAACTCCCCGTGACTACCTCGTTTGTTGGAGAATCGGCCTATTGCTCTGGATGACTTCTAGAGAGGAACTCCATCTATTTTGCAGAGGTGTAAGGTAGAGCAAAGATTTTACAGTTCTTTGGCACTACATAACACAGCCTGGTGAATCTACATCCGCTGCGGATCTTGATGTTGTCACCATGTAATGAGATCAATTCACCCCAAGACCAATTGAGCTGTCCCTCCTTGCAACGATAATTGAGTACTATTACTTTTAGCATTAGTAGTAGTAATGTCAAAGATAATTTCTATGTAACTCTGAGTTCTGCAGTTTAATGAAGTTATTCAATATCATTGCTCGTTATTCTACATGCAAAATCCCTCCACATCCATTTCAAGTTTTTGAGACTTTCTCGCACAACAAATGAATTAGTGGGATTTACTGCAGAAAAGGTTTGAAAATGGTGTTGTACTTAAGTATCCTAACTTTTCTAAAAATGTCACCCTATTATATGGGCTTAAAATGAAATGTTGTTCTTTTTAAGTTTTGAAAGAGGTTTGCAAGTTCTTAAAACTTGGTATTGTTAATTACGTGTAATAAAGTTTTTATAATTATTTTTGAGCTCCTAAAGACAGTTTCAGCAACCCTGTAAGTAAATGTGTTGCTGGATCGTGCACAGACTTCTGTCCCCTTTTTTTCCATCTGAAATTTATAGAGTGTAAGAAAATGTACCCTTTAAGAATATTTGTCTTCACCTCTGCGAGATGAAGGAAGCAAAGCTTCATGATTTTATTTCTGTGCTGCGCCATGAAACGGGCCGAACCCTAATGGATGTGCCTGCTGACTCCATTGGAGTCCCCTACACTTAGGTGAATTCCTTTCCTTGCCGTGATGCAAGTTTGCTATCCGAGGAATTTCATGTAGCTCTTTCATTTAGCCTCCCTTAGTGTGTGTCTCCTTTCATTGGCAAGTAGTTTTGGTTTGAGCCTGAAACGCGAGCTTTGCGCATTAGCAGAAGTTGTAGGTTAGATAAACGTATTTGAAATCTAAAAATAATATTGGGTTTTTAAAGTAGTTCATGGCAGGAATCCTAGCATGCTTTTGAAAGTGTTGCAATTGCTGTCCTTGTCATTTTGTACGCGTGTTTAAGATGGTGATCCTTTTAATGAATGTACTTTATATATGTATCATATATATATATATATATATATATATATATATATATATATATATATATATATATATATATATATATATATATCTCATACTTATTTCTAACAGAAACTCCTTTGTCAATTTTGCCAACATAATTCATATGAGAATTTCGTTTTTGATGTATTTTTTCCTACGCTTATTTTTGCTTGAGAATAACGGTGGAAAGCTTCATAGCGTTAACTCAGTCTCAAGATCTGAAGAATAAATGTCTAAGTCAGACCCATAGGACTTAGACTTGTAAATTGCACAGATATTTGTGCCTCTGCATTAACACGTTGGACTACCTTACTGACTTTGACGGACATAGCAACAAATTCAATACACTATTTGGAGGTATTCTATTTGGGTAACTAGCTGGCGTGGAATAAGCCTCTATTTTCCAGAGTTGTCTTTGAAATGATCACAGCATTTAGCTTTTTAGGTTTGGCTTTGCCACTGACTGATTTGGCCTACGGCCATACCACCCTGAAAGCACCTGATTTCGTCACTGACTGATTTGACTAAATTTTATGAATAATATGCTTATTATAGGTGCTTCCAGCAACGCCTGTTCGTTCATTGCTCTGTTATTGTGTCATTCACATTTTTTTCTGCTAACTACAGCATACATCCTGGGTGAGTGGATCAGATTGCTTGGTCATTTACTAACTTCAATGTGAGTGACGACATTCTACCCTTTCAGAAGGAGCACATCCGCAGACTGTGGGATCCCTTCAGCGCCAGGGACTGCTACGGCTAAGTGGGCTGTTTGAGATCGAAAAATAATTTGAATAGAATGACGAGGCCACAGCAACTTTCCAAACTTTTGCAAAACTCTTGACAAAACAATGTTGAAAATGCCAAATGACTAACATCCAACGCCAGACCTATTGGTTTTGTCAGTGCTTGTTTAATAGCGGCACTGCACAGTAGCTTCCGTTTACAGACAATTGACATTTTGTAATAGGCACTAGTTATCATGGGGGGTTAGTGAGGATGTGTTGCAAGATTGGGAAATTGAGGTGGACACCACTCGGGTATTGGTGGTTGATTGGGCGCCATAAGATGCTATAGAATGTTATCCAGCTGTGATGATCTCTAAACTTGCTGCAGATATTTTGGACCGGTTGTAACTTGATTGGTGGTAGTTTATCAAATGACTTTTTGCATTGTCTATAAACCTAGTGCACCCTTTTGGCATTTAGTAAATATGAAGTTGTGCTAAAATAGTTTGACCAAGATTTTAATTGTATACCATTGGGAAAAATGTGTGATTCCTTAACTGGTTTGTACTATTATTAGTCAGCAAAGTGGTGCATGTCAGTATGGCGTATTTGTACTGTTTGTAATCTGTCTTTAGGCCTAGATGATTGTGCTGAACATGACTACATATGCACATCAGTTTCTTTCATTATCAATATTTTATATTCCTTTTACTCTCCCCTTGCCTCTAATAAAGGACAGTAATATAGGTCAGTAAGTTGAGCCCCGACGTCTGACTAGTGTGTAACTTACAGGTCAGAAGTTTGATTGTGGAATGTTCCAAGCAAACTTTCAACCTTCTCAAATGATTAAAACAAGTACCATATCATTGGAGTATAACCAGTTGTTTAAGGTAATACCGAGGAACGTTACTGCAGTGGCAATGGGATACACATTTATGCTACTGTGGAAATGCAATGGATTGCGTTTTGAAAATTCATCCTATGTTGCACACCTGAAAGTAACTGCACGGTTAGTGAACTGCCGGTGTAGTGTTTGCGCGTGCTAAAGGTGAGTGGCCAAAAAAAGGATAACCCTGCTCCCGCCACTTCTCTGGTTGCATGGACTGTGGTTGGGTCCTGTTGAAGGCAACCAGTAGGATAAGAGGCCTGCTTGGACGGTTTGAGGCGGAGACCCGAAATGAGAGCACATGTGTCTGTGCTATTCCTCTCGCACACAGCACCCGATGTATCAGCCAGTAATGTCTATTGCAAGACACTTTCAGGCAAAAAGCCTTGAAACTGTTAGTAATCAGTCCTATACCATGTCAGCAAAATGATGATCACAGGCCTCTAACAAAGCCAAATTTAATTAAGATTGGAAAAATCCTCAAAGGTTGTCAAAGTACCAATAAAGGGAGCGATAAGAAATTGTTTTTTGTAATTGATATCATTGCATGTCTATTTCATGCACATGGCCTCCGACACCAGTATAGCTGCCTTTTGCCATTGCCCAATCCCACGGCTCTTTTTTTCCCCCTGCTAGTTTGATATGCTCAAAAGAATTGGAATGCAAGCATTCCGCTGCATTTATGTTAATGTCCAATTATTGCTGATTGAAGTCTTTTCTGAAAGCATTTTCCGCACAAGGGCCCATTGAATCTGTACTATTTCTGTATGTTACTTTTAATGGAATTCTTTATGTATTTGGGTGTTTGAAAATAATGTGTCCATCATTTGGCATAACGGTGTGTGGGCTGTCTGTAGTAATCCGGGGCCATTAATACACACCCCTAAATAAGAATCCTGCTTCTAAGAAGATTGTTTTGCACCAGCATCATTTGTATGTATTTCCGTCAGTCGACTTATGGATCTCATATCTGTGCAATTGATGTGCATACACTTCATTTGAACACGGACTGCAATGACTCATGAATATTCAATGGCAAAATAGGCAGTTACTGCACGGACTGTTATATACATGCTTTTTCAGAGCCAGTGTAGTCATTTTATTTATCACTTTCACCTGAGCACTGCGCACTATTTAGTCCACAGTATGGCAAACATCTTGACTAGTCTTCTGACATCCACTTCAAGAACTGGCACTGTATGGCCAGCCAAGATATGGATTGATCAGCAATTCCCACATGATGCATATTCCACCAAAGGGGTGGTCTGATGGGATTGGTACTAGCTCTTTTTGTTTCCCGACGAGCACTGTCTCGCACTGTCAACCGGCTGGACCCCAGTTACCGTTGTAGTCACACACCACTTTCCTGACCTGTTCCACTCTTCGTGTTTTTTGTCTATTAATTGGGGAGTGAGTGGACAGGTCGTAAAATATTCCCTCTGACCCTCCACACATCCTGTTGTTTGTTAAGTATTTTGTGCAACTTTTGAGTTGCGGGTCTTTGTACAAAGGATGCAAACACAATTAGTTTGCACCATCAATAAGCTCACCAAACTGACTTGTGTGCGTGATCCTCCTGGTCGCCTAGCCACCAGCATACACTCCTCCTTCAACACTCAAGTGAGGAGAGCACACGGCACATTCTCCATTTGTTTCAATTATAATGAAACCGTTGTTTGTCCTATGTTAGTTCCCTTACTGTAATTAACATGTCTGTGACTGATTTGTCTTGCTAAGAAAACTGTGAGCCTGGTTTTGTACCACTACTCAATGCCAGGGATGAGCGAGATTATTTTTCATTTAAAGCTAAGGTTGCTTTTCTATTAAGGAGTGGACATGCAGTAAGACGGTGTCTATTTATCTTGAAGTGAGGTAAGGTTGCTCATGCGTCCATTTCTTGAGTGCCTTTACCCACGGCGATACCCAAGCAAGGTGTTTTATAACGCACGAGTATTTTTCTATGCCTCTGGATGATGTGCGCATGCGCTAGGGAACAGTGTCTCTCTGGCGTTCAGCCCGTATAGTTTTGCTGGGTATGAGCTTTGGTGTATATAACATCACCAAGTTTCGCTGGGGCTTAACCTCTATCGATACCAACATCAAGATTGTGGTATTTGGTGTTTATGAGCTTTATTATTGCCAATGCGCCATGCAGTGTATGCGCATGCGCAATGGAATAGCAGCTCACCTCGCGTCCACTACGGAGAGATCTACGTTCTGGGCAAGACTCGTTCTTTTGCCGCCTCCTTTGGCGGGTATTTAAGAACGGAGGGCGGACCTACTGGTGCCTCCACTTCCGCTCGCCTTACTCACCGAGGTACCGACGGACAGGTGAGTGTCCACACGGACTCTCTGCCATTTAGTCACCACTTGCATGCAGATCAGTCCTGACATGTTCTCTGTATGATAGAGGTGGTTAAGTCATGTTTTTTGAGGTTTCTGACCCCTTGATCATTCAGGGGTCCACATTTAGTTTAGCCTCGTGGTTTGATTTTATATAAACCTGTTTCATAACAAACCCCTCTTACTAGCACACCAAACGCTTATTTGGGATAGGAATACAAAATGGATCCTGGATATCGTAGATATCGTTGGTATCCTGCTTTCAGGTCAACCCAGTTAGTCTTGAATGCGAATCTTAATCAGTCTGCTTTTACCAGCGCTACTAACAAACCGAGTGTTGGTATCTGAATAACAGGGTTCAACACATCCATAGGATGCTTCTTGAGGCACTATGAACTAGCGCCACTTGATCAATGGGGATACTTCTCTATAGGATAGGTCTAAACATCATGTGTGGGTGTTTTGGAGGCATTTTTTGGAATGTCTATACTGTGCCATCCCTTATGTAATACACGGGATTCGTTGCTTTATGTGTACTTTGGTAGATCAGCTGGGTACCTATCACACGTCTGTTTGGTTTTTTGTGTGTAGAGCGATTGGCTTGGGCACTATAGGGCTGTAAGCTCATTGTGTCCCTTTTTCTACACCACAGAGCGGGGCCTCATGCTCCCGAGCGGTTGCCGGGTGAGGTGAGGTCGTCACCCACATAATGCTGGGTGAGTATCGCTGTGAGGAAATGCCTCTAAGTGATGAAGCTATTATGCTTATTTCAAAAAAGCAGAATGTCAATTATTCTGTTGGTGTGTTTGGTCTATTCTGGTTTTCTGGATTAAGGGGGTTGTGTATGTGCTATCCAGTGCTGTTGGCTAACATTTAACTTTTTTGTTTGTCTTTATTGATAGGAAGAAGAATTGCTTCTCTCCCTGTAGTGGACGTCTAATTATGTATAGACATGTATCCTTTTACTAGTAATTGTTGTGCTAGTTATCATCCCTTGTGACTGTTTCAGTCACAGCGGCAGTAGCCTATTTCACTTTCGAGGTCCTGAAGAATGCCGGGGAAAATCCCCTTGGGCAGAAACATGTCGACCACATTTCACTAGCGCCTGTGGGTAGTCACACTACCTAGCGCTGTTTTTATCTCTTGACACACGGACTGTTATATACATGCTTTTTCAGAGCCAGTGTAGTCATTTTATTTATCACTTTCACCTGAGCACTGCGCACTATTTAGTCCACAGTATGGCAAACATCTTGACTAGTCTTCTGACATCCACTTCAAGAACTGGCACTGTATGGCCAGCCAAGATATGGATTGATCAGCAATTCCCACATGATGCATATTCCACCAAAGGGGTGGTCTGATGGGATTGGTACTAGCTCTTTTTGTTTCCCGACGAGCACTGTCTCGCACTGTCAACCGGCTGGACCCCAGTTACCGTTGTAGTCACACACCACTTTCCTGACCTGTTCCACTCTTCGTGTTTTTTGTCAGTTACTGCAATCTGCCATGTTCAATTACCGTTTATCTCACAGACAAACCACATATCACGCTTAATTAACTGATTGCTATCCTCTTTTGCTCTTGTTTCTAATAAGAGCGGCTGATCCCTACCAACAGCACTGCTGTAGATGTGAGGTTTGCATTGGCGAGACAGAATATCTTCATTCTGTCTAAATATTGTATCTAGTCCCTCACCACACCATAGACTCTTGACATATCGGACCAACAGGGGTTTCGACCTGGTCCACCCCCTGCAGTCCCCTGTCTTTCAAATAGCAGAGATTCTGGTGCTCTGAATAAAAGGCCTTGCATTAAATGTACATTCCATGAAAAGCAAGCAACTTTATAGGAGTTTAATGAAATGGTTATTTCGTAGTATTCACCTCCCTCAATTATTGGTATAGATTATACTTTTAGTTGACGTCAGCCATCTGTATAATGAAAATTACTTTTCAAAATCTTTTATGATGGCTCCTCTGTTGTGTTTGGAACATGCAAATATTAAACCTGCAGTGGGATGTCTGGATAGCCAATTAACCAAGAAAGATGCCACCACTTTTGTATAGTTCAGGTGATTCAGAAGCTTTGAAACCTCACAGCTAGAAGGCATTTAAGGTGTAGGAATGTATTACTATGAAAGGAGGAGCATGGAAGTAAATTGCACTAATTTCGGTACCGGTGTTGGAGCTGGGTGATGTTCACTCAAATTTACATCTATGGAATAAAGAAAACTAATATATATGGTTTCTCAACTAGGCAAACTTTATTCTAGGTTTCAATTTTGGGAAAATGAAGATGAAGCCGTTTAATGGTTCCATGTTAAGAGATTCCAGAATTAAACTGTGGACAGCTGTAGTAAACGGTGTTAATGACCTTTATAAGGCCTTCAATTCTTCAATAGGACTTACCACTAGGACCTGATGGATCCACAAATGAAGTTTGCAGATACCATAAATGTACACTTTGTCCTGCGTTTTTAAATCTGTACGCAGAGCCACTGCTGCAGGTACATTTACTTTTAACCACTGCACTCTCAGTTAGAATAAGAATTGGTGCATTTTTCCTCATACTTTTCAGTTATTAAAATCAGTGTAGATGACGAGGGTTATGCAACTGTTTTACCGAACTCTGTTGTATTCTATATTGATGTCTTCTTACTCTCCGATTATAGCTGACACACACAGTTTTCAATAAGTAATAACTTACAAGTTTGAAATATATGTTAAGTTATGGCAAAGGGCAATCGAAGCCCTTGCACTTAAAGCTACGGCGAAAGCCTCTGATGCCCTCCAGCGATTAATATCCAAAAGAAGTTTTTGTTTTAGTAATATGCATATCAATATACAGTAATTTGATTTTTGTACAGAAACCCATAAACCGCGCAGCTCTCAAATGACCCACCTAGCTTGTTTTGAGGGGTTTTAGGCTACAAGTAAGGATGTCCCCTCTATTATTAATCGTGTCTGCAAACAAGGCTTTACTTTGTAGCAGGAATATGAACGTGCTTAGGAGCTGATGCTTAAAGTTTTCTCAAAATGTGATTCTTTTCTGACAGTTGCTTTTATATTAACAAGTGTGGTTAATAGCATTATATAATTACTAAGTGGCAGTGTACGTTTTTAATAGTTCCCGGGTTGAATAAAATCACTGAACAAACAAAAAATGTTTACAGTAGCTTCATGCTAACCTGTCACACCGCTCTTGATGTGTTTAGCCTATTTCTTGTAAATTGTACACATGTATGTATAAACATTTTAGTGGCAGTCCACTTCAGTGTACTAAAGTCTAATACAAATAAACACTGTAAAGACCAGCCTTCTCCCAAAAACTACTGCTCACATTTTTGACTGCACAGTACTACAACCATGATGTGATTAAAGAAACCAAGTGGAACGCTTTGTTGGGTTTAGCCATGTATCTTGGGGCTTTGGACTCTTGGGCTGTTGGTTTAAATATGGAGGTTTTCGCCTCCCCACCTTCGCGGATTATTGTTAATTAGCTTGTGTTGTAGCCGGGGCTACAAAAGATTCAGCACTGGCAAATGTTTCACTCTGAGATACTATGTGTCCAAAGAACATCCCATTGAATCTCAATATGGGCAAACATTTAAGTATGAAAACTGCGAGATCTCGACGAGCGCACCCTTAGGGCTCGGCCCCCTGGATCCCCGACACACCCCCATAGTTCGGTCTACTAGCCCGGTTGGCTACTGGACGAAGCAAGGGCTTTCAGGTCATTGGTGGTGCGCTTCCGGCGGGAGCCGCGAAAACTAAGGGCGGAGCCAGGGGGGGCTATTTAGCCCCTAGGTGCACCACTGCTCGCCTTCTTTTTTCCTGCTCTGGCACCTGACCAGGGCTGCCGATTTGATCTCGTGACCGCGTGGGGGACCTGCGTTTGCATCCTTGTAACCGATCTGTACTATCCTGCCTGCTTCTAAATAAGTACGCTGAGGTGGGGACGGGGGGGGCTGAACAATACATGCGCACGAGGGCAGAGGTGTGATCTACGGACATTGTGTAGGCTGAAGCATACAGGCAACAGTATTTTGTTCAAGCACACGCAGGCAAATTAATTGGGAGGGCTGGTTGGTTGGCTGCTTCGTAGAGGTTGCATTATTTTGATTAAGGGGCCCAGAATGCCACCTAAGCGCAACCAGAAGCGAAAGGAAGGAGAATCAGAAATTGCACGCTATTAAAGCTAGTGCTTGCAAAATTGGGCAGGGATGACGATTGTAATGAGGAGGAACAAGGGGGTGAGGCGCCAGTGTCTGATAGCGAAGAGGTATCTGAGCCAGTACCCGGGGTCCGACCACGTCGAACCATAGTCCCACCAAAAGCAGCATTCCCTCCGTTAGTTAAAAAGCCCAGGGTGAGTAAGAAGGGGAAGGGGGAGCAGGGTTCCAGATGACTCACTCCCTGCACTTATTCCCCCAGTAACGCCCATACAGCCAGTACTGCCCGGGCCTAGTGCCCCCACAGCGCCAGTCCCAAACTTGCCAAATCCAGTGCTTCCAGTGCTCCCAAGTACAGTCCCCGTGGTGCCCATACCTGTGGTAGCGCCAGTGCCCAGTACAGTAGCTGCGGTTCCCATACCCGTTGTACCGGCAGTGCCAGTGCCCAGCATGTCCCCCGAACCTACTCTGATTCCCCCGCAGCCGGTCAGCTTGCCACCAGCAGAGGGGCGGGATGACGTGGGCACGATATTGGCCGAGATTAGAGGGGTTTTGAGCACCTTGACGCCTGCTCCCAATACTCCTCCCCTCATGTTTTACACCCAGTGCTGTGAATGTTATGCTTGACCTAGCCCTAAATATGGCCCTTCCTGATCTGCTGACTGATTCAGTGCCTTGTTTTTGAAAAGTGGTGGCCAACTGACCATGAATTGTTATGGGAGGTGGTAAACATAAATAACTCACCTTTGCTCCAGGAGCAAATGGCAAAAATGTATTTCAAAATCATCCACTACTTGCCCCAAGTCGCTTGACAAGATAGTGGCTAGGGCGACAAGACAGGCCTTCTCTGGGCACCTATAATCCCCAGACCCTTCACCCTTCACCATGGACGTCCGAATGACTGCAACCCTTCTGCAATTCAGAAAGAAACTGAAGACTGCTCTCTTGAAAGAACCGTACATCCTCGGAACTGCAGGTCTCCTGCTGCATTGTAAACAAGTGTGTCTCAGGGCTAGCACCTCTGTTCAGCATTCTATCATGCATGACAAGGTTGGTGATATTCAAATAACTTATACATTTATACATACAATACTCTGTTAAGCATAAGGTGATATGAATGACGCAATCCGTGTTTGTTAAACAATTCATTGTTTGCATCATGATGTGTATGCCAGTTATTTGGCAGCGTGGCACATTTGGGTGCCTCGGCATTGGATGGTTTTATGAGCCAGAGACTAAACTACGGTCGGTTTTGCACATTTCAATTATCCGAACCCTGGTCTGTGTCATTGTTGGGACTTGAGTTGGCTGTCTGCGCTGTCCTTTGTTTGCATGCACTTGTCAGCTGGTTGTGTGTTTTCCAATGTCAAAGGGCTCCGGAGATGGGTGGGGGGATGAGGAGGGCCTGGTGACGTTCAAAAAATGTACTCCATTAATTTTATGGCGTTTTTTTTTTCGTTACTGGTCACTGTTATATTGTGGCGTTGCAGCAAGTGTCAGTGCGTTAGTTGATGGAGGCGCTGGCCAGAGTGCTAATGTGTGCGAGCTGATACCCAAACAGGTGTTGCGCATGTGTACTCATTTGTGACTTGGTATGCGGAGCTTCATGGGTCTAGTGCGTGTCATTGTATACGCATGTAAGGGTGATGCCGAAGGAAAGCTGCCCACCCCACATTACACTGTGACCTAATAGATACATTGGCTATTTATCTGCAAACCTGCTCAATTTCAACCACTTCTCCTTGCTCATTTAAATGCCAATTAAACAAAAGGTTTCGGTGTTAAATACTTGCAAATGGCCCTGTTTTGTCGTTATTTGATCATTTGATTCGGATTTGACGAGCAGTTTTCTGGCTGGCGTTATTCAGGCAGAGTTACAGGCCATTAGGATCCTACAAAGACGTCATTGGTGTGCACTGTAGATGATGAACTTTGCCCCGGTAGAGTTTCCGGGTAGAGCGCGGTGTCCAGGCTCTGGAGGGCTTTGTTCCAGTGCCAGGCATCGCTGGGTGTGAGGATGCCTGGGGGCTCATTTCATTGCCCGGTGGTAATGGCGCACCAGGGGCAGCGGCGCCGCCTGAGTGCACTCTGAAGGGGCACGTTAGCTCCCGCGATGACCTCCTTACTGCCGCGCCATTATTGTTCATCTGTAAACTGGGAGCGCAGCTTTAATTGCATCAGCAGAGCGATGCGCTCTCGCCTGCCAAGTGCGATCACGCGTTTAAAATGGGAAGCTTTGAATTTCTCTGCCAATTTTTGCTTTTCTTTCCCTGTGAAAGAAGAGTTTCTGGTTTCAAGGCCTTCACCTTTTGATGCTCAACAGTTTAACAACTGTTCAGAACATAAACTATTTGATGATTTTTTTAAAATATTTTATTTAATGTGGCATTTTTCATCTCTTACTTTTGTAGTCCGACGTAATGCCGCAAGGAATGTTATTTAAACAGGTGTGCAAAATGTGCGTGAATTCCTTTAGCTAATTATGCGAAATTTAATGAAATTTACACGTGGAATTTCACGAACCGCCAACCAGGAATTTAGCAACAAAACGCAATTTGTACTAAAATAACGTCATCATACTGTTCATTGACGTTGATCTCGTGTTCCACGATAATATCAACCCCCCTCCCCCAAAGAGTCTGAAAATTACAAGATTTGATGGAAAGATATCATTTCGGGGGTTTCGCATAAATCGTGTAACTGGAAATTATAAAAATTATTCGAGATAACTCTGGCGTAATGAACATTTTGCCCAGCTTTTCTTTTGGTGCTGTAAAATGTCCACCCCATCTCTTCTAAACTTCTTCTAAACTGTTGGTGGCCACAGATGGCTGGGTTGCTATATATGTAGCTGGTACAATTGTAATTTCCTTTCCTAATGAGAAGAACGTTTCTGTGCTTCCAATTGAGTGATGGATGTGCATACTTAACTCGATCTGAGCCGCTTCTGGGCACCTTCCGATGCTTTGTTTTGCAGATTATCGTTTCTGTTACAGATGGGGACTTCAAAGCACCATCGTGAGTACAAAATCCCTCGTATCTCCACTGGTGTTAGGCCTTATTGGTACTTCAGGGTGAGGTGCAGTTTGAGCTCCTATGGTACAGTCCGCTCGGGACCATAGCGGGGCAAAACTGTGCCACTCAGGGCGACCCATTTGCAGAGCATCAAAGGAATGGGTAGAAATTGTGGTTGCTTTCATTCACAGCAAGTGTGGTGTTGACCTGCTCATTTTGGCCTTTGCTCGCTCTAAAACTACAGTTCATATTATTTTATGGTAGCAGTTTGTGCCTGGAAAGAACACCCTGGAATATATTATATTTTTGTAATATATTCTTTAAGTTTGGATAACAAGTACAATGCAGTGGGTTTAATATTTCAATAGCCTCTTTCCTAGTCATCTCACTTGTTAATCTACGTTATAAAACCCTGTAGTGTGGTTGTAATGTTTTCATCTGCAGGTCAAGTGGTGAGGCTGTGTGGGGTGGGGTTGTTTTCAATAGGTAATTACTACACAGTATTCAGAATTTAGGATATTGCTGTGATTAACGTATCATTTATTGATATGGGGCATTAACAGAAAAGCATCAAAAACAGGCACATCCGAATGTGTAGATTTAAAGTCTGTACCAGTGGTACATGGGGCTTTGGTACCCACACTGTCCTTCCTGTCCGAAATTCTATACTCTTCCTGTTTCATATCTTTGTTGACTTTTATCCTCGGGCCTTGAAAATTAGATAACTCTGCCAGCCATTGTACGCAATTCGGGCCTTGTCCTCAGAAAGACTCTCCCTCTAGTAGGGAGCACAGAGTCAATAGAGTAGGTTTATGTATGTTACATTTTGTGTACTAAGAGACGTAACATGTCTAATAAGTTGTATTTATCAATGTTTTAACTATTTTCTATGGGGAGGGGGGCTCTTAAGAGTACTATGAAGATTTACCCCAGTTGTTTCTAAAAAGTTTAGTGTAGCACTACAACTATGGTATCCAAGTGCCTGCTAGTGAGATTAAACATACCTTCTGCACATCAAGGCCTCAAATGCGCTAAGTCACGTCCATGATTTTTAAATATCTTAGGGAAGTATGTGCTTTTGGCTGTCAAATCCACATTTAACTTGACGTTATCTTGGGTATAATAATATACGTTATGTTGGTTGCTTGTATTGTGCTTTCTGCAATCTTGACTGTTGCATAGTGCGTAGCAGGGAATGGAAATGTGGAGCGAGCAGACAAGATAGAGGCAATAGGAAATGTAGATCATTAACTGCACTTGATCAGCATTTACCCTAGTTAGGTCTGTTTAGAGCATGGGTACTCACAAACTTTCTCTCAGGGGCCAAATTTACAGTGTAGTTTGTGTCCGAGGGCCGCACCGGTGGGGGCGGGGTCAGTGGGGGAGGGGGCGGGCTGGATCAACAACAAAAAAACTATGACCATGAGGTTGATCACAGGTCCCTGCAGCAGATGCCTTCATCCACTGAGCCACCAGACCCGGCATACACACATCTCTCTCCCTCCCTCGCTCCCTCTCTCCATCCATCCCTCCCTCCCTCCCTCCCCCCTCTCAATCTCTCTCTCTCTCTCTCCCTCTCTCCCTCTCTCCCTCTCTCTCTCCCTCCCTCTCTCCCTCTCTCGCCCCCTCTCTCCCTCCCTCCCTCTCTCCCTCCCTCTCCCTCCCTCTCTCCCTCCCTCTCTCTCACCCCCCTCTCACTTTGCCAGGGCTGGTTTTGGTTCCCAGTCCGGCCCTGACTCTCTCTCTCTCTCTCTCTCTCTCTCTCTCTCTCTCTCTCTCTCTCACTCACTCACTCACTCCCTCTCACTCCCTCCCTTGTTCCCTCTCCCTCCCTCTCACTCCCTCCCTTGTTCCCTCTCCCTCCCTCTCTCCTCTCTCTCCCTCCCTCCCTCTCTCCCTCCCTCTCTCCCTCTCTCACTCTCTCCCTTGTTCCCTCTCTCCCTCCCTCTCACTCACTCCCTCGCTCTCTCCTTCCTTCCCTCCCTCGCTCCTTCCCTCTCCCTCACTCTGTCTGTCTCTCACTCCCTCTCTCTCTCACTCCCTCTCTCTCTCACTCCCTCTCTCTCACACTCCCTCTCTCTCACTCCCTCTCTCTCACTCCCTCTCTCTCTCACTCACTCTCTCTCCCCCTCTCACTCTCCCCCTCTCTCACTCTCCCCCTCCCTCCCTCACTCTTTTCCTCGCTCTCCCCCTCCCTCCCTCCCTCCCTCTCCTCTCTCTACCTCCCTCTGTCATCTCACCCTTCCTGCGTGTCAGATGGGGCTGAGACCGCTTCCAGGTGCACACACACACACACACACACACAGCCACACCCAAGCACTTCACAGGTCGTTAAAGGCCATTTGCATGCTAATGAGGCTTTGTGGTATTTCACCTCATCTTAGGCCCCTGCAGCTCCACTCTTGCTATGCGAGAATCACCCGACCCCCACAGAGCAGCAGAGACTCTCAAAGTCGCGCTGCAGCAGACACTCTTTAAAAAAAAGAATACTACATGGGTACGATGTTTGGACGGTTTGCGGGCCGCCGAGGAAGGCTTGCCGGGCCGCCCCATTGCCCGCGGGCCGTACCATGAGTACCCTTGGTTTAAAGTCTCTGTTAATAAATAAGGATGGGCCCAATCGAACAATCATCAATCAGTTGAATGTTAGTCATAACAGTTCAGTTTTGACTTCTCCCAACTTGTTTGTAGAATGATGCTGCCCCAAATATGGGGCAGGTTTTTTGTACCCTGCCTTCCTATTAATTGAAAATCTTGCTTTTTTTTCGTTTTAATCTTGGTTGGTATAGCAAGTTAATAATAATAATAATAATAATACAATTTATAAAGCGCATGGTTACGCCATCTCGGCGTGTCCCTGCGCTAGGTGAGAGGGAGTAGACAGAAGCGAAGCAGAACTACCTTGCGCTAAGCAGAGAGCAGGTGGGTTTTCAACAGCTTTCTGAACTTAGTTTCAGAGCATTCCAGCCTCAGGGGGATCGGCAGTCTATTCTAGTTCTGAGCAGCTGGAAACCGGAAGGAATGACCACCCATTTTGGCCTTCTTTATCTTGGGGATTACCAGCTGCCCCACCCCGCTGGATCTAAGAGAATTACTAGGAACATACTTAGTAACTAGGTCTCTTAGGTATGCCGGACCCTCGCCACGGACAATACGGTGGCATATGACAAACATTTTGAACCATGCCCAAGTTAAAGTTAGGTAACTGAATATTTCTGTCTGGCATGCGCGCACCAGTTCAATAGGCCATAACGTTGCAATGTGTCTTGATCATAGACTCCACAGGCAGCAAATAGAGGGCTGATAGTTCAAAAACATTTGGTTGGCTTGGTTTTGTAGTTTACCTGTGAGCTTTTTGCTTAGCCTGTGTAGATCATGTTACAGTGGTACGAGCGACCGAATACCATTCATTATGTGTGTTTCCCAGCAAATACTTTTCAACAGTGGAATTTCATTCTTTTTTTTTGGTGCATGGATTTGCATTTGAAGCATTTGAGCACATTATTGTGTTGAAAACCATGCCCATGTAGCTGAATTTGCGCCGAGTGACACCTTGGATTAGCAGGCCTGCTGAATTGGAGTGTGAATGGGTCTAATGACCCCCTACTTGGCATTTCAGATGTGGATATGTTCAAGGTTAGGAACATTTCTAGTATTCATTAATGAACGAGGTTTGGCATCTGTTGGTATTAGCCACACAGTACAGATTGCCATCCAAGCAGGCATCAACTTGAGTGGGGATATGCCTTTAGTGATGAAAAAGGGCATATATAACTATTGAACAGCGGAAGAACCCATGAGCTCTCAGGGAATCTGTGTGAGATCTGAGGCATGGATGATTCAAAGGATCCAAAGCCGACTTGATGGCTAGAAGCAAATCAGAGCTGCTCGTAAAAACCATATTATTTCTCAACTGTCTGAGGCAGGCAATGACCCGAAAATACTTTATCAGGTTCTCCGAACCTTCACTAAGCCTGTAGCTTGTGAAAGTCCAGAGACTGTGTCCCAACAACTGTGTAATGACACTGCTGGGTTCCTCTTGAATAAGATCGACTCTATCTACCAAAAAATTGCCCAATCTAGTATTTTGGTCCATACTAGTGATTCCTTTCTAAGCCCTCAGCACGAGACTGTTGAATCTGGCCCCACTAAACTGTCCTGCATTCCTAAGATCCGTTTCGACGATGTTAATTCACTGATCGGCACCATTAAATCGGGTTGCCCGGCGGACCTCGTTCCTGCCCGAGTGATGCATCTCATAGGAGACACTCTTAGTCCTACTATTCAGACCCTCGTTATCTGAAGGTTTAGTTCCACTGGAGTGGAAAAATGCCCTTGTCAAGCCCATTAGGAAAAACACCTCCGTCCCTTGGTCTGATATGT
The DNA here is from genome assembly GCF_964263255.1 of Lissotriton vulgaris. Classification (NCBI taxonomy): domain Eukaryota; kingdom Metazoa; phylum Chordata; class Amphibia; order Caudata; family Salamandridae; genus Lissotriton; species Lissotriton vulgaris. The sequence continues at coordinate 543,540,222 of NC_141700.1, read as the reverse complement.
CCAACTTGAGGCCCATCTCCCTTTTGCCGTTTGTCGGCAAACTGATGTAGAAACATGTCAACCTTCATTTCTCCAGTTTCATTGAGCAGGCCGGATGCCTGGACCATTCTCAATCATGGTTCAGGCCAAAGTATAGTACCGAGACTGCTCTCCTTTCGGTCACGGATACTATACGTATGTCTCTGGACAGGGGTTTGTCTGTGGTGTTGGTGCTGTTGGACTTGTCCGCAGCATTCGACACCATATCACATGCCATTCTTCTAAGAAGACTAGAGGAGATTGGCTTGGAAAAATCTGCCCTGGCGTGGTTCACCAGCTTCCTCACAGACCGTACCCAGCAGGTGAACATGGGCACTTTCAGTTCCACTCCTTCCAAAATCACTAGAGGAGTCCCGCAGGGCTCCTGTCTCAGCCCTACGCTGTTTAATGTTTATGTTGCCTCTCTGGCCAGTATTATGAGGTCTTACGGGTTTGTACCCATATCATACGCCGATGACACTCCGTTGTTGTTTACCTTTAAAACCTTCACTCCTGTGGTAAGGCAAGCCTTCTCGAGTGGCATGACGGCGGTCGCCAGTTGTATGGCCAACAACTTTCTCCAGTGTAATGTGGGAAAGTCAGAAGTCATGTTGTTCGGGGAAGCTAAAATCCTGTGGGCCCCTGACTGGTGGCCTACCAGCCTGGGAGAGGCCCCCTCCCCTAAACAGGTGGTGAAAAATCTGGGGGTCCGCCTTGACCAAGACCTCACACTTGTACATCACGTTAACATCACGGTGGGGTCTTGTTTTCATGTCATCAGCCTCCTTCAGAAGGTGTTCCCTCTCCTCCCCGACAGCTCGAGGAAGACCTTGGTTCAGGCTCTCGTGTTGAGTCGATTGGACTACTGTAATGGTCTTCTCCTAGCGGCCAATGAGGGCGTTTTAAACAAACTCCAAGTAGTACAGAACACCGCAGCACGCCTGGTGACAAGTGCCCCACCCAGAACTCCATCCTGACCCCTTCTTAAGCTGCTCCACTGGTTGCCCATCCGGAAACAGGTGGAATTTAAGACCTGCTGCGTGGTGCACAAAAGTCTGCATAATCTAGGGCCATCCTACCTAGCTGACAAATTTGTCCATCGCCCCTCACGAAACCTGCGCTCAAGTAACCAGCTGTTACTGCAGGTTCCCCGAATCAGCAAGACCAGACAGGGAGGACGTGCCCTCTCTGTGATGGGTCCACGACTGTGGAACAACCTTCCCCTTTCCCTTAGGCAGTGTACCAGCCACTCAATCTTCAGGAAGAGTCTTAAGACCACGCTGTTTCAGTACTAGCGCCCACCTCTCCTTGCTCCCTCCGACAGCACTGCGCGGAGATACACCTCCGGGTGTGATTCCGGCGCGTTATAAACCCATAAATAAATAAATAAATAAAATATGATGGAGGAATCCTTTTTAGAGTACCCACAAAAATATCATGACACTAAGGGTGGCATGCTGCAGAGAGATGGGCGGTCAGAGGCATGATGTTTTTAAGAGAGAGAGAAACAGTAGGTACTCTCAATGTTTGCTAGTATGGATTCAATTTTGAGGGGTCAAAATCTTGGTTAGAGGTCTGGAAATTGTTGGTGTTATTCCACATATGCTAGTAATTGTCATGCAACACTCTTTCAAGGATTTTTCTGAGTTTGCAGGATTGTGAATAGGTTATAAATTCCAGAAGAGAGGGATCTCCTAAAGGATTTTTTTCGGCACTGGGCAGCAGATTAACAGTCTGTACAGGAACCTAGCCTTTTGTGCTCTGTGATGTATTTATTGATTCAGTTGATCAAGTTCCTGTAGTCCTCAAAGAGGATCATATAGAAAAGAAGCCAGTATTGCAGTTGATTGCAGTTGATTTAAGTTTAGCTTCCTTTAGCTTTCATGGTGGTCCACCTAACCCTGTTTAGAGGATGGTGGTCTTGCCCTGGCGAATCTGCTCTTATGATTTTAAATTTGTGTTAATTTTTGCTGGTATTTAACCAACAAAGAGGACAAAGTTCCTGTGCCAGGGTGCAAAAAGTCACCCATGCATCGTGGTGCAAAAAGTCACCCATACTTAAAAAATTGGAAGAGAAAGAAAGGAAAAAGAGAAAAGGAGATTCCTAGGTATAAAATTGCCTGTATGTTTCTGGGCAGTTTTTTCGACAATTCCGTCTCCTTGATTATGTAGTGAGCAGTTGCGCATGAGCAGGGGAGTAGTGTGCCCGATTCAAGCTCATGCGCGTCTAACTCCGGTGCTCACACATGCGCATTTAGTTGCTTCTCACTAGGATTCCTTTCCTCCCCGGAAAAGGATACCGCCTCACACCTGACCCGGCCTGTGCATTTAAACTGGCGGTTTTGCCGTTGTGAGTCTCCTTACGGCAGAAGCGTGGTCTGGGGTAGGTTGCAAGAAGGCAGCACCCGCACTCAATTGTAAGTACTTCATAAGATGTAATATCCTGCACTGTGAGCACCCGGCCCAGCACTTCAGATAATTGGCTAATGTGCCTCTACGCTGCTGTCTTTGTGTTTGTTTTCACAGCCCGGTTACTTGCGGGGGTCCATAATTCTGACCACGTAGGATTACTACACACAGTGCTTGGTGAGCATATTCTTTGAGCACTTATAACTTTACAGTTTGTACGCTCGTTATAAGTAAACAAACCAGGACGATTTGCTTTTTTGTATGGGGCATATATATTTTTAAACCTTACTAGGTTGAGGACCATTTAATTCCTACCACCTTTTTCCAATATTCATGCTTTGTAGGGCAGGGGCCCAAACCAGACTAAACAATATACCCCTCCCCCTGTTTTTGACCAGTTACGTTTAACCTGTCCCGTGTGCCTGTCAACTTTACTGTTTATGGGTAATTGATGTACACACATGTGGTACATTTTGCGGCATCAAGTTTTCCTCGATGCTGTCTTATTACTTTGTTTTGTTCTTTCTCATTTCCTAGGCTTCATTCAGGAGTGGTCTCCACCTATTAGCCGTGACCATGATAAGGGTTCACAGGTTCTACTCCACCCTGATTGAGATAAGAGGGTAATTTTTAAACTCACTAAATCACGTGCACTTTACATATTCTTTACTTGATGGTCCTGACGAAGCGCTAACGACCTCTTGGCAACGGAAGCGCGAAACATGTTGACCTTGACAATTGACACCTAGGCATAATAGGCCTCTTGGGTCAATAATTTTTAGCAGTATTGACTGCCAAGGGTATATTTTTCAACATATCACTGCATGTTTACCCTTGTTTCAATTTTAATATATCACACTGGCACAAATTCCCTTTACCCTCCTCTTGACTCATAACCCGCACACCCGCATGCATCATCCGGCATTCCTCCAAAAGATCTCCTATAAAGTGACCCTTCTTGGGACCCGTAGGGAATTGCAGCGCCGGCCCTACGAGGAGCAAACGCCCGATGATGAAGCATGACACTCTTCGGGGTGTGTGAGGGCAACAGAGGAAACACAATGTCTTTCCCTCTTATAATTTTGGGTCCTTTATACCTAGGAATCTCCTTTTCTCTTTTTCCTTTCTTTCTCTTCCAATTTTTTAAGTATGGGTGACTTTTTGCACCCTGGCACAGGAACTTTGTCCTCTTTGTTGGTTAAATATTGACATTCGGAGCACGGACACTGGACCTTTATAAGCTCCTTGGGTCCCCCCCTCTCTTTTTGATAAATTAATTTTTGCTGGTACCTTACATCTTGTGCATTCTTGTACGTTTGGTTGTATATCAAACTGGAGTAGAAGATATTTTTAAAGCACCCGCTTCATAAATGAAGCTAAAATGAGGCAAAGGTGTTTTTTTCCCATGGCCTCCTTTTGAATGTTGCTTGGTGTATTTCCCTGCTGTGCTGAGTTCTACGGAAAGGTTCCGTGTTGAAGGCGGGGTCTTAGCTCATTGTGGCCCTTCGTTTTCTGGTTACTGAGCTTGTTGTGTGAGGCTTAAGCTCCTGGCGTGCACCAGGTGAAGATGGAATCCTAAAGCTGGAGGGGGGCTGGGAGCCTGACCCCAGATCTGGGCCGGACTTGGCTGAAGGATGATGGATTGCTGCAGCCGCTTTATAGCTGAGGTAGCAGCTGGTTGTAGCCGGTGTGTTAAGAGGCTTCTTGTGCCAATAGCCTGCCTCGCCAGCTTTTCATGAAGAAGTCTGTTGTAGCATTCTCCCAACCATTTCCCCCTTTCTTTTATCACATGTATTATATTTTTCTGCTCCAAGAGCTAGACAAGATGTGTACGTAGGTTTTTTTTAGCAGAGCCTGGACTGAATGCTTAGCACACAAAATACATATGCATTGTAAAGCTTGAACATTAAGTCCTTAATTGACCCTTTTCCTTTTAAAAATGTATAAAAGACTTGTATATTAGGTTTAAGTTATATGTAAAGACTGTTTTATGCTCTTTAAAATACGTCCTTGCAAACTCCATTTACGAGTTACTGCATCCACTACCCCAGCCAAACCAGAGCCAGAAATTAGTCTAAATCACCACCGGCTGTATCACATCTTAATGTATTGAACCAGTCGGAAATAGGATAGAAGCTTCTAATTTATTTTTGTAGCTGCATCAAATGTATTTTAGAATTGAAAAGGAAAATAACTGGAAGAGTATGAACACTCGGCTATAAAAGCAAGGGCTTTCATTTATCTTGTGCTCGGAAGATGTCATTCGCCGCTGTTGAGTGCGATTGGCATTGTTTTCTGCTATAATTACTTGGAAGATAATTTGACTATTTTTATAAGCGGTGGATCCCAGTGTTCATAGGTTGTGATAACATCAAAGGCAAAAGTTGGCTCTTACATACAAAAGGTACAATTAAAGCCAATTTTTTTTACATGTTGCCACTTACTACAAGGTGCTAAAACTCCCATGACCTTAAAGTGACTACTCAATAAGGAATTAAAGATTGAGATCAATGTGGCTGTTTTATGACTTATTGACTTTGGACCCACCGTATTAATCCGCTGGGGTCAAAAGGTAGTTTGTAGTCCCTGTGGTATTGTACAGCTCCATTAAAAAAGATCTTATAAAGCAGTTTGCCGTGAAAATGTTTCAGGCTCTTAGTTAATCAGCGTCTGTGGAAATTAACTTGAGTGCTGGCCATTTGGAGTCTGTTTCTGTTTTCGATTATTTTGGCTGGTAATTTAGGGTGCAGATTTAGAATTTGAAAATTGCCATTTGCCAATATTACCTTTGTACACCAGATATAATAGCAATGAAGTATGTCTGATCTAGTTTACAGTACGGTGGAAGACCTATCTTTCTTTGTCCTTCCATGCTCCGATGCTGACTGAATTATTTAGAGATTCATTAAGGGAGTGGGTTTTGTGGCACGGGGGCACAGTACAGCTTGGTGAGCAAACCAGCGCAGTGTAGAATATTAGCGGAGAAGGCTTTGGACAATTAACAGGTATTCAGAAATTATTGGGGGTTAGTTGTGAAATGGTTTCGGGTACATGAAGTAGCAAGGCATTTCGCAGCTTGGTTACAGAGTGAATAAGATTGCATCCATGGCTTCGGAGCATTGAGAGAAGACTGCAAGTTAGGTTGGCTTTAGCTTTTCTTAGACTGGATGAATTTGCAAGGGGTATTTGTGCGATGCAGAGATAGTTACTGGATTGGTTGTGGCAGTTTTTGAGTAACAACTGAGATTGTTCCATCCCATGAGTAGGATTGTGTTGGAGAGAAGTCATGCGAGAGACTTGAAAGGGTATGAAAGATCTTTTATCCTTGACGATATATGGCATGGACAAGGTTAAAGTGCCCATGATGTCTGCTTAGGAATGAGTGCATCTCGAAAAGAATGGCGGATGGGTATGTAAGTGCAACGATGATCTTCATCAGGCTAGTAAAAAGATTGCTTATCACACAAATGTGTGTCGTCGGAAGTTACATGTGTGTATGTAGTTTAGTGTCTCCTTCAGGGCCTGATAATTTATTTTGGAAATGGGATTCTTCACTTCCACTCCTCTGTGCTGGGCATTTTATTGTACTAGTCAATTTTTTTTAGGGTGTTGTATTTGTGTTGTTGCCAAGTTATGAGTAAAGGGTAAAATCGCACCTAGCCCCCAGTTCCCTCTGATTGTCCGTTGGTATTTTGCATCTTGATGTTTTAAGTTTAGTTAATGAGCCCTGCCACTGTGTTCGATTTTTTTTGGGGAAAGGTGTTTTTTGATGTGTTTGTGCTCATTCTTGCCATAACCAGCATTACTTTGCCAGAACAGATTCCAAATGTTGTTGCGACCCTGGATTGTAAGGCGATATAAATTCTCTGTGTTCATAAGAAGCCAATTAGTGGATAGCCCTTCCCAATAGAAAAGCTGTGTGCTCTGGGAGAGGGGCACATTAGAGCTTTTAAGCAGATATGTACCTGGATGAATAAGAAAGTACACATTTATGTAGTGAAGTCAAAAAGTGGTCTGCCCATGCACATTTGTTCTAATCTGCTACAGCATTTGTTGAGCAAGCTCTAGCTAAGTTATCAGAGAGCTTTTCTTCCAACACCTAAGGGAATCAACGTAGCAGAATAAAGAGTTAACCAGAAGCACCACCAAGCTTCTTTAAAGAAAAGAGTACTCTTGGGCTGATCAGTAGGTGAGGTGAGAAGTAAGGCCATTTTTATGTCAGGCCTACAAGACTGCCCGCGCGGTCTTTTGCAAGGCATATTGTGGCTTACTATGAACAAAGAGGGTATTGTAGCCCACCCATTGCTTACAATTGGTTGGCATTCTTTCCCCCTCTCATTTGTCTACTTCTTATTCATGTCCTAGCTTCTCAACCATGTGTTTGTCCCTCCCGGGAAGTGTTGCCTTTTTACCATGTAGATTGTTTGCCTGGTGTCTGCTCAATGTTGGGGAATTACTTATTTCTTTTTGTGTAAGATCTCCGAGATCTCACTTGTGTACTTCCCTGTCCTATGTGCTGTTGCCTGTCCCCATGTGCTTCTCCTTGCCCAGCTCCCTGTTGTGCACCACTGTGTGCTTCTCTGTGTGCATAGCCTCTGCTATCCCCTGTGTTCCTTTGGTGCCCTGCTGCCCTCCCCATGTTGCTTACGTGTCGTCCCACCCTCTTCATGTTAGTTCCTTGTTCCTCCCCTCACCTAAGTTTCTTCAAACACCCTGGTCCTTCACCCTGTTGCTTCCGCTGCAACCCGTCTGCTTTAAAAAATAAAGGAAAAAAAAGCTCAGTCTGTTCAGTAATTTAGTGCTTGCGCCATCAGAATTATACCTGGGGCTGTGTAAAGTGTTTTTGTGTTCCATTAGCCATGCTGCGTGGTATCTAAGATGCCGTGCAGCGGAAACCCACTGGCAAGGCCAATAGCTCACAAAGACTAGACCTATTGGCTTTGCCAATCCTTATTCCATCTGGCACAGCCAAGGATAGCCAGAGAAAATGTTATTTGAACGTTCTACTAGTCCAGGGCAATTAAGAAAAAAATATTTTATTACAGTTGTGAATTTGTGATGGATGCTTCTTAATACCAAACTGTACTTGAAAGAGACTGTCTGGAGCATCCCTTAGAATATTGTATTTTGGGGTCAAGATTAGCATCATAACCCTGCCAGCTCAGAGACCCAATACTGATAATACCGCAGTAACATGAATTCGGACACAGTACTTGAGAAAATATTCAAGACTGGGGGCTAGTTGATAGCTTTTTATTCTTATTTTTGATTTTATCAAAAGATACTTTTTTTCATATTCAAAACACAAACATGTACAACATATTTATCAAAAAAGTCACAATAGGGGGGTATCATTCGTCATATCAATCATATCACAATCATACAACATGCAAGCATTCGTGGGGAGAAGGGGTGCACTAGATAAGAAAGCTACAAAATTTACCAAAACATACAATATTTACAATATAATATCAAACATAAGACAAGAATAACCACAGTCTGCAAAAACACTTAAACAATATTTTCATTTGGTGTATGATCGATTATACCGTACATTCCTATAGTCAAGTATGAGAATACTTTCTAAATGTTTAGAGAAAGGATAATGTACAGGGATTAGTGATAAGCAACAATTATCCTGACATTTACGCTTATCACTAGAGCAGACAGGAATGTGGCTTGGGCCTACGCGTTTCGAATCCCAATGACTTGTAGGGATTCTCTTCAGGGCCTTTAGAATTCTCTGCAGAAGTGAAAAAAGAGAAAAGGGGAGGGGGGAACAAAAATTGGAAAATGCTCAGACAGGCATGGTTAGTGTTAATAACACGATCACTATCAGTCACCTCACTCAGTTACCACCCAGGTCTCTACAGACTTGTCACTAGTCTAGTGTTCAAGGAAGACATGGGGATCTTAACTAACTGGTCTATGATGTTACTAGATATGAAGCAAATCAGCCAATGGATGAGTGGACAGGCGATCTATTACTCACCTTCTGTACTTAAGAAAGAAATAGTCTCAGGGGTGGGATAGGTTGACACAGTTAAAATGATGGTGGACCTATAAGGGGGAGATGAAAAAGTGTTAAAAAATAGAAAACATTCTAGATTCTTTGTGCACTGCCGGTAGTAGGAGAGAATCTCACCTAATCAAGTTCAGGTGGAGGAGGCCATGTGAGAGGTAGCTGCCTAGACACGTCTTGGAAAATAAATGAAAAAAGGGGTTTTTTAATTGGACCATAAGGAACACTAATGTGCAAAAACGAAAAATACTAAACTGGACTTTACCGAAAATGATAATTTGAAGAGATGAAAAGTTGTGCTCTCTTCAAATTATCATTTTCGGTAAAGTCCAGTTTAGTATTTTTCGTTTTTGCACATTAGTGTTCCTTATGGTCCAATTAAAAAACCCCTTTTTTCATTTATTTTCCAAGACGTGTCTAGTAACCAAAAAATCCGGCAGCTACCTCTCACATGGCCTCCTCCACCTGAACTTGATTAGGTGAGATTCTCTCCTACTACCGGCAGTGCACAAAGAATCTAGAATGTTTTCTACTGTAGAGACCTGGGTGGTAACTGAGTGAGGTGACTGATAGTGATCGTGTTATTAACACTAACCATGCCTGTCTGAGCATTTTCTAATTTTTGTTCCCCCCTCCCCTTTTCTCTTTTTTCACTTCTGCAGAGAATTCTAAAGGCCCTGAAGAGAATCCCTACAAGTCATTGGGATTCGAAACGCGTAGGCCCAAGCCACATTCCTGTCTGCTCTAGTGATAAGCGTAAATGTCAGGATAATTGTTGCTTATCACTAATCCCTGTACATTATCCTTTCTCTAAACATTTAGAAAGTATTCTCATACTTGACTATAGGAATGTACGGTATAATCGATCATACACCAAATGAAAATATTGTTTAAGTGTTTTTGCAGACTGTGGTTATTCTTGTCTTATGTTTGATATTATATTGTAAATATTGTATGTTTTGGTAAATTTTGTAGCTTTCTTATCTAGTGCACCCCTTCTCCCCACGAATGCTTGCATGTTGTATGATTGTGATATGATTGATATGACGAATGATACCCCCCTATTGTGACTTTTTTGATAAATATGTTGTACATGTTTGTGTTTTGAATATGAAAAAAAGTATCTTTTGATAAAATCAAAAATAAGAATAAAAAGCTATCAACTAGCCCCCAGTCTTGAATATTTTCTCAAGTACTGTGTCCGAATTCATGTTACTGCGGTATTATCAGTACTGGCAATCTCTTTTTGTTATGTTGTATGACGGCTCAGCCATACTGATTAGAGCCAACCCCTAGTTGTTTATTAGCTCAGAGACCCAGCATTGTTGATTTGGTGCTGCAGTAACATGAAGTAATCAGAAACATTTAGAGCCAAGCCTGCCTGCCCAATTTCTAGTGGCACCACTAAGAGTTATGCATGTCTAAAGAGTTTTAAAATTCATGGGCACGAATTTCGACATTTTGTAATTCCGCACACTAAGTGGAGAATTTGAGCCCGTTAACCTTGCTCAGCATGCCACTAGCTCAGTAATGCCAATGAGAATATGAGAACAGTTTCAGAATGCATTACTGCAGACCCAGTATAGAGAACAAATTTTGTCAGTACCCCTTGTTTGAGATCTTACTGCTGCATGTGACAACGTTCATTGGTCAGTCTGGAAGCTCCTTATCTAGAACCGAGCATTTCACAATGTTTTCAGTGATTTGTTTGTATGCAAAGAACCTTCTCCACACTGAAACTTGAATGAACCTCTATTTCTGAGGCCACCAAAAACGTGTTCCGAATGCACCCACTTGATTCTAAATAGTGCTCAGTCAGTTCCTTTGATCATCCATCTGGAAGCATCCTTAACATGATAAACCTAGTTGTGTCCTAGGTGGAGAGGATGTGGCTGCAACCACCGGAGTTGGCATCTGAGCTGATGCATGACATGTTTAATTCAGGCTTCATTTACCCATCTCGCTCTATCTCTTATCTCCTTTCTTTCTCTCTTTCTTTTTCTTTCTCTTTTTCTCTCTGTCTCTCTCTTTCTTTCTCTCTCTCTCTCTCTCTCTCTCTCTCTCTCTCTCTCTCTCTCTCACTCTTTCTGTCACTCTTTCTCTCTCCCTCTCCCCCTCTCCCCCTCACCCCCTCTCTCTCCCTCTCTCCCTCTCTCTCCCTCCCTCTCCCCCTCTCTCCCTCTCTCCCTCTCTCCCTCTCCCCCTCCCTCTCTCTCTCCCAATCCACATGCTTTGCTCCGCCTGGCACATCACTAGCAGTGGGTACTACTATTTTCATGAAGATGATTTTAGTCACCTGGTTGCAGGATATTTAACACCGACCCTGTGGTGTGTTTTAAAAAAAATATATATGTATAGATTATCTAGATATCTATCTAGATATATATAATTCACCATAACTATAAATCACCAACTATCTATGTATTCATTAGTAGTACGTGTGACACGTAATAAAGTAGTCATGCCAGACATTCGTTGCACTGGAAAAAGTGGAGACCTTCAAGTGCATATACTACAGCATACAACGTCTATATACAGAATATCTTACTAGCATTTAAAATAAATCATTATGGCTATAAGAACCCAGTCATTCGGGGAATTGAGCTCGACTGAGTGTCTTGGGATTGTGATGATAAGTATTGTTGGTAAAGTCCATGTGATTTTTAACCATTGATCACGTAGTAAGGATTCACCAGCTTCCTTCTTCAATTTACCTGTCACTCAGTGAGTTCACTTCAGAATCTATTTGAGTACCATCTTTCTGCAGACTTGGCCGTTTCAGATCCATCTTTCTTTAAGTTTCATACAGCGTGCCCGCACCAACCGAGGTATTTTAGTGTTTTATAATGAGGTGATGTAGTTTTTGTGTGATGTCATATGATTCCTCTGGTTTCTGTGTGTGTTGGAATGAGGAGAAGCTACCATGGGACAGAGTTGATAATATCAGATTACTCCTGAGCCTTTTATGTGGTTTCCTAATTTCTTTAGTTATCTACTTGGTAATAAATATGTGAACCCATTTACCTGCCTTCAATCATCTTAACCTGGATCCAAGCATCGCTTATTGTTGTATTACTGACCCACAATAGCATCACTGGGCTGCAATGTATATGTTGATAATCCATTGTTTGTATCAGATATTCTTAAAATAAATTATTACAGTTGGATATGAAACAGACCATGGAGAGATTCAAGCACTTAGTTTAATTAGGTTGACGATGTCTAGTTCTGTTTATCAGCAGCCACTTACAAAAGAACTAACTAGCGGCTCGCCATGAGCACACAAGAGACCAATTTCTTCCTCTCCTATTGATTTTCAATTTAAGGAGATGGACGTCTTTATGAAGGAGTGAGAACAAAATAACTCTGATTTTGTGACTTTCGTGTAATTGTGATCTTAATTTTATACACTGAGATTTGTTTAAAATTCCTGTTTTGTGGAGGAGTGAAACTAGGTTTTTGTAACTGAATGTTTTAAAAAAAAAATATATATATATGTATGTCTACTTTCTTAAGTAACAAGTACCTACTAAATTTATTGTCAAACTAGCCCAGATTTGCTTAAAAAATAACTTTTTCAACTTTAAAGAAAAGTTATACCTTCAAATCTCCGGGGTGGCAATGGGTTGTAGTTTTTCTCCGGAAATGCCAATTTGGTGATGGGCCAATTTAAGCTTAGATGGATATATAGCGACACCAACCCATTTAAACATCAGGTTGAGTTTTGGTGTCGCTATACAGATGACATTTTTATGATCTGGAACGGATATGTGACAGAACTTACTGAGTTTCACAATTGGTTGAATCATCGAACACTAGAATTTAACTTTACGGTGTCAAGTGACCCCCACAAAATCAATTTTTTGGATGTTTACATTGAGCATGAGGACGGGAAATTGTGTGCCAATTTATACACTAAATTCACAGACCGCAATACCCTGCTGCACTTTAGCAGTAATCATCCCCGTACCCTAAAAGAAATCTGCCATATGGCCAATTTCTCTGCATAAGGAGGTTTTGTAGTAATAAACGATTCAGAAAAGGGGGTGGTGATGAACATAGTGTCTGAATTAAGCAGACCACTCTTACCCAGTCCAAAGATCAGGGCTTGATCCATCACCGTTATTTAGCTCACTGCACCATCCCAGCTCAGAACCTGACTATATGCAAATCAGTCTGTCCCTGGCCCAGTGCATCATGGGAACAGTATAAGAATTGGCTTGGTAGTTTGGTTTGCCCTGTTCCCATCATGCACTAGGACAGGAACAGACTAATTTGCATGTAGCCAGGTTCTGAGCTGGGATGGGGCAGTGAGCTAAAAAACGGTGATGGATCAAGCCCTGATCTTTGGACTGGGTAAGAGTGGTCTGCTTAATTCAGACACTCTGTTCATCACCACCCCCTTTTCTGAATCATTGTAGTAATAAACAACAATACTTTTTCCATGCTAATAATTTGAAAGAGAAATTGATTATATGAGGTTACCCTAAAAGACTAATTAAAGTTGCGCTCAAAAGAGCTTGGTACACTCCAAGAGATACCCTGTTGGTACCTAAGGATAAGGATAATACCAATACTCCACTAACGTGTGTACTAACTTTTGATCCAAGAGCTAACGAGGTCAAAAAGGTGATTCAAATAAATTGGAAACTGTTGGGCGATCTGGATATACCCAAACCCTTGTTTGTGTTTAAGAAAGGGCAAAATATCCGAAGTCAGCTAGTAAGAGCCAAGAGTAACACTGGTAAGGTAATGCCGAGAGATACTAGAGATCTTCTTGGTTTGCCTCCGGTGATTGGTAATTTCAAATGCCATAGGTGTGTGGCATGTGACCTGACGAGGGACTCTAAAGAAATTGATATCAATGGCAATGCACACATTCAAAAAACATTCTCAAACTGTAATTCGAAAAATGTGATTTACTGCATCGTGTCCATGCAAATTTTTTTATATTGGACAAACTATTCAGGCAGTGAAAACCCGGATTTTACAACATAAATCCAGGATCAAGTGTCAGACCATAGGGGCTCCTTTTGTCAATCATTATCTCACACACAACCATTCATTCAAAGACATGTACTGGTCAGTACTGTGCTGTGTGACGAATCTGAGTAAAGGAGAAACCGAGATTAAACTTAACCATCTGGAAGCGAGACTGATTGAAAAATACCAAACATCAAAAACATGGTTAAATGATAAAGATGAGGTTTAGTCATTACTTAGTTGAATAGTGTATGCGACCATGAGTATGTAAATAATTTGGCCGTAGTATGTAGAGAGGCTTTGTTTCTCTCTATATATAAAATTGTTTGATCTGTACCTGTTGATAATGTGACTGTGTATTTGTATATTGAATTCTCTTATTGTACATTCTGTAATTTATATGAAACTACCTTAGATTTTAAGAGGCGCTGGCAACTAACTGGGATATAAGGTTTCTTTAATATTAATTTGTGATAGATAATAGAATTAGTTTGTTTTGTTATATATTTGTCTATTTAGCCTTTTTTTTCATAATCGCAATATATTCATATACTTTTACATCACCTTGTTTTAGAATAATGATATTGATGGTTGATAGTTATTTAGGCACGATTGTTTGTCACCATCTTGGATCAGGCACTGATTTAGACCTTAAGCACTGAGTCCGTTTACTCTTTCCAGTTAAGAAATGGGAGTCGGTCGGAATAGTCTGTTAGTTTCCACGCACTTTGCGGGGCAGGATATAGATAGCCGGAGTTATACTTGTCTTCCGGTAGCGTGAACTAAAGGCGCATTGTAACTGATGTACAAACAGAGTTGATTACGGCGAGTGAAAGGGGCGGTATTTGGTTTTGGAGCGACTTCACAGTATTTGAATGATTGACGCCATCTCCTTTCTCCAACTACATGACTTGACATGTAAGTAATGGGGCCCGTTACAGTTCCTTGTGCCTTTTCCGAGCTAAGGCAATGAATATATGTGTTTTTAGTCACTATAATTTAGTTTATTTTTTTGATTCTTGCATTTAGAAAATTGGATAGCAGTGTCGTGTCCAGCAATAACATAGCACTACCCGAAGTGGTAGGTGCAAGAGACCGATTTACCTCGATTTTGAGAGGTAGAGGACGATACTGGTACCTTTGGTATTAAGAGGTGGAACACAGCTTATTGCTGGTATGTTTTTTTGAATTGTTGATATTGAATTTGTTTGCGGGTGCACTATTAGGTAGTAGGTACTATTCACACTTTGTGGTGTATTGGTTTATCGGTCTATCATGATATGGTCCTGTGCACTTAGGTGGTGTTATTTCATTTTCTTTCCTTTTTTCTTAAAAGAATGTTGCCATGACCTCGAATTTGCTTTCTCTATTTAGCTTTAGGGGCACCTTTGGGTGTTGGTGTCCGTGACTTCAATAGTCGTATATGTATATAGATATGTATTTATTATTATTATTGTTTATATTCCTTTTGTAGGTAATGCTGTACTTGTTGCCCAAAGTCCTGAGGAGGCCTTAAACTATTTTGATAGGCCGAAACGCGTCGACAGTTATCATAATCCGACACCATACAAATGTGGAATTGATTGTGAAAAATCCTACGAGAGCTTTTCAAAAAAAGAAGCATAAAGTTATTTCAGCTTCCTAGGCTCTATGACCATATGGTGATTGTGAAAAAGGAATTAAGGCTATAAAAGATTATGCCATGAATTTCCTTATGTAAAAAATTGCGCTTCAGTTAAATCCGGGAGAATAAGGGTATAAAGTTGTGTTTTTTGTGCATTATGCTTATGTTTTGTTGCACAGTGTATATAATGTGTATAGATATGACGTCTGGATATATATGTGTATAAAATGAAACAAAACCAAAAAAACTGATAATAATATTCAGTGTAAAGAAAAATTGGTTGACTAAAACGAGTAATCTAAACCAATTTCTTGTGTTTGTGCATCATTTTGTTGGTATAATAGTTTCTGATGGCGATTAGATGAACAAAGAATATTATGTGGTAGATTTATTCTGTGTGGAAATTAATAACCATGGACAGATAATTTGTAGGATCTGTCTTCAACTAGAAGGTTTCTTAAAAGAAATACCAGAGGCATCATTGTACTTATTTTGTTACTTTCTTTTTGTAAAATCTTTATTTTATGTTTTTTGTAAAATCTTTATTTTTGTTACTTTCTTAAGTAGGCAGGCGACACATGGCTTTAATTCAGTATTGTGCTTTTATGACTGTAAATTGCATGGTCGAATAAAGTTAACGATTGATTTAATGGAGTATCATTATGAACGTTGACTCCATTCTGGTAGCAGGAAATTAGATGAGGTAAATTTATTGCTGGATCTTTTGGTTGTCTGTTGCATTTTCTTAAGAAGTGTTTTGATGCGTTTTCCTATGTGATTAGTTCTTAGGTCGAGACTAGCGTAGGCAGCGCACATGCTAATGACTCTGAGTAGTGAGGGTACACCCCGCCACGCTTCTCCATTGGCTGGCCTCCTAAACGGCGGCCAGCCATTGGAGAAGAGGTCTCAGTGTTGTCATTCTCTCGCTGTAAGCCCCGTCCTTTTCGGATTTGGGGGGGGGTGTTTTTTCAGTTTGTTCTACCCTCTTCTCTATTGGCTGGAACAGTCAAAAACACGCCCCCCAGTCTGAAAAGGACGGGGCTTAGCTCTGGGTGGTTGTGAAGCGTGTTCACGGGGGTGCCTACTTCGCTTAATTGCCGCTTTTATTATTAATTTTGTGGGAGCCTACCCCGTAGTAGCCCCCTAGCGGGTGCCCACCCCGCCAGGGACTGTTGCATTAAAACAGGTGCCTACCCCGTATGGTAACGAAACTCACCGCCGATCGGCCCAGGAGTGCCCGGCAACAGAGGAAGCGTCCTCAAGTGCGCCCACAATGGCGGCCTCATAGAGGCTGCCGCGTCGGTCCCACGTGCACTAGGTCTGGGTCCCATGTGAACCGCGGCCTATAATGGTGCTGTTGCCCCCGGGGGCTGAAAGGGCGCTCGAAAGGATGGAGGCGGTACAGATGCGGAGTCACCCGCGTAGGTAAGAGCAGAGCCCGGAAGCCAAACTACATGAACTAACCGCACCGTTAGTATGCAACTGCACAGCCGGAAACAAGTCTTTTACACCACCCCAGTGCAGGTCCCACCAATGTCTGTTCAACAGCCCTTCGGGGGCCTGACTCCTCATGCACATTTCTGCCTTCTTCAAACTGCTGGCGTCCTTAGAGTGCTTTCTGCCACTAAACTTGCAAACTTGCAAGGTCCTCCTACTCGCAGTCGCTTCCACGTAAAGACTGCCCTTAACACCTTGCCCCATGTTCAGATTTCGCTCTGCTTACACATTCCATGCCCCGGCTTACTGCCCCTGCAACCCAGCACAACGCTCCTTCCAACCCACACTCCGTCAAATATCCTACACACACTGCTCCAACAACTAACTGACCATCACACATATTCCCCAGCCCAGCATGTACTTTCTAAGCACTGTTCACCTTTCCTTGCACTGTAAGCGCTGCACTTGCCCTACATGCTGTGCCCTGGATCCCTGCAAAACAAATTCCTGTTTAGGTAGCCGCCATACTCTGAGTAACTCTGTGTAACTCTGTGTAGCATCTTTGCCACTAACGTTTTACCCAGACCTTTTAAATAACCTGCCCCAAGTTCCCTACACTTACAGTGTCTGCCCAAATCACATGTATGACGTATGATTGCCTTGTCCAACTCCCACGGCACATTTTGCTCCATCCTAAATCCTCAGTGCACTGCAACATTTTCAATGTTCATTGTGCCCCAAGGGCTTCCTGTTATTGTGGCAGAGTCCAGGCTGGATACTGAATAGAATAAGAATGAACAGCAAGGTGGCACAGCCAATATCGACAAATTTCAATTTGTCACCACAGAAACCTTCATGGACCATCTTTTTTCCATGTGTAGGCCTAAAGCCTGATAGGAGAGATGGTAAAGCCAGTGATATTGATCATAAAGTTTTAAAGTTGCTTTATTATTACCTTCTTTTTCAGTCTGGGTTGAACTGGTAAGTTGGTGACGGCATTAATTACTTGGTGTCCTAGTATGGTTTCTTTAGTAAAGGTACTACTAGGTCTTTTTTGAAGACTGCTAATTGTGAGCTGATTAGATGCTTGCGTTCTCAAAAATATACCTAAAGTGGATATTTTTGGTTTGAAATTGGAAAGTCATTCAAAGGAATTTGGTCATCAATCGGTTTTAGGAGAGGGGTGAACCAGCAGTAGTGGGTGTAGTGAAGGAATAAGAGTACTAAAGAGCATGTCTGCTAAAGAAAAGACAATATTATAGTTTCACTTTAGGTTCCAATTGGGCAAACTTTATCCACGAAATGGCTGTTAAAGCGTGTGCATAGTTCTTGGGAAGCTGGTGTTGCATTATGTGGTATAAGACTGATTACTAATGAACTGCATTATTTTAATTAGGGTCTGGATTGATTGGATATTTTCTCAATTGAGAAGGCCCACATGTATCGTTTTGCTGTTGACTGTTTTGTAAAGTTTAGTTATGAAATGTAATTCATCTTATTTGTGGGTTTGTGATGGTTGCTCCATCTCACCTATAGTCTGCGGCTGCACCGGATTCGTTTTTGTTTTTTCTGTTTCTGGTTAAACCGGAGAAAAGAATGAGTTTGATTCTTGACTAGTTTATGTACCGTGCTTGCCAATGATGTCACACTTTACTGTGGAATTAGTGAAACTAGATAATAGAACCGTTCCTTGCGTTAAGACTTGCAGAGATGAACTGTCATATTAAATGATTACTGGGCAATATTATTTCGTTGTCATTGTTGCAATAGTGAGTTCTTTTTGGTATACTTTTGTGAATTCAACAAGACATTGATTAGGGTGTAATGTTCTCTAAGGGCAAGACAAAAAAGTGTGCATTCCAGGAGTGACGTTTTTACATTAGGTGGGTTTATTTGAATGAATCATTTCCCATATCTGCAAGGATGGATTAATAAAAAATAGGGTAAAGGGTGAGGCAGCAATTGTATGCACAAATCGAACACTGTGCTGTTACAAATTGAATGAGTGTTAAAGCTTTGATTAGCACGTGTTGCATGGCCTCCACTGTGATTCAGAGAGTGTGAGTTGCTACCGGCAGTGTGGGCTTAATGTTCTCTTGCAAAACAAGGTGATCTCAGTGACAGAAGCATGGTGGTCTCCAACTCGTGTCGTACTTTCAACTTATGTTCCTAATTGGGGTGAGATTGAAAGGGGCTGTTGCCGCTTGTTTCCTTCATAAACTCAAGGGTTCTGGACTATGGGGATTAAAGATTTAAGGCACTAGTAGTGTTGCTAAATGTCCATTGTAAACCCATTTGTATACTATTTTGGGTAAGAGTGTGTGTGGCTCTGTGTGTGTGTGTGTGTGTGTGTGTGTGTGTGTGTGTGTGTGTGGCTCTGTGTGTGTGTGTGTGTGTGTGTGGCTCTGTGTGTGTGTGGCTCTGTGTGTGTGTGTGTGTGTTTGTGGCTCTGTGTGTGTGTGTTTGTGGCTCTGTGTGTGTGGCTCTGTGTGGGTGTGTGGCTCTGTGTGGGTGGGTGGGTGGCTCTGTGTGTGTGGGTGGGTGGCTCTGTGGGTGGCTCTGTGCTGTGTGTGGCTCTGTGCTGTGTGTGTGTGTGTGCAAATGCAATAGGTCTCGCATTTGCGAGAGATTAAGCTTTTGGCATTGTAAATGACAATGCCATGTATTTATCTGTTTTCAAAACCAACACATAAATAAAGTTAGTCATTTAAAATGCCAATAGCTCTAACTTTTGCAAAGGCGAGACCGTTGCATTGTAAATGCTTGTTAGGATAATGATTAGTGCATTGACTAGCATATATATTGATACTACTTGATTTTTGTAACAGAGGACTTTGCCCTAATGTGGTATGTGTGTTTAGTGATGCTGTTGGGTGGAACAGTGTGGTGGTTGAGGTGAACCACCAAGTAAGACAGTACGTTTTCTATATTGTCCTTTAGTTCATTTACAATTGTTGGTAGGGGTGTATCTTCAGGTTTTCTATTCTTCTGGTGAACAGGAAGCCTAATTATAGCTGCGACCAGTGAAATTGTGGCAGCGTAGGACAAAATTATGCAGCAGGGTTGAATAAATTGTTGCAGCAAGAAAAGGCAAATTATTCTGAATTATGCAGCACATTTTGCGACACTGTTGGGACCTTATTATGACATTTTTACTCTTTAATACAGGACAAAGGTTTCACCTCATTATCTGTTTAACTCTCAAATAAAGCAATCCGCAATTGAAAGTTGACCAGTTAACCTTTGCAGAGGACCTGGATGGGTAGCATTTTTAGTAACTTTTGGTGTATTTGAGCTTGACTTTTTTTAAAAATCGAAATGTGTGCATTATGCAGCAGATTATATGACCCGTGTGTCAAAGCCATAATTCTACACCAATCGCTCAAGCTGTAGAATTGCATAAATCCAGTGGCTGAATTATAGTCCATTTATCTGAAAGACCATTACTGTTTAAGTGTGAGACTTTTTGCCTGTCTCTCTTGATAAGGTAAGCGGAAATGTATGGCTACTAGAGAAAGTGACTCTGACAAATTTTCAAGTTCAGTCTGATCCAATGCCATGTGGATGCCCTATGTATTCAATGAGATGTCTGAGACCGAAATAGAAGTCTTAGGCTAAATTCTAGTAGAGCGTGCTTACTGCTAGGTCGAAGTGGTGGTGGAACGCGTAATGTAATGTGAAACTCAAAAGCCCTGCTTATCATAGAATTCCAATTACTCTGATACAAGCGTGGTAAGCTTTGCTTTTAAGAATATACCGCTTTCTAATCAGATTTGAATTCGGAGAATGGGTGTTGTGAAATGGTAAACGCGGATGCAAGTCAAGGAAATTGTAAAATCACTGCTAGTCTAGGCACACACGCTAATTTCTGGTCTCAATGTGTTTGTTCCAGGGCTTTAACAAGACTCCTGCAGTAAGAATGCCACATAAGACGCCTCGATGCTGATCTCCGCCATGACCAGAGGTGCCACAGATATGCAACCTGCTTTTCCTGCAAGCCTTTTAACAGAAGTCATGAGGTACAGGGGACCCAAAGACTGAAGGGAGTCTGACCAACTTTGAAGGACGGTGGTCCTCTAGATTTGGGTGAGTTTAAGACCTTTTAGGACAGAGTATGACCATCTGTTTAGCAAGTAGGGTTCTTCCTGTAGTGTTGATTGTCACCTTTCCTCTGTGCACTACTTTGAGGTGGTCTCTCCTCGACTCGCCTCGCAAGTGTTCAATGGATGAGAAAACTACACTCTGGAGGGGCCAGGCTGCTAAAAATAGTTGATATTTATTTATAGAACCTTACAAGCAAACTTTTCAGATTTGTATTTAATTGGATTCAAGAAACTTGAGGCTCTTGCAGTTTATTTTTATCAGATGTAAAATAAAAGAAAAAAGAGAAATTTACCTCTGGCCAGCAATGTACATTTGATTGAGGTAGTTTGGGCTGGTAATTTACAAAGCATGCTTGGGATGAGGGCATGTGTATTGGAACAGCAACCATCAGATTAAGGCCTAATTACAGACACTGTGCCTTATTCAGAGTTGTAGGGTAAAATGTGTGGCATTGTCTGCAAATGTACGAAATTCCCATGAATCACTAGTTGTATATTTAGGGGTTGCGGTTAATGTCGCTTTTCTAGAGAGCTCAGAAGAGGCATATCAAGCAGTATTGGAATTTTGCTTATTTTTACCACCTGTTTTTCTTATTTTCCGACTATTTTCAGCCATTCAGATTCGCCAGTTTTTTTCCTGAAAAACGTGCTTTAGTTGGGAGAGAAGATTAATTACTCCATGAACATTAACAGTTGTAATTAACTTGCATCTTAGAATTCCGATGTTTGCCCACAAATCAGAATGTATCTCAATACTGGAAATAACGACTTCCATCAAAAGCATGAATCGTTGGCATCTCAATTCCTTTTCAATGCCATAGTCATCTTTTCAAATGTTTGTGTGTGCGAGCTATGCATTTTTATATTTGTTAACATTTATTCAACACCTTGCAGATTACGTTTTCAAAAACTACTAGATGAAACGTACCTCAAATAAGTGATGTTAAATTGAGGAGACTAGTGGTTTTCTTTTACAGGCAATTCTTTCGCTGCAAAACAGGCTTCCTTGATCTGTGTAGGAAGGAACACTAGAAGGCTTGCGGTTGTGTATTTTTATATAGTACAAAAAGGACCCACCCGGATAGTACAGCGCTTTACATAGAAACCAAATCTAAAACAAATAGTGTAAGGATCGAAGTGTAATATATACAGCCTAATGAAGTTAAACATTTGTTCCAAAACTTGCTCTGCGGATGAAAGGATGAACGTACATGGAGTGTACTAGAGTCAGGGCTTAACTTCTAAAACAAACAAAAAAGAGTGCAGGTACCCAAAGCTCTACTCTGAAGCACAGGTCCAGCACTATTAAATGTCAACGAGCTGAATGCCAAGGCTGCGTAGTTTGAATCTACCTCATGTTTCTTTAATCCATTACCAACACCCCTCCCTCTTTCTCACTCTTGCAGGTGCCTGCTTTTTTCCGTTGTAATAGATTTTCTGTCTTTCTCTTCCATCTCCTTTTCCCTTTGTGTGTTTTTTAGGTCTAGCCTAGCGTTGCAACGCACATGCGCTGCTCGCTCGGCGAGGCATATTGTGAGAGGAGATTTCATAAGGGGACTTAAAGCTCCGCCCATCATTTTCATAGGGTAACGTCAGCTTTTATGCTAAACGCTGGCTTCCCATTGAAAATGATGCTTTTTGGTCACTGCCCTTTCTCCCTTTTGGATGGCCCATCCGGACTGGGTCGTCTGCTTCACAGCTGTCGTGAAGCAATTTTTTATCTCTTGGAGGCGTGTAGTGAGGGATCATGTTTCCGAAGTGGTGTTTTTTCAGACCCAGCTTGTTTTGATTTTCACCACGGTCTGCTTCGGCTGCGCTTGAGCCCTTTGAGCCCATTGGGTGTTGCCCGCCTGACCCAAATACCAGTGTGTGGCTGGCTCTCGGAGTGCAACTTTCACATGCACAGCCATGTTTACAACGATTAACACGTTTAATTCAACTATTTGGATAAAGATGCTGTGCGATATTGCGGTTTCATTTAATTTCAAATGCTGACTTGTTTTCTTCAAGACATTGGAGATGTCCCTCGTGGAGATGATGATTTTCAAGACCGAGAGAGCAGCTGAAACTGAAAGAGAATTGGAAGTGCGTTCCACGCCTCGCTTTACATTTATCCCTTTAGCGTACAATAATAGTTTGCTTTAAACCGAGGCTTGGAACGCACTGTCTATATCTTGCGGTTGTAGTAGTAGACGGTTTCTGCAGAGAAAAGTGACAGGCACAGCCTTTCGTGTCTGCCGGTGGGGCAGAGAGATGGCGAATGTGGCGCTGGAGTTTGTGGCGGACGCTGGGGATGGTGACCTTCAGAGGCGCCCACTGCTGCTTCTTAGGCAACTTCCCCACCTGCAGCGGCTGCCTTGGAGCCAGCTGAGAGGGAAGCTGCAGCCCCGGGTACAGGAGGAGCTGAGAGAGACATCTGGGAGGGAGTGTGCATCTGATCTAGTATACCCCCGATAAATCGAAGAGAAGGAAGGTGCACCATAGCGAGTGATTGGGGCTCACCTGTCCTGTGAGTACGAGATTTACACCTCATTGCTCCACTGCTCCAGGACATGACATCAAGAGCCTTAAGCCCCCTCCACCTAGGAACGTTACCACACCTCTGACCTGTCTTCCCCTAAAGCCTAAGAAAAGGTACACTGCCGAGGGTCCGTGGTTTACTCCTGCTCTCTCATAAAAGTATATAAACCTAAAGCCTAGTACGGTGTACCCAGTGCTTTAATTGCGAAAAGAATAAGTGCAGATACTCACCTAAGTAGGGGGTGTTAGGGAGGGGGTGTTAGGGGGCGGGCCTAAAGGCGGATTATGGCCGTAGCTCTGAAAGCACTCCAGGAGTGAGTCATGCTCGGTGGGAAGAGAGAGCGGGGAGGAGCTGCACAAACAGCACACCCCGTCTGTGTACCTGGCACTGGGTTATGGGTGTGTAAAATCCCTCCTCTGGGCCAGCAGGTTGGTTTTATCTGGTTACAAAAAAGGGGAAACCGAAGGCATCATTGGAAACATGATTTTAGAACACCATTTCATTACAGTGCTTTCACTGGGCCGTTGATATACCTGGAGTGCACCTACAATTGGCATGCCCACGACCATTCAGGAAAATACTACTTCTGAAAGGCAGAAATAATGGCTTTTTCCCCAAGGCTCCTCCAGGGCTTCTTAAAACATTGTCTGCGTGGGAAGCGCTAACCTTCCCGGGTACAGAGGGGATCCGGCTTCTAGGGAGATCTAGTGCAGCTCCTTTTCCCGTCCTGTTTCACAAGTTAAATTAGTGGGTGCATAAACCTT
This sequence comes from Lissotriton vulgaris, assembly GCF_964263255.1. Taxonomy (NCBI): domain Eukaryota; kingdom Metazoa; phylum Chordata; class Amphibia; order Caudata; family Salamandridae; genus Lissotriton; species Lissotriton vulgaris. The sequence continues at coordinate 543,516,341 of NC_141700.1, read as the reverse complement.
TAACATTAGGTTATTTGCTCACATGGCTTGTCTGTTTGAACCATTTTTGATATACCCTCCTATATTCAAATAAGTGCCTGTTCAACTAAATGTGTAAGACTTAATTTAGCACAGTACTGTGAAGCGGTACAACCTGCCCGACAATGGAATTTTATGTCAGTTTAACCCGATCGTCTTTTGTACTGGACTCCCAAATCTCCCCTCAAGTGTCTTTGCCTTTATTATTGGTATATGCACACCAACGTGGCATAAGGACGCTGGAGGGGGAGGGAGGGTGTTGGCGGGGGGGGGGGGGGATTAAAAATGTCAATTCATTACTTATACAATGTATTGGGAGGGAGGACCTAAAACCAGCATTACGCATGTTTAAGGTATTGGCATTGTGAAACACAATGCCTTTTATTTGTTTTATTAAACAAAACCAAAAAGGCATTGTAATTTACAATGCCAATAGCGTAAACTCACGTAATGCGGGACCTATTGCATTGCAAATGCTTGTTCCTCTTTTGTGCTCAGGAAATGTTCAAACAGGAAAAATAAGTGCTCCAAAAATGTGTGCTGGTGCCTCCCACCGGCACAAATTAAGCACTGACTAGAGTGCTAAACAATTCAATAATGTCAAGGCAAAGCCAGCAAAGTTAGTAGTGAGGCGAGTTCATCCTTACTTTCATCAGTATAATATCCAGTGGAAATCTCGACTTAGTCTGAGAAACAACATCTAAACGTATAGCAATCTAGGCCTACGTGCACCAGCCATACCTGGAAGAAAAGTAAAATCTCTCCAATCCCTACAGCGCCAATGCAGAAAGAGGGGCAGGGTCATTCTACTGAGCCAATGTACCTGCAACATCTCTGCCATGAATAGAACTCCCTCCCAGGAACTTGTGGGAAGCTTAAGGGTGTTGGGTCTCTTGCAGTCACAGATCCTACTAGTGAGGCTGCAGAGTCACTCAGAGGTGCTTTTGCTGCTAGTACCTGTTCTTGTGCACTCAAGAACCCGGGTGACTAACCTAAGATTCTAGTAATCGCTCATTCTCACGCTTGTGTAGGACAAAGACTATTTGAGGGCATGGAATGAAGTTAGAGTTCTGAAGCTGATTCTATATGGAATACCAGCTAGCTTTGCAGTCTTTTTCGGAAACCTTTTGATCGCTGAATGCCTTCTGTTGTCCAAGGTTTGGTGTGGAATTACTAACCAGGAAACCTAAATCTATGTGGTATTAAAAAAATTGTTAACTCTAAATCTTGCTTAAAAATAGATGTCAACTTCCTTTTTGCATTGTGTGCTCTAAACTGCAGATAATCGAAAATTGCCAGTTGCTGAGGAAGATCTAAGACCATGCGTTTATCCAGCACTCACAGCTAGGATGTGATGAGCCATGTGCCAATTACCAATGACACTGGTGTGTCCTGTGTGGGTTGCATGACATAAACTCACTCCTAAACTCCAGCATGTGTTGGGTTAAAATGTACTGCTTACCAAATATTTTTAGTTGGTTTTGTATTTAGATTTTAACGAAAGTAGTTGTAGGAGGGTGTGCTATTTCCCCACAACTGAGAATTGGTCTGTTGGTGACCGGATGGCTTAGTGAAGTGTAAACTTGCCACTGACCAACACAGTGTTCTGGGGGTAGAGTCTGAATCCCAGCATAATAAGCTTTCCATCCTTCTGAGGTTAATATATTGAGTGCCTTGAATTGGATGTTTGAAACATCTGTTACAGTGGTGAGAAACCACAAAACGTTCTCACCTCTGCCCACCTCAAACATTCTTCCTTGACTGCTCGGTGGCAGTCACCACTTCCCTATGTTAGATTTTGTGGCTTTTCTCGCCCCATGAGACTCTTAGAGGCAGAGCGAGTGCTAGACTGAAAGTGATGCAAAGCTCTCCAGGCCCCCAAAGTCTTCTCTGCTGTGCTTAGTCTCCCTCCTCTCCCTGACATTGGTCCTTCTAATAATTGTCTCGCTTTGTCATGGAGCACAACTTAAAAACTAATGAAACCAGGTTTTAACTATTGAATAAGCAGATAGTCACCAATGTCTCATTTTCTATAATGCTAATGTATTGGTTAAATCTATTGTCCCGGGTAGGCCCGTGACTGGAATCGCCTCCCGACCGCCTTCTCACAGTGTTCCTTCTTTCCCTGCTCCGGGACAAAGGCATCAACTTCTTCCCTGGACACACTTCTATTTTGATTTGTTATAGGTGCTTTTATCCACAGCACGGAACATCAGTCAAGAAAGTGGTTAAAAAATCCTGAAATGCAATACAACTCACGAGCGTGTGGGGGACACCCCACCAGCCCCAAGCTGGCTTGCTGTTCACCTAACATTAATTCAACCTCAGATCCTGGCTTTAAAGCCTGTCCACCCCCATCCCCCGCCTTTTTCAGGATTTGAATATGTCCAATCACAGGCCAGTCTTGAGTGCCCACCCAGCTGAAGCCTCCCCCTCCTCCCGAGTCACCTTCCCTGAACCCTCACTTTGCTCCTTACCTTCCTAGCTCTGTATTGTAATGTAAATGTTTAGCTGCTACAGTATCTATTGTACCATCACTGTTTTTCCATTGCTCACCAATCATGGAGGCCACTCTTTTCTTTTAACTCTTTGGCTTTTATGGTATTTTCTGTTCGAAATGCTTTATTTGAAATAAAAAAAAAAAAAAACGTACAATATTCAAGATCTGGGAAGATAGCTCAGCGAGTTAAGAGCTTCAGGAAGACCATTTATTAAATCTGCAGGTCACACGTGTCAATCCATGGAGGGCCAACTCGGTAATTTAGAGGCGTGGTGCAGCTGCCAGGGCAGCTGACTTCGGAGTTCACGGTTCGATCCCGGCTCCGGTGGCAGCTCAGCTCAGCACCGCACCATGTGGCTCTGGGCAATAGCTCACTTAATTTCCACGACGGCTCCCAGCGCCTTGAAGCCCTTAAGGGTGAGTAGTTTGCGCTTTACAAATACGGATTTATGTATATGTGGTCTGTAACTTGCGATAGTAAACTGTAAACGCTACATGAATAAGCCACTTTGAAATGACTTTGCCCTGCAGCCAGTAATGCAGGGACGTTTTGGCCTGCATGTGCCTTTCACGTCACTACAGCATTCCATTCCCTTACACAAGGGCAACACGTCCCCGCCACATCTCTGCGGTACTTTCATTGCTGATTCTAGTCTGTGATCCTTGTTTCATAACCTGAAGAATATTTAACCCGGAGTAGTAATATGCCCACCGTCCTATAAGGATATTTTGGGCGCTTGAAGATAAGGCGGTCTGAGTCGAAGGGACAGTAGCTTTTTTTATATTTTGCGGGCGAGGTTGGTTTTCCTATTCGTTTTTGTGCCAACATTTCGTGGGATTGTTTTCAGTGTTGTGTCACAATCACAAGTCGCATGCAAAGGTGTTACAAGAAGATGCTAATTGAAAGCTCCTCTGTCAAGGCTTTTCTCTGACATCTGGCTCGGATGGGTGGAGCTCTTCTCGTCGGTGTTAAATTTTCTTTTCTTTTTCCTGGGGCCTTTATCTCGTAGCTCCCTGGAGAAATCCAATCCCCCTTTATCGAACAAAGGCCGAGGATTTTGGGGGTGGGGGGCTTTTTTTTCTTCTTTTCATTTCCTCTCTTTAGCAGCCCCCGCCCTCCCGCCTCCCTGCACACCTTCTCCCGGGTCCCTTGCAGTCCCTTTGAATGCTGGGATGCATGCTCTTGGGCCTGGCTGCCATCTCCTAGGCAACGAGGGGCTTTTGTTTCTATGGTGATAAATGTGAGAAAATGAGGCATCTAAACCCGATAGGTCCCCTCGATGAACCATCCCCACAACCCCTTGAATGCCTTCCCATCGCACCCCACCCAGCCAGTGATTGCGGATGGCACAAGACATTTCTGTATTTTAGTTCAAATGGCCTTAATGTCGTCTCCTTGGTAACTTAACATGACCCGGTTTCTCTCTTACCCACAATTCCTCGTGAATGCTCATTCAGCAAAATAGGCTGGGTTGCGGTTGTTGGGAAGAGAAAAGGAAAGGATCCAATCGTGTGACAGTGAATAGACCAATAGCTTCGCTAATAAAGTTTTTCTGCCATTTTTCCAGGCCAGCTCTCTTACAATGACCAAGGCAAATCATGAATTCTACAATAAATATTTTCATCATTGCTTCGATGTCATTGCCTTTTGAAATACTTGATCGGATCCTCGAGCAACATTCTAGCTGTGATGAACTCACAAAATGGATGCCCTTCCAGTTCTCTTAAAACATTGCTTTAAATGTATTTCCTTCGTTCACGCAATCCAAAATCAAGAAGTGTTCGGGCACCTATCAACTTCTCCTACCTTACCCTTAGTATCTCCTCTGTTCCCCCAAGAGTCATTTATTGGTTTTGCAAAAACGTACCAACCTTTTACCCAAAAAATGAGGGTGGTGTCAGGCGTTGGAGAGGATGATCCTGTTAAAGCGATTAGGGAATTAATACCTTTTTAGAGTTTGATATAGGTGTGTACAGCTGATGACTCCATTTAAAGTCTATGGAGGTAATTTGCTATGTTCGTGAATAAAAGTAACAAGCATTTGCAATGCAATCGGTCTCTCCTTTGGGACCTTATATGTATTTATCTATGTAGTACATTCGCCTGGGTGCTGAAACATCTACTGCTCTTTAACATGGATGGAAAGTAAACACCAAACTGCATGCCTTAGCTGGTATGGAAACACATGGAGAGAAATATTGCCTTTCAGCTGGAAATGGTATAGTCCAAAACTCAGTTTTTAATATAAAATCAGGGCCTTCAGTGGTCATATCACTGAAAATACAAGATTTGACAAAAATATTATTGTTTACGGGTGCTCTTGGAAGACAATTTCTATGGACTAGAATCTAGAGAATGCTAAAGTGATTCTGGTATTTTACTAACCTCTGCAGGTCGTTTTCTATCAAGACAGTTAACTAGAGGCAGTTGAACAGAAAAAAAGTTCCTAAGCGGAAGCAGACAAGTCCTAGGGCTGATCTCCAGAGCCCACAAATTACATACACATAGAAGTATATACTAAAGTATTTACAAGAGGTCTCGAATGCTCGACCTAAAAAAGGGCATGACCTCTTCCAAATGAGGGTGAGTTGACGGGTATGTTAGCTCTGGGTGCACTAAGTGAGAACCCTCTGTGTAGCACTTTCGAAAGGGCAAGAGAGTTAACTTAAACCTTTAAATGAGGTGCACAGATGCTATACACACTGTGACCTCAACGCACACACTGGCAGATATTGGTTTCACTTCTAATAACCCACTTCTCCAAAGAAAGGATACTGAAAAATTAGTCTCTGAGACAAAGATTTCTTTGTTTTTAAGTGACCTATAAACTAGGCCTGGGCGGTGTTCGTAGTCACTCTACGCTGAGCTATGCAAAGTGCCAAAGCACCTCCTCCGCGCTATGTGGAGTTCTGCGAGCGGTGAAGTCCAGTACATCACACTGTTCTTGCTGATTTTTAGTGCCAGGAGTTTCTCCTGCGCTGTAAAAGCAGCGTAAACAGCATCACACGGAGATCCAGAGAGCGCTGCTTCTTCCACCTCTTGAGTAGATTTTCTACTCGAGTGGCAGCTTTCTCAATGCGAGCAGTGGTGACCTGCCACAACAGCTTGCGTGCAGAAATCTCGCCGGGAGGTGGTCTACTGCGTGATTTCTCGGGCATGCGCTCGCCACGTGAGAGAGAAAAATCAGCGCGGAGCAGGCAAAACTCCACGAACTCCACCAGGGAGGGGAATTCTTCTCCCACCCCTACTATAAACATCTGTTATTTGTGACTATAGTGCCAACAGACCTCAGTGAACATGTTATGTTGCTTCATGGAATTGTACAGGATATTGGCACATTTTGCGTGTTGATGGAAAACTCAGATCCATTCGAGTGAGGCCTAGATTTTTAAGCCTGGTGCTAACCAAAAAACTTTTCTTTTTAATAAAAATATATATACTATACATCCAGCTGCTTTCAGTCAGCCCTCTTCATCCATTGATCTGCAGTAGTGCCATTTATATTTAGCTTCTGACTAAATCAGCATGGGGCATAGGATCTACCCACTTCAGTGACTGTCCCACCTGACTGTGACTGCTCTTGAGCTACTTAATTGAAGCACACTCCATTCATATCAATTGCAGTTTGTTAGAAAAACAATCCGAAGTAACAATGAGAAAATTTCATTTCTTTTCTTGTCTTCAGTGGATGTTTCATTCTCTTACAATGACCTTCCTTTAGCCAACCTGTGTTTCGTTGTTTTATGGGAGATATCTCTAAGACTTCGTCAGGGCTGGTATCTAGATGATAGTTCACCAGTCTGACCTCCTGCCAAGAATCATCAGCGTTGGAAATCCGTGAAATTCCTGTTCCCCTGTATATGTCAAGCTCCGATGTGTGGAGTAGCCACAACTTCAAATAATTTAGATTCAAAAGACTGTATTTCCTCCAAAGGTGCGGCTTTGGTGGTCGCCTTAAGTTAGGTATGTAGGTCTTGGCGGGAGTATATCCTGCCACACTGAGTCAGGGCTCGATTACCGAGGTAATCCCTGAAAGCTGCGAATACGCGGCTCCGAGTACGGTGTGACTACTCTTGCACTACATGCATATGTACTTAATAATTTAGATTCAAAAGACTGTATTTCCTCCAAAGGTGTGGCTTTGGTGGTTATCTTAAGTTAGGTATGTAGGTCTTGGCGGGAGTATATGCTGCCACACTGAGTCAGGGCTCGATTACCGAGGTAATCCCTGAAAGCTGCGAATACGTGGCTCAGAGTACAGTGTGACTATTCTTGCACTACATGCATATGTACTCAATAATTAAAACTCTTCAGTGCAAGGGGTACTAGTGCATTGCTTTTCATGATTTATCTATGTCTCTATAGCTCTTTTTCTCTCTCTCTCTTTGTCTATCTCTTTTAGACAATGTTTGTTTCCATACAATGTGTGCCTTCATCATACAAAAAAATTCACAGGTTTGATAATGCTGGTCATTTTCTGTTATGGTAACTTTCACTCCACTTTTACACTGTCTACTTTCAGCTTTGCTGCTCTGTCTGTAGTTGTCCATTTTCCGGCATACCCATATTTCCTTCCCTTTAAAATAAATGTTACATGACTTTGAGACCCACTTCATTATACTCCCAGTGATGTTGCAACATAAACATGCCACCCTTTATTTAGTAGTCTGCCCACTGTTCATGTAAAAGCGCTCGAAATATTTTTTTGATGGTGTTTTAATAAAGGTGATGTGCAATGTCCCACTAAATTGCACTCTTAATGCCAAAATGCTGACAGCTGCATTTTTCTGAAAGAATTGACCTGTCTCTTTCCCAGAGAAGGCTGATGGTATGATATTGTTTTGACTGCGGTGCCCGCCCGCTGCAGTGGCCTCAGCTAGATTCAAATGGACATGGCGACTGCACGAGACATGTCTTGTCACAGGTGACTCCTACGTCACTTCCTGGCTGTGTTTCATTGTACCCACGCTCCTGTTACTACTGCTCACTTTACTCCCCGTGACACTTCCTCCTTTTTAGGTCGAGCAGACCTAAAAAGCATGCGAAGACATCTTTTGCTGGCGTGTCTGGGGGAATGTGAGACAGCGATCGTCCACGCGCCTCGCTGTCTCAGATTCCTCCTCGAGGGCGCGCACGTCGCCGTGCACATCCCCTGCCTCGCATTCTCTCTCAATCACACCCAGTCACGCATGCGCACACACATTCCCTCGTGCACACACTCCCCCCCTCCCCCCCAGGCATACACACAGGCAGGCACGCACACGCACACACACACACACGCGCGCACACACACACACACACACACACACACACACACACACGCACCCCCCTCACGGGGCTCACACGCGCACACACACAGACACACATATCCCCCCCTCCACTCACTGTGCTCTTTTGTCGAATCGCCTCGCTGAGCTCCTTTTCTCCACAGACGGGGCACTTCTCTGGATCTTCACGCTGCCTCGGGGCTCTCCCTCCATGATGGGAGCCCCGCATCAATGCGCAACACCGGCCTCTTCCGGCCGCGTCACAGGCCCCGCCCATGTCACGGGCAAGGATGCCTGACTTCCTGGTTTCGCCCCCGCTGGGAATCCTTGTTCACTGGACCAGTGTCTCGGCTTCAAGCTTCTTGTGCGCAGACTTGTCAGTGCGCAGACTTTTTCAATGCAGCTCCCATCCAGGCGCATGCGCCGACTCCCTGTTTGTGTCCCGCCAGTCCACGCGCGGTCTCTCTGGCCTCTGGAGCAGCGAGTCTTTGGCGCGGGCTGTAGTTTGAGAGGCCTCCTGGCTGAGTTGACGGGACAGTGCACGACCTGCTGGAGCTCGAAAACACTACGGCGCCGCCATGTCCTACAATTATGTGGTGACCGCGCAGAAACCGACCGCCGTGAACGGCTGCATGACTGGTACTGAGGGGAATATTTGGGGCGCACGGGAGGGAGAAACATCAAACGAACTGTGTGTGAGATTAATATCTATGGCGAAGAGTGCATGTCTTGTGTGATAGCCCAAAGAATCGGGATAAGGGGGACTGTTATCTGCAGTGAGGCGATAATGCTGGCCAGGAGCATGAAGTGGCAGAGCGGTGTTTGGCTTGCAATGCAATACAGAGTAACTCACAGGGTCTGTTGGGTCACTGCTTGCTGTGAGAGTTATAGTTTCGAGTTCACTATCATTTATGATATGAAGGCAGTAATGTCAATGATACATACAGGTCAGTGTCTCAGTAGGACACTGTCCGAACGAAGGTATGAGGTGCAGAGTTTTGGGGTGTCAGTGGGAGAGCTTGAGTGGCAGAGCATCTGATGTTGTTATATGCAGGCACGGAGGGAGCAGTCTTGAATCACACTGTGCAAGACCAAACATGATTAGCCTTGAGATTTGCAGTGCAGTGTGAATAGCGAATACCGCGACACTACTAGCTACTCCACGGAGGGAAGCTAAAGTTTCTGTGACGGTACTGATATTTCACAATGTGAATAGCAAACGTGGAAGGTACCCTGGGCTGCATATTGGTGTGAACAGGGTCGGATTGCCTAAAATTAGGCCAGGACACACAAAGAAAACAATGGTCTACATTTGTCGCTAGTGATCATTCATGAAACGTTGCTTTGTTAGTATTAGGGGAGTGATTTTGTGAAAAATCTCTGATAAATTAAGCTTTCTAGGCCTGTAGGGTCAGTAGTCACTCCATTATTCCACTGCAACTCGCCCACAGTTCTGCTCACTTTGTCTCTGTATATACATTGCTGCTCCACCTTGGGCCCCTTAGTCTGTGCTCCCCCTCAGATCCCTCAAAGTCCGGTATGTAATCAGGCCGCGAGTCAGAGAACCATGCGCACCTTTCCTGTTTTGAGGCTTCTGTTCAACCTTAAGCTCAAGGATACCTGCTTATTCTAAGGGCTTGAGACATTTGCTCATCACTAGTTTGTGCTGAAGCTCCCGACACACCAACAGGAAAATGAATGCTCCTGCTCACACGGAGGGCAAGAGGGCTCCTTCTCACTCTCGAATACCTGTGGAATTCAGCTCACACATGACTTCCCTAATAATCCTTCCCTACTGTAGCTCTTGTTCACTCTCGGGTTACTGAGAACCATGTTCACCTGAAATGCTCTTCTTCCTATATTTACCCTGAGGTATAATCACCAGCTGATTTTCTCACCGTAAGGGCCTGAGGCTTGTATTCCTTCCTAGTTCCCACAGAGAATAGTAGGGTGAGCAGGAGTTCAAGAGTATTGCTTGCTTTAGATACCTGAGGCTGCAGTTAATTTTAATTTCCCTGACCCTATTTGCCACTCATGTCCCTAATGGTCCTGCTTGTCCCCAGACCTCTGCTCAGTTCCTCTGGTCTCCCTCAAGTGTGTGAGGTACCTACTCTCGTTTGTTTCCTTGAGGCTCTTGACCACTTAGTTTCTCTGAGGCTTCAGCATTGGACATACGTCCCTGAAGCCCCTGCTCACATTAGGCAACAGAAACTACCGTTAATCCTCCGGTCACCGAAGTGCCTCCTCTCTTCACTTTCATGTCCCTGAAGTTCCTGCCTTGCCTTGATCCGCTGATTTTCTTGCTCACCTTCGGATCCTGTGTAGCTGCCACCCATCCTTAGGTGACTGGCAAACTCCCTGGAAAGTTGTAGCAGGCACTCACGGTTGGACGCATCAGAATTGGACAAGGCTTCCTCTTTCGGTTGTCACTCAAGGAGCTTATCTGCAAGCAATGTCTTTGATTGCATACAGAATGGTACTTGAATGCTTTTGTATTGTGGGTAGAGACATGATTTGAATCTGAAAAAGCTACATTAAATCACTCTTAATTAAACTTTTAAATTCTTCTCCTATATATTATCTGTCCTCTTGCCTTCCCTAACAGGAACATATATAATTCATTTCCATTCTGTCACTCCTTTCTCTAGTCCCTCATTTCACCTCCCATATCACCAAGTGCAACTATTTGTCCTATTCTCTAGCTCTTTGTATTTCTGTCTATACATCTAGAACACCATCTTTCCTTTCTTTGTTTCCACCTCTGTCTTCCTTTCTCCATCTCTATACCCTTTCTTTCTGGCTGTAAACACCCCTCATTCTCAATTTTCCTCTGTCTAGTTCTTTCTCTCTCTCACTCCCTACTTGTTTTCCTCTCCTTTGTGTCTTATTCTACCCATGTTCTCTTTTCCCTTCTCTTTTCCTTTCTTTCTCTCTCACGCTAGAAATTCCCCTCTCTCCTGTATCTCCCTATGAGCTCTTTCTTCAGTTATTTTGATATTTCTCGTGTCATTATTCCTGCTCTCATTTAGTATCTCTTTGGAGTTTAATTTGTGACTGCAAACCTTCCCCTCCCTCCAGTCGTGTTCTCGCTTGTCCGTCCCACTCACTTCCCTCTACCCCTTGAAATCTTCTGTGCTCTTTACTACACCTAATGTTATATTCTGTTGCAATGCAATAGGTCTCACTTTTGCGAAAGTTTAAGCTATTAGCATTGTAAATGACAATGCCTTTTATTTATGTTTTAAAAGCAAAAACATAAATAAAAGGCATTGCCATTTACAATGCCAATAGCTCTAACTTTAATAATGCGAGACCTATTGCATTGCAAATGCTTGTTGGATTTTCTAGCTGATGGATTTCACCACATTCCTTCAAGGTCACTGAATGTTTTCTCTTCTGCGGTTAGTCATTCTTTTATCTCTGCTGACTATTTAAAAAACAAAACCCTGTCAATGTTCCACCTTGCTCATCTATACCATTCCTGGTAACTTCATTGATAGTTGAAATAGGCGCATCACTGTCCCCGTTGGCGGGTCACCTGGGACTCATCTAAACAAACCAGAGAATAGATTGGGGTAAGGAGAACCCACTTTGACCAAGCAACTAAAGCTCTGCACATTTTCTTGTGAGATTCATGCTTCAGCAATGGTGCTGAGTGAAGCAACACTTCATTCAGTCTACCACCTGTAAATGGTGGGGTCTATTGGATGCATTTTAATTTGCTAGATTTTATTTCACTGCAAAGAATAGACATGTGGTGATCTTGAAACTAGGAGACAAATGCAGTCTATCATACTTCAGCCATTTTTGTTTTCCCTTTATGATCTAATCTAAAATATAGGTATCTCCTAGTAGGCTTTCAGTGATGAGAAGGCATACCCCATCTGTCACCTCCTACACTGGCCTTCTTTCACAGGAAACATTTGTCTTTGATGGGGGTGAGAGAGGTGGAGTCCAGGAGATATTTTTAATTAAATTGCCATATTGAGTTTTGAAAACTTTTTACTGGCTTGTCCCATTATTCCATTGAATATTCCTTGACCTGTCCATATTTATCACTATTATCCACAGATATTACTTTTCCACTTGTTACAATATTATCATTTCGTTATTCTATTGAATACAGGTGGTTGCCATCTTCAAAAGGACTCAAAACTCCCAGGTAAACTTTCTCTTTCCGATTGCTTCTATAAGCACTGCTATAATTCCATAAGAATAAGCGACACTATCCTATTGTCTAATATTAGATGGTTGATTTAGGTAAACTTTGATCTCTGCATGTATTGGCAGTGTGTAATGGGTATTTCGGACTTTATCTGTAAACCTTTGTGTGTGTTGATGACTGTTTACCTCAGCCAGCTTCTCTCCTATCTTGGTGATGCTGAAAATCAGAGCCACATATTCAACCTATATTTAGACCATGAACAATTCGCTTGGATGTACCTGGTCTCTGAAAAAGTTACTTCATGCTTCAACAAGTCAATGGCTCTTCCCATTCCATGTACTAGAGACAGAGTTTATATTTAGGTTCAACAGGGGCAGCCCAGAATAGGGGTCTTTGGAATTTCCATGATGAGAAGTGGAATTGGACATGTGCTTAATCAAACCTGGGATCCCTTTCATTGCTCCTGAATCGTCCGGCTAGGGGGATCTGCCATGAATGCAGACTTGTTTATGAAAGTTCAAGTTTCAAGTACTTTAGTTTGTCCTGTATAGGCCCTTTTGCGACTCATTCTCTAGAGGCTTTTATACCTCGTTTCAACCCTGGCCTTCTTTAATCTTAGGATAACCGATCATGTCTTGCCAGTTCCAGCTAGAGGGAAGTGACTTGAAGGTGTCTTGTTTAATCTTTAAGTGCCTTCAAGGTTCCACCAATAAATATATGTGTGGAAAAAGTTCAGCAATCTGTCACTCAACGATCATTGTGGTCTCAGAATCAAAAATTAGTAAAAAAAAAAAAAAGTTTTAAGTTCACATCGATGAATGGATGACATTAGGATACTTAGGGCTGCTGTTTCAAAATTATCCTCTTTTGAGCTCATCAGCTACAGATTAACCCCTTCGCTGCGAGGGTTATTCCCCAACTGTGCTGGGGGGGAGGGGGGCGCGCACATCGCCCCCATGCTCATGACGAGCTCAGCTCATCATGAGCAACAGGGCTCCTGTGCACATGACGAGCTCAGCTCGTCACAAGTGTATTGACTCCCGTGGAATGCACAGCAGGGGAATTCTCCCCACACCTGAGCGTTCCACTGGCCATGACGAGCTGAGCTCATCATGAGCACCGGAGCGCCGTGGCTCATGACGAGCTCAGCTCGCCATGAGCATCGAAGGAGTTAAAGACCACCGTAATCTAGTTAATGGCCTTCCTGATGGCAGATGTTTTGTTTTTGGGCAGTACCTCGAGAAATATAATTCCGGCGGGAGACTGGGTTTGTGTTAGGGAGTAGGAAGTTGTGGCGCTCTGAGCGGTATGATATAGTAAATGCGAATGTTGTGCAGTAAGCACGCGGTGCAACAGGACAGGGGAACACAAACCCTTCTGAAAAGAGGCCCCTGAATATGATCTAGGCAGGTCTAGACCAAATGTACTGAGAAGTGGTTCCTGTGCACACGCACGTTGGTTGTTGGTCCGATTGTGCGGACTACGTTATCTGCTTGTGCAGAGTATGGGTTGAAAAAGAGGCGTAGAATTCAAATTTCTTGTGAAAAAGTCTTTATAAATCAAATAATGGACAGTACAGTGAAGGGGTAGCCAGCCGACACGTGTTTCGTCACACCGTGAAGGAGATGTGACTCATCAGGGCTGTTGGGCTACAAAGAGGAGGTATCAGAAGGTTGAAGGAGTACCCGGATACCATACCCCAGCCATCGGACGCACGGACCCTGTGCGCACCTTTCTCACTCAGCCGCCCTTTTTCAGGACGCCACTGGCCCTGTTAATTTTGCCGCTACCCGTCGATCTTTCACCAGACGTTTACGCACCTCTTGTTTAAGGCGGACTAAACGTTTTCTCCGTACTCCTTCAACCTTGTGATACCTCCTCTTTGTAGCCCAACAGCCCTGATGAGTCACATCTCCTTCACGGTGTGACGAAACACGTGTCGGCTGGCTACCCCTTCACTGTGCTGTCCATTATTTGATTTATAAAGACTTTTTCACAAGAAATTTGAATCCTACGCCTCTTTTTCAACCCATACTCTGCACAAGTAGATAACGTAGTCCGCACAATCGGACCAACAACCAACGTGCATGTGCACAGGAACCACTTCTCACCTCGAGAAATATAGTTGTGGAGAAAATATAAAATGTCATGCTTGTTGACGGAGCTGCTTTGTAGTCTCTCTGGCCCTTGCATCCCAGATGGTCGGCCTCCTGCTTATAGGACTTTGGAGAAGGGTTGCAGGTGGGTGGCTCGTCTGGAATTTATGAGCCATGTTATGGTATATCACTTAATGGAACGTTAAATAGATACAATTCGAGATGTTGAGTTATAGTTTGATGGTCTCTGGGGTGAAAATCATTGATTTTAGGAACACATGAGGCTTAAGCTACTCCAAAAACAAAAGTTAGTTAGCCTATATTTACTGGGAATCCTGAAAGCTATGTCAAAGAGGAGACCAGGCTTGACAAACAGTGGGCGAGTGTTTGAACCATGCTCTCAGTTATGATATTTACAGTGGGGCTGATCACAGCCAGTGAAGACTCCTCATGGTTACTGTGGTTTGTAAGCGTGCTGTTACAAGCCAGGCTGCAGCATTTTCAATACCCTGCAGGCAATGTAAGGAGACGCAAAGAAAGACTATTTCAATAAGCCGTACTGGCTAAGGTCAGCGAAGCAGTAACCAGACTTCCCTGAAGGTAGGGGAACCCTGTTTAACTCGTTAGTTGGAATAGACAGGCTTGACCTCTTCAATGGAGGCATGTTTAGTTATTTTAGGCAGTACCCAAATTGCAGACCGACTTAACTGGAGTAGGACACACACAAAGCAGTTCTGACTCCAAGTCTGGAGTCCACAGATGTTCCTGACCTCCAAACAATAGGTTTTATTGCCATTAATGTTTAAGTAGTTGACATACAGCCAACCATAAGTATATAGCAAGTCTATAAACAAAGAAGCTTTAACTGTTTTCAACCACCACAGCTTTAGCTTTCAGAAAGATTACATTTCACATGTAATTTTTTTTATTTCTTTATTTCGAAAGACCGTGGTTTTCTTGAATTTTTTATAGCCTCTTGTGTAGTATTTCCATCCTTGAGCAAGGTGCAGCATTAGGTAAACGTTTGCACTGACATATTTAATGTATGATAATGTAACTGCATCAACTAAACATTGTAGCAGCTTGTGCAAATGTAAGTATGCGGCTATAGTTCCTCGATAAATAACTGTGTGGTGAAGATGTGATGATGTAGGGAGGCTCCTAATACCGATCTGGAATCACTCTGGTTGGGATGACCGGCCTGGAATTAACCCTGAATCACTTAGGACGCTGTCTGAAAAGAGCGCTTGGGGTGAATAAACATGTTTCTAAATGTGTTGCTCTGTTTTGTTAGCTTGGGAGTTATTGCTGAGCCCTTCTGAGCCAGATAAGTGTTCCTGAAGCATGAAGGCAAACTTTTATGGCAGCATTTTCTCACAGAGAGCACTCGGAGGAGGCATACACTGCTGCACCCATTTCACATGTGACATCGTTGACAGTTTGCTTACACAGGACGCAGAATTATGAAGACTCTGCTAATAGCTCTGCTCTATGCATCGTATTCTTCTGGTGTCAGAGGCAGAAATTATTTAACTAAAAAGTGGTTTCCGTTTTACCAGCTGTAGATTTCTTGCAAAGAATTCAGTCACAGCTGCATAAAAATAAGTATTTACGCACCATCACTTCCAACCAAAGTTTTTGTTCATCGTTGATTAATCACTTGCGATAACTGAGGTAAGATTAAACTCCTAGTGGAGAAGTGTGGCTCAATGATTAGAGCGGCAGACCCTGATGCAGAGGTCTAGCCCGAGACCAGGGTTCAATTCCCCGCCTCGGCGGGTCTTGGGCTCATTTAAAATTTAAAATTTAAATAGTGAGCCTGTTTGATATTGGATCTAAGCCAATACTTTCCCATTGTCAGGTGAGCCATGACCTTAGCTGCTGTCATGCCTGCAGTTCCTCGCTGGTACAGCAAGAACAAATACCTGGAGCGCAGCCAGTGAGACTTGTACTTGTGTGCAGTGGCCATTCCAGGCAGGCTAATATCTGTATTTGGAGGTTGCCTGGCGAGGCTTCTGCTGTGACCGTGAGTTGGTCGCTGGCTAGGCAAATGATTGTCCCTGAAGACGGTCCCAGGTCAAACTGGTGCTTTTATTTGTATTTTGGTACTTTTTTTAAAAAGAAGTCCATTGAACACAAGCAACCTATATGGCAAACAAGGTGGTACATTAGAACATTATCATGATGGTTAAAAAAATAAAACGTTTATAGTGAGAAGGCAGAAGTAAACATAGGCAATTTGGTACTTTCTGTATTAATAAAATATTCTTCATTTAGAATGTCAAGATAGTTATACCAAAAGCATTGGTGCACTAATCTGTTAAAGGGTAGTTATTGCGTGTGGCAGGATTGGGATAGTAGATTCATATGGCATTGGGAATAGGACTTGGGGATTCCAGTGTGGGTGACATTAATTAACTTGCTGCATTGAGTGTGCTCATGACCTACCTTGAAAGTCGGAAGAGATGGCCACACACTTGAGTGTGGATGTGAAGGGGGCTCAAGGTTGGTCTGTTAAGTGGATGTGAAGTTGTTTCCTGGGCCTAAATCAGGCATTTCCTGAAACATCGAGTAGTTGTCTAGTAGGCCGCTCTTGTTTCTTGAGAGAGTTCCTATTTGTGGTCTCTTCTTCTACTTGGATGTGGACTTTACCCATGTTTTCGCTTTGTACCTGCATTGAGTTAATACACGTATTTCTTTGTATTAGTGGTTACAGGCCTACACAATTTGATAATGCACTGATTTATAATATACAATTTTTTACAATATACCCAGCAAAATTGGCCCACATGGGACTAAATGCGAAACGCTGCTTGAACTACGTTCAGATATTTCGCATAATGCATTCTACCCTCTTGTTCTTCTGCTATTTAGCTCTTCCTCTGCATTCCCACTCTCGCCAGTAATTGGCCCTCCGTATGTATGTATGTGTATGGTATTTCTATAGCATAAACCTAGTCAAAAGGAAGTGGAGCACGGTACATGCTCAAAGACACCCATAAAGTCAATGAACAAAGTCAATGAGTAATAGGAGAGAGAGCTGCGTTGTAGACAGTTAATGCATTGTGATTTAGTGTTCTTTAAAGAGGTTCATATTCAACTTTTTCCTAACTGGAAGCAGCATTGGAGCAGTGCTGATGGATAGAGGACTGTTTTTCCAGATCCTAGTGCATAGATGGAGAATAAAACTGCTCTCTTGTTTTTCTTTATCAGCTTAATTGTTAAACAGTTGTTAACCTTAGTCCTTTTGTTGTTCGAACTGCAGTTGTCTCCTCTTTCCATTAACTTCTGCGGTTTGCTCAGAAATGTACTGATCATTACATTTATGAAAGGAAGTATTAATATGCTTATAGTGGATTTCGGAATATTCATGGAAACAATTCCAACCCCATGTTATGCATGCTGCAAGGTCTAATCTATACAAGTTAATAAATGAATTATCATTTTAGATCCTCATCTCCATCATCTTCTTACACTAATTAGCAATAAAACCTATAATGATGTACCAAACTTACTGCTCTTTACAGTCCTAAGGAAGGCCAACATTGAGGATGAAACACCTGTGGATGCTTTTATGGTAAACAAGCAAGGAATAATAAATATGTAAAGAAAAAACACTACTGTCTCAATTAATGTGCAAAGTGGTCACATATTGCAAGCACAAAGGTTACACTAACTGAGTAGGTGTGCCGATCTGTAATCCAAAGTAATATTGCCGTAGTGAGACCCGAGTACCGAGTCCCCATTGCAGTGGTTGGCAACAGGTTGTTCCATCAGGCTAGGACCTTCTGAGTAATGGTAGGGTTTCTCAGCGCTCTTTATTCATATTCGAGTACTTGTGTCAAACTGTGATCCTGTGCATCTTCACATTTGCGTTGTTTCCTGAGCTATTTCATTGTAACTGCAGATGGTTAATGGATGCCACTTCAAATTCAATAGATGCGCAGTCTGGCTTATCTATTTTCAGGTGGTTCGAGTTCATGCCTTCTCTTGGTGTTCACTACCAGGCTGCATCAGTTTGTGGCTGTGCCATCAAGGCAGCCAGTATCCTGTTTGTCTATTGCAGGGCTACTCAAAGCACAGCCCGGGGCTGCATGCGGCCCTCTTGATCTTTATTTGTGGCCCCCTGGTGAACAGCAGCACTGGGCTGCTGTTCGCTTGACAGAGCAAGAACATTCAGAACGCTGTGAAACAAACGGGTATACTTAATTTGCATATTCACTAAAGTAATGGTAAAGAAGAAAATAAGTTGTCTTAGACAACATATCTTTAGGAACACCTGTAGTTTTAAAGACCTCTTGCACTAAACATTTAAAAACATGATACACTTTATGAAGTATGTAGAGAGTTTATTTTAGCAAAATGAATGGATGTTTTACCTTAGTAGATGAGATTATATCACTGCATTGAGAGACATTTATTAGCGGTGATAATTTTCAAACATGATCTTGGAAACATGTTTGCCGACCCCATTCTGAAAACAATGCCATTAGTGAAAGGAGAGGCAAGTCAATTGATAGGTGCACCATGTGTGTTGCCTTGGTGTTATATAATTGGGTCAACATTATAGTTTAGAAAAAAAAACACAAGAAAATATTTTGAACAGCATACATCCTGAATTCGTATAGTTTAAGGGTCTTTCATATGCAGTAATGAAGAAGGCAAAGTGAAATTAACCAATTGCCTAGGATCACACATTTTCGTGAAGTGGGGATAACAGGACTGATGTGAGGTTTTCTGGGTTCAGATTTTGCAATTCGGCTACCATACGAGTATCGCTTTCCTTCTTATTTTATACATTAGAAGTTATTACTTTGACTTTAATTCTCGGTGCATGAGATTAGACCGTTGGTGGCAGACAATCAAGTGGAAACTTGGTTTGTTGTCCACACCATGCATTTGCTTTGCGTCCTCCCATGCCCACCTTTTATCAGCCTGACCCTCACATTGCTGGCATCGGTGCGGCCCTCGGGCATGCCACAGACCATACTTTGCGGCACCCGGGGAATTGTTTGCTAGAACCCATGATCTATTGGGTTCAAACAGTGAAAATTCGGGTGTCCAGGCATGGTCATACATTTTGTCGATCAGGTCGTGGCACATAAGTTATCTGCCCATGGAGTATACATCTATTGGCACAGAGAGCACAAGGAGGAAGCATTGGATGTGGGGGGAGGGGGAGGGGGAGGTCAGGGCTACATCATCTGTTAAGGCTCCGTGAATTATTTAGGCGAAATGGCTTGTTGTGTTCGCTTTTATCTTCCCATGACTCACTGGGAGCCCGCAGGTCTGGAGTTGACACTTTCGGTCTAGACAGGCTTTTACTGCACAGAGCAACTTTAGCGTTTTTAAACAGTAGTAATCTGTCGTCTGTTTTCCCGTGGCAATGATTACGAGGAGCAGCTCCCCGCCCAGATTCAACACTCAAAAATATGAAGCTACTGCTTCAAGGGAGCACAAGGAAAATACTGTAGGTTTAAAAATGAGTTAAACTTTCTGTCTTGTAAAACACGACCAAACTTCTCGGTAATTCGGATTGTTTCACCCTCCTTATACGTTTACAAACATCTCGGTGCTGTCTTAGTCTGAACAATTATTGTGGGAATGTTAGGGTTTCCACCCGACGAACTTGATGATCTTTGCAAAGAAACCAGTATGAACCTTCTGGGCTGGTGCGCAGCCTGGAATTCAATACGCGGGCAAGAGGAGAGCGCGCTGACATGTTCACCCGCACCCCGCCGATGGTAACCTGCCTGCGGGCCTCGCTGGGGCAGGGAGATCATGTTTCTCCCCTGTCAGCCTCCCCTAATGTGCACGTGACCGGAAGAGCTCCGACGCACAGAGCGCGTTCACGCCAGCGTCCCTGTGGGACGAGCTGGGAGGGAGGATGGAGGGGGGTGTTGCACATCTGCCCCTGCCCAAAGGACCACCTTGAAGTCTCTCTCGAGTAAAAGACCCCTGTGTAAAAGTGAGATGCAAGGGGCGGACATGTCCGCGTGCACTGTCCACAGCAGTGCTTCCGAGAGGCAGGGACATGGAAAATGTTGCCACTGCCATGACTCCAGATTCAAGACAATACCCCGTCTGGACTGGGCCGGGCAGGTGTCCAGATGAAATCCATCATAATTATTAGGGTCTGTGGTCGGCACCTCTGTGTTGGAACTCTCGTTGTATTTTAGCCGGATATGACTTTCTGGAGCAGTAGGGGCCCTAGTGGGAGTGACCCTTTGACCAAATGGAGTTGATCATTGTAGATTTAAAACATTTGAAGCACACCTCAGTTACATCTCAACAGGATTGTTCAAGATTCAAATCATATGGGGTAATTGTGTTTTTAATATGTTCTAGTCAAAACAAATGTGTCATAGCTTAGGTCAGTGAGCTTAGGTATTTTCACTGACACGTGTTTCTCGCGGGCTGCACTCTCCTTAGAGACTTTTCAAAGTGTTCTCTTAGAACATTGTGGAAAAAATGGTTTAAGTCCGGGACAGGGGACACACGGGGAGCTGATACATATACAAAAAAAGAAACCAGTCAGTTGCTTATTGGATTAGAACTTGTTATTCCATAGGGTAGCCTGACCATCGTCTTGTTAAAAGGAAACCGAAACAGATTGTAGGTTGGGAGCGGAACTCCTTAGACTGCAATACATCAGACGTAAACACTACATCTTCTGTTCTCTAACTCACAGACACATGGATTGTATGAAACCGACCTAATCCTATTGATCGGTGAGGGCTTGAAATGGTCCAAAAAAGCTTTTCTACCGGACTAGGGTTATGTGGAAGTTCATCATGCCAGACATTTTGCTCCGGTCTCCCCTTCCTGAACCAGCAAGCAGAGACCATACAGGCCAGCTACAGGCATAGGTCCACTCACATGCAGCTGCAGGGTGCCTTGCAAACAGTGAATGCTGTTCTGTATGAAAACTGTACCATTACTGCACAACACCAAAGCTTAGGCCTGTGTCCACTGGTTTTGTACAAGCTTATCTTTAGAGCACTAAACTCACCAATTGGTCAATAAAATTCCAAAACCTTCACCACTGCAAGGAACTTGGTATAACCAGTGCAAACTAGTTGTTTGATTAACCCAATATAATTTGAGATTTTAACCAGGCTTTGCCCGGGAGCTGACCCTGTGTAGTAAATGTCCTCTCCACTGTTCTTCACTAGATAGACTGTACTATGACATCTGTGGCACCATAGAATGCCTGGGTGACTCTCTGGCTCACAGTGTCTCTCTCTACCGGACTGTGGCAGTTGGTCAACTTAGGCTGAGATGTTAACAGCTGGCTCCTGGTGGGGTTTTACTTCTGTACTTATTATGTGCATCTTTGTTTACTACACCCTGCTTTTAGCAGGTGATGCTAGTTAGGTGATTATTACAGTGAGGGTAACATTTAGAGAAAGAAACACACCCTACACTGTTTTGCTAGTACTGTCCGCTCCTGTGTATGAAAATGGCACCACTGCAGCTAGGCTGTAGTATGTTTACTAATTCATTCCCTCGTCAAATTTGTTGATGGTGAAACACATCTTGTGTGTGTGCCAGAAGTGAATTTTCCCATTCTAAGGCCCTCTGTCTGAGTTCCCTAAAAAAATATGGTCATAGAGCACTGGAAACGACTGAATACCTCGGGTTCAGTTTTTTCCAAGGTGCAAGATTAAAGCATTGTTAGAAGTTTCTCAGGTAGATTGACTGATAACAAAGTAATGCAGCGTGGTTTCTCTTGCTCCAAGGCAATTGAACTAAGACTATTGTCTTTTCCCCAAGCAGATTGTGGCAGGTTTTACTTGGTAAACTTTGTACAGCTATACCACTAGGCCTATCCAATGAAAACTACACCGATTTGGACATACTCACCGTTGCATCGGAACCTGGATCAATGAAAATGAGGACCTTCATGAGGAAGCATAGGTGGGGCTAAGGGTCTCAAAAGGTTTTTGCAAGCAGAGTTTCAAGGGATGCCTGTCCCCTTTTGTAGTTGTTTAATGTGTGGCTAGATCTGGCTATCCGATATCTTACCTGTGATCTTCCAGGCGTCCCACTGGATCTGGAAGATTTTTCTTACCAGTACCCCTGCGCGCCGGTAGGTGGCGTTGTTTGACTCTGCGTGATGTCGTATGGCATAGAGTTAGTCTTCGTGATGCCCCCGTCATCTATATAGGTGCCACCTCGGCGCACTGAGGCCAGTTCTTTTCTTTCCACGCCAGTCAGCACAGATCCGTCGAAGAGAGCTTGCCCCTGTTTTTTTTTTTACAGAATTTTTCCGACTTTTTGTTGAGTCTTTCTGGTGTGTAGGATGTCCAAGAAGACCTTGGGGAGTGCGTGGTTCCTGCCACTGCACCTTGCCAGTTATGGTCCCCCAACTCGTGTGTCTTTGGTGCCTGGAGCTTGACCACGACCCAAAGTCCTACTCTGACTGCGGGCCATGATGCCGAAAGCTTTGAGGGAGCAGCCCCTAAAGCTGCTTGTGGCCTGGCGTCCAGCGCCTTGAAGGTCTCCTCTGAGATCTTCTTCCCCGTCTCTGTTGAGAGGAAGGTCTGAGCACCGATCCAGGGGATCCAAGTCTTTGTCCTACCATTCAAAATCTTTGAAGGGGTCTGGTCAGAAGCACCATAAAAAGCATAAGAAGTTGAAGCGTGCTTTATCTTTGGCCTGTCCATCGCACAAGAAGGAGGAGCTTCGGCATTTGGGGCCCCACTCCGCAAGGTTTTTGCCTAGGTTGGCTCCACTTTCCTTCCCTTTCCGGGGCCGGGAGGGACCCCCGCCTAGTTCAAATAATTTTATGGCACCATGCGCGCCATATTTGGGTGGCCTGACCCTGCCGGTACCCTTTGGGCACACAGGCTCAGCAGGAGTTACTCTGGGTTCTGCGCCGGCTGCTCTGACCCCGGCGCTCAAGGCACCTCATGGGATCTGTCTCCGGACCGGTGCTGGTTGCACCCATTCGACCTTCCGCGACAACGTGTCAGACGGCGAGACCCTCAACGGTGTCCACCAGCCCTATTCTTATCCCCGATGACACAGAGCCGTCGGGCATCCACAACGCCGAGACCGGCAGCGACAGAGCCTTTGGGCTCTGTTGTATTCTCAGCCTTATTCCGAAGGGCTAGGATTAGAGGAAGATTGGGAGGGGACGCAGGACCCATTCTAAGTTCCACCATACATAGAGGATATGCACTGGTGTGAGGATCCGTGGGAAGCCAGTGGTTTGGATACTTCTCCAGAATCTGCCATGCTTTCCACTCCTAACATGGCTACGTAGGAGGGAGCTTCCTTTGCCATGGTGGTGCATAGGGCTGCAGAGGTCTTGGACCTGCAGCTTCCTACTGTAGCAGTGAAGGCCAGCGTCTTGACATAGGTTCTGCAGCCTAGTGTCTCCACCTCGGAACCCTTACTGCCATTTAATGAGGCCTTGACAGATGTTCTTTTTGGGCATTAGTCCAAATCCAGCACAGCGGCTCCTTGAAGAGAACAATTGCCCTCCGCCCCCGCCCTGCACCGGGCGACCCAGCTTTCCTCACCTCTCGCACAATCCTGAGAGCTTGGTGGTCCAAGCCTCTACTTTCTGTGGCGCGTTCCCTTACGCATCCCTGGATAGAGAATCCAAGAGGCTGATTAGCTGATAAGACATTTTTTTTTTCCACCAGCCTAGTATTGCGGTCAGTAAACACTTCATGACTATTGGACCGTTACTCACATTCACTGTGGGAGACGGTTGCACAGGTGCTGCCACAAGTCCTGTAGGATGCCTGGAATGTCCTTTCCCAAACTGTTGTAGACTGGAGGGATGCAACAAAGTTTACTATATGCTGTTTCCTTGACATGACAGGCTTGCTGGACAGAGCAATTTCCTCGACAGTTAGGCACCACGCCTGATTGAGAATGCCTGGCTTCTCAGAGGATGTCTAAGCAAACCAGCTATGCCAGTTCTATCCTAACCAGAGAATCACACAAGTGCAGCAACATCTGCACGCCTGTGGGCAATGTTCACCCCAACCCTGTGGGTTGGGCGACCAGAAGTCCGGTAAGACCACAATCTCCTCCTCCTCTGCCACTTCCAAACCCTCCTAGTCCGATCAACCCAGAATATAGGCACCCAGTTGTTGGCAGGATGGGCCGTTACCTCCACCACTGGCGGGATATCACCTCAGACAGGTGTGTTTTGTAAATAGTCATCAAGGGATACTCCCTCCCTCTCGAGAGAACCCCTCAATCCATGCTGCCAACATGCGATTGGCTTACAAAGGCTCACCAAACTTTGCTTCAGGAGGAAGTCAAGACTCTTGGCCAAGGGAGCTATAGAGAGGGTTTCAGGACCAGAAGTGGGCTGTGATTGCTATTTCCGCTACTTTCTGGTGCCATAAAGGACAGAGGCCTCCATCCCATCCCATCCCATCCCATCCCATCCCATCCTATCCTATCCTATCCTCGACTTCAGAACCCTCAACTACTTCCTAAAAAAAAAAAGTTCAAAATGCTCACTCTAACTCCGGTCCGGTCTTGCCTGGACCTGGAAGTCTGGATGGTAGCGTTGGACTTGCAGGGCGCCTATTTCCATATCCGCGTCCAGCCTGCACATTGTTGCTATCTTAAGTTTATGGTTGGCCACGAGTACTTTCGGTTCACCGCGCTCCCCTTTGGCCTCACTAGTGTCCCTCGGGTGTTGACAAAGGTGATGGCGGTGGTCGCAGCTCATCTGCGCAGATCGGAGCTTTTCAGTCTTTCCCCTATCTCAACGACTGGCTGTTAAAGGCAGGCTCGCCCCGGGTAGTCATCTCCCATCTCCAGCGAACCTCATGCATTCGCTGGGGTTCGCTATCAATGTGCCGAAGTCGCACCTGATTCCCTCTCAGATGCTGTCTTTCATCTGAGCCGTTCTGGACCTGGTGCAGTTCCAGCCCTATTCTCCTGAGTGGCGAGTACAGGATATTTAGGCTATGATACTGATGTTTCGGCCTCTACCCTGGATTTCGGTGAAAATGACTGAGGCAGCCTGGCCTTATGGCCTCCTGCATTCTGCTGGTGACTCATGCCAGATGGCACATGCTGGCTCTGCTGTGGGACCTGAAGTTCCAATGGGTGCAGCATCAGGTCAAACTTACCAACCTGGTCAAGTTTGCAGAGGGAACTGCAAAAGATCTGCAGTAGTGGTTGACAAACCTCGATTGGGTCAGAGCAGACCCCTCTGCCTTCCCCAACCAGATCTCACAGTAGTGACAGATGCGTCACTTCTGGGATGGGGCGCCTATCTGTGGGAGATGCAGATCAAAGGACTCTGGTCTCCGGCGGATGCCAGTCTCCATGTCAACTTGTTGGAGCTCCCTGCGGCCCGATTTGCACTGAAAGCCTTCTTACCATCCCTTAAGGAAAGGCAGATTCAGGTGTTCACGGACAACACCACCGCCATATGGTACTGCAACAAACAGGGCGGGGTAGGGTTGTGGACCCTCTGTCAAGAGACCCTGCGCTTCTGGACTTGGCTGGAACAGCAGGGCATATACCTTGTGCTTCAAAAACTGTCCGGTTCCATGAACGCCAGGGTTTGAGAACTCAACCACCAGTGCCTAGCAGATCACGAGTGGCGTCTCCGTGCGGAGGAGGCGCCAGGACTCTTTCAGTGGGGAGAGACTTTGTTAGATGTGTTCGCCTCAGCCGAGAACGCGCAGTGTCAGCAGTTTTGCATGTTGCAGTTTTCAAGGCGGCTCTCGCCCTGCAACAAGTGTGAAGCTATGTTGGCAGCCAGGCGTCCCTCCACTAATCCGTATACTCCTGCCGATGGCAATTTCCTTTAACCTATTGTATAGACCGGTCTGTCGCCCCCATGTCTGCCTCCCTCGCTGACCTTCTTCTTCAGACAAACCGACACTATTCAAGTCCCCTATTGTACATACATTTCTGAAGAGGATTACAAATTTGCTTCCCCCTTCATCATGCCACAGTGGGACCTTAACTTGGTCCACACTTATCTTATGTGTTCGCCATCCGAGCTGCTGCGCAATTGCTCCCCCCGGCTCCTCACCATCAAGACACCCGTCTTAGTGGCAATAACTTCTGCTAGGAGGGTGAGCCAGCTGCAAGCACTTTCACATCGGCCTCCTTACCTTACCCCAGACAAAGTAGTGCTCCGAGCAAGGGGCAAACATAGCAAACACAAACAGATGATGGACAGAGTGCTGAAACTTTTCAACCACTCGCCTCCAGTCACAGAACTGGATTTAATCCATGGTTCTTTTTCTCACTATGCCACCCCACTTTGGACCCATCCATATGCAAATAAGTCTTGACCGTGTTCCTCACGGGAACAGTCAAGCTCAATCTGCTAGGCCAGGTCCTCTCTTGACCGGAAATAAGCATTCTGGGACCGGTTTCGGGGTTTACCCCTCATCAGCCAGGCTTCCAGGGACACATGGGGAACAGGGCCAAGACTGATTGGCATATGGCTGGGTCCAAGCTGGAATGACGTGGCGAGCAAAATAACGATGGATTAAACCCAGATCTGTGACTGGGGGCGAATGTTTGACAATATTCAACATTCCGTCCATCATCCTTTTGTGTTGCATTTTCACCCTAAGTGGGAAGAGCAATCTGTCAACTTGCCCACAGTGGTGGCTGACACAATGAAGAGGTGGTGAGGCTGGTGGAGGGGACACGTGAGAGTGGGGGGTAGTGTTAATAATTGTTTTAAAACCTACTTACCTGAAGCTGCCGTCCGCCTCGGTGTTCTGCTGCTTCCTTGTCCCAACAGACACTGAAATAGCACCAGAGAATACCTCTGCAATCCCAGCGCTGCTCTCATGCAATGAGAGCAGCAAAGGGATTGGCCTGAGCTGGCTGGTTTGAAGCTCTACTCGGGGCAGGGAGTCTGTACTGCTGGTTTTCCAACCCGGCTGTTCCGTGCAGCCTGGTTGGAGAAACCAAAGTGTGAATGTGTTTGGCTGGCCTGAGACGGCAGCCAAAGATATACATACTCACTTATAAGTGCACCAACCAGTCCTCCTCCCCCCTCCCATGGCCCCGGCCACTCCTGGCACAGGCTGGCTCAGAGCCAGCAAATTTAAAATAAAACGATTATCATATATCACTTTATTTTTCACCTGCTGGCTCTGAGCCCTGCTTGCCCCTCCTTAATATGTTCCCCCTCATCTTTCTAAGGAAGTGGAACATCTCCACCGTCTAGATTCAAAAAGAGTGTTATCATGCTACCTTCACCACACTAAAAAGTTCTGGGTGGACAGTAACTCTTTATGGGGTACATTGGAGCAAAGACTGGATGTGCAGTACAAAAGAGGACCATCTCTTTATGGGTTATCCTCTACATTCAGATTTGTTTTGCTCTGGCAAAGAAACAGCCTCCTGAAGGAATCTGAGCTCATTCCTTCAGGGCTATGGCAGCCACCACGGCTTTCAGTTTGGTGTTCTCGACATCTGTCAGGCAGCTACATGGGCCTCCCTGCACACGTTTGCCTGAAGAATCAGATCTGTAGGTAGGGCCTCTTTGGCCGTTCTCTGCTACAGGACTTTCTTGTTTGAACTTTTTGGCTGCCACCCCTCCACGGGGATGGTATTGCTTGGGTATCTCGTCACAGGTAAGGAATCTGCAGCTAGATGTCTCTATCAGATGGACAAATTACTTGCCTTCATTAACGTCTTATCTGGTAGAGACATGATCTAGCCGCAGATCCTTACTGTCTCAAAAATAAGGGTGAACCCGGTAAACCTTCGACATCTGGGTAAATAAAGTCACATGTAAAGCAAATGATGCCTAGGACACAATTAGCACAATCTTAGTAATAGGGGAGATAACTCAATTGTCTCCTCCTAAGTTAAATATATTGTCTTAAACAGAATCCATTCCAATATTTGTTCAACTTCCCACTTCCGAACAGAGCACACACCGTACTATTTTCCTAATTTATTTTTCAATTTAATTGAAACCGAATTAGATTTAGGTTTATATAATTTTTAAACCCATCTCAAAGGTGTGAACAAATATATATATATATATATATATACACATCACTTTTTACACCAATATATACAAACAAATATACATACATTGATCCATTGGTATTTGTTTTCAAATATTGTAGCCCAATTTTTTCAAAAGGATGCTCACTACATGTAAAATCTCTGCATTCCTCTAAAGTAAGATCACCCAGACCTCAAACAAGGAGTGTAAATGGTCTGTATCATTTAAACCTATGTTCAATCCTTTACTCCTTGTAAAAAAGATAGGTTTCCACAGCTTAAAGTACTTTGGCTCGGGTCTTCTTTAAACAAAATGTCGATGCGTTTCAGCCCTCTGAGTACGGGCCTCATCAGGACTCGGGCTAGTGAAAAATCCGTCTATGGAATAAAGAAAATCATATGGAACTATATATGTCCAATACTAAATAGGTTCAGAGATCAGGGTTCTGTATTAAATATTTACATATATACACATCCAAATACTAAGTTGGCTCGAAGTGGTCAGACTAGATATAAAATCACACCCTTAGTGAATTTACTCCAAACACATGTGCGCAGTGTATTTCTACCTGTAAGTAGGCCTTACAAGTATACTATTTCTGTGAAGGAGTCAGACACCGTGTATCGTGCTTAAAAGGAAAAAAACCAAGAAAAACGCCACCTTCACAAGCCTATAGTGATCTCAAAAAACCTGGTTATCGTGGTCAATGGCCATCAACAAATGTATATATCTATTTAAATTGAAGTATCCAGAAAAACTCTTGTTTTTCACCATTGGGGAGCTAATGTTCAAGCACTGGTCACTACTTCTGTTCCATGAGCGACCGTCCATCTATAAATAGGTACTTCTCCTATCTGGAATGAAAGGGGGGATGACTAAGCTATCACCCTCAATACTTTAAACACACGCTAAAGGGCCATGCCTTATGCTGCACTTACCCCTCACGTGCAGGCCACTCAACACTCTGATCCTGTTCAATATTTTAAAGGCTCTTGTTCTCGACGAAAACTCTGTAAAAGGGGTGTGTCGGTAAGCTACTATCGAGCAATTATATACAAACAGACAAGCTTTCTATTATTCCTCCCGTAACTAAACAAGGCACGGGAACTTACTTGATTACACCGGGTGAAGTCCATCCTCCCCGCACTGCAGATCAGTTCTTCATGCCTGCGCTGTTCCCCTTCAGGGCCCTAGTTGTTTAAACTCACCACTATCAGTTAACTTAATGGCTCTGCGCATTTTGGCATGGAAAGTGGTGGAAAGTACTGACAGCGCGCCAAGGTGGCGCGTATATAGATGACGCGGACGTCACCATGACGAACTTGACCCCATATGACGTCACGCAAAGTAGACCAACACCACCTACCTGCGGCAAGGGCACTGCTAAGAAAAGTCTTCCGGATCCAGCCTGACGCCTCAAAGTTCACGGGTAAGTAATCTGCAGTTAGCTCATGTAGGAGGTACAGAAGGATATTAACTTGTCCGTTAAAATAAAGGCATTTGTTTAGCTGATTGCAATTTATTTGCATGAACCGGTTTTGGATTTTGTGCTAATTTTGTGACTCTTGAATTCTCGTTGACTGGCGTCCAAGAGACTTGTTGATATTGGATTTCGTTTAGTTTCTTATTGCTTAGCGGTTATTCATATTCTATAGTTACTTCCTGGTTGGAGTAGATGAAGTCATTATTTGGTGATGGACTGTATTGCGTAATGGTCGAGTAGATCCTATGTGGAGTTTGAGGTTCAGTTGAGGTTCCAATGTGAAACCTGAAGGGTGGGCAAAAAAGTAACTTGACTGGGATACTGGAGTTCTTTCGGATTGTCATACGTAGATTCTTTCTGCTCAGTCGCCCCTTCAAGGGTGGTGTATTTTACTCTTCAGAATTCTGTGGATGATTGACTATATTTTCCACATGAGCGTTCCTTTGGCTCTCCCTATTTTCTGTGCGCCGGCCACGCTTCCTAATGCCCAGAAGCTCGGAGTCCTGATCTGGCCCCATCTCCACCACTAATAATATAATTGCTGATCAGAGCTAACCTGTAATCAAAAAATTACATAACGTTTTTTCCTGAGGAACTTTGCGTGTTTCCTGGCAGTGTACCCCGCTGTTGAAGACTTGGTTTCATTGATCTCAGAAGGGTGATGGCGGAGACGGGAGCTGGCCTTGGCAGTAGGCCTTCACATCTCGGGTGTTGACTGGCTTGTGTCCTTGGCAACAGAGCTGCCTCTTTTGTCTTCCCGGCAGTCACATGTTCACTTTAGACCCATCCCAGAGCAAGCTGCTCCTTCGAAATCGTTTCTTGGTCAATGCCGAAATCGGGCAACATTGACATTTAATATGCAGTTTCTAGATTCTAGTTACCTTGTTGCGGAGCTATAAACCAATATTGTATCTCATTTCATTATTACAGATCTGGAAAAACCTTGGCGCTGTTGTTCTATTGTGCTTGAGAGACCTCGGCATGGATGAAATCTGCGTGCCATACAAAGAAACCAAAGCACAACAATTTAGGACGAGTTTCAAAGTCTTGGGATGTGGCTCAAATTAAACAAGCATTTGCAATGCATTAGGTCTCGCATTATTAAAGTTTGAGCTATTGGCATTGCTAAATCATGCAACACCAGTATCTCGAACTCTCACAAATGCGAGACATTTTGCATTGCAAATGCTTTTTTTATTTAGTTCAAAGAACTCCTAGACTGCATAAGTGAACTTTGTAATCAGCCTGGGAAGGTTAACAGAAAGTACCAGCCCTGCGGGAATGTCACCAGCAGGTCTCTGAAAACCAGGTGCATACATGGCCATTTCTACAGTGGTTAGTTCTGGTTTGAGGGAAAGGAAGTGACCAAGTTAGCTTGCACGGATAAAGCCAAAAGGTCTAGAGTTTATGTACAGTATGAACACAGAAGAAAAACACACAGGCACACCCACACACACACGCACACACAGAACAGCAGCAAACTAATAACCTGTGTACACTCACGCACGTAAACAAAAATACATACACAGGCACCCGCATGTACATAAACAACAGTCAACACACAGACACACAAATGGAGGTATATTTTTGTATTATATTTATGGTCAATTGGTTAATTTTGTGACCGAATAAAGACTATTGAACAAATGACTTCTTTGAAAACATAAAAAATGCTGACCAGCATTCTGGTTTTTGACTTTTGACAAATCTGCTCCGGGAATGGTGGTGGGCACCATTTCGGCAAAGAAGCATGAGGTGTTCTGATAAGCCCAGGGTGCAGGCATAAAAACTCCTTAATACCAGTCTCTTATTAAAACAAGCTAGTAAACAAGTCCGACCCAATCCAGCAATTTTGTATTAACCTGTTGGCTGCTGCCGTCGGCCATTGGCCGACGGCAGCACTACCTCACTGGTGCTGCCGTCGGCCAATGGGCGACGCGACCGTGCCCACGCCCGTTTTTTAAAACAGCCACACTGCCGCAAAAAAGCGGAAGAGCCAGCTGGTTAAAACAGGGGCTAAACAATTGATTTTACAAAACAGACTCGCAAAATGATATAAACATGCATGTTTTACAGGCTGTTCTGAAGGAAAACTCTCGAAATGGTCTATGATGAAATAGCCAGCAACATTATTTTTCTGTGTTAGCAAATCATGCATCTGCCTATTAGAGAGTGCGATCCTCACTTCTTGCTCTTTTGAAGGATGCAAAGGTTTGAAGACCCCATAGACATGAAAGCATTCACGTCAGGCAGCTTTCTATGGTTTTTCATTGCATCCCATGGTTGCCGGTCCAGCCCCAACTGATGCTTGATCATATCGCAGCAAAAAGGCGCCAATAGTGTTTCAATAAAAATATCAAATGTTTAGAAAAACTCGGTCTGCCCTTTTCCATAGTGAAAGAAACCAAACTCGCCTCAGGAAGGGTCTGTAGGTGATGGCAGGGAGTAAAGTAAGGCCCAAAACATATTGCCACGATCACCCCACACCCTTTTTAATGCATTAAACACTGTTTTAATTTTGATTACTTTAATTTTTTAACCGACAAATATGTTCAAAACATTGATAATCCGCATAAACATAGAAGGAAGGCAGAGATCTCCCAATGAAAAGATTCCACAAGAGTCTCTACAATGCCTTCCAAATGCGTATACCTAGGGTGCTTTATATCAGCCTTTAGAAATTGGGGAACAAGTGGAAGAATTGCGTATACTTGCTAAAAATCCCACAAGTATTTCAAACATAAATAAAATCTGGATATCTTCTAGAACGTTTATTTGACACTGCCACACAAAAGAAATAGAATTCTGTTCTAAAGTGAGATAGATACTTCAGAAAAAATAGTTGTGTGCATCTTCAATAGAGTTCAATTTATTATTTTATAGAAAATGGAACTGCAGATAGAAAGTGTACGCAATTCCGTTTATTTTCCACGAGAAAAAATACACAACTCAGTAGAACATGTGCAGCAAAAATGTGATAATTGGAAACGAGTAAATCAATCTGGACTACTGGGAATACCTGTAGAGGACATGGTGTTTCACTGATTTTCAGCTCTCTTACCACATTACGTAACCTCACGATCAGTAGTTCTTTTATAAAAAATGTGCCCAAACTATTCCGCGACCGCACGATGTCGCTTGCCGCATGTACCGGGTGATATTTTTTTGTAATGCAGAGAGATGTTATTTCTGCGAAAATAATTGTCAGGCAAAATTATCGTTTGCCGCTCCAGTGAGTATAACAGGCAACATACAGTAAATATCACAGTGAGATAAGGTGATGGTCAGACAATGTAAATTAAATGCAACCCAGAACATTCACCTGCTATATCGTAACTTTAAAATACCTTAAAGCAAAGCATGTCTGTGCAGTTGCATTTTAAAGGGTGGAAAAAATGTATCAAACCTTGTTTTAGTAATGGCGAATAACATTGTGCGTGAGGTAAACGTCCAAAATCGAGCAAATATGGGCAGCCTCAAAAAGATTTCATTAACTGCGTAAGTTAGAAATACAGTTTATATGCAGCTGTAAATTAAAATGTCCAATGTTGGGTAGTTTAACAGCAGAGGGTGAAAAGGATGTATGCGGGGCTACGACTGCCAGCATTCCACCAATTTAGACAGCTGGGGGAGTTTATCTTAAATATTGAAAACAGCCAAAAACACATAGGAGCTTTGTGCTGGTCAGTTAGGGGGACTTATTTTGCCCCGTACCAAGACTGCTTCCTTAAAAGCAGCTGTATGTGCCTCACTGATCAAATGTGATTAAATGAGCAGCGTGAGTCCAAAATAAAATTATATGCTGATATAAGTAAAAAATACACGAGGTACGGAGTAAGACGGTCAATGTTTCACCAATGTAGCCCGTTACCGGGGCATTGACTTTCACCTTAAGAGCGCCAGCTAGTGCCTCGCTGATAAATGTATTAGATAAGCACCGAACGTTCAACATACTGTGAAATACAGCTATAAATAAACACAGAGGAGCACATACATACGTGCAGGTATGCATACTACAACAGACTTATTGGCAGTTACGCTTACACAAACACGCATACAGACCCCTCTCTCTCTTTGTTATTATCTTTACTGCTCTCTCACTGGAGAGCTAGGGCTCATGTCCACTCCTTTGAGAGAGCTGAGATACAAATAAATAATCTTGGCGAGAAAAGGTGTAGTGGAAATGGTAAGGAACAGCTACATGGTAAAGCTAACAAACTGTAAAAAACAGAGGTCATGAAAATGAAAACGTTCTCAGTCCGAAGGAACTGGTTCGCACTACTGATTTCTGTAGCTTCTGTGGAGTGGGTGGGGGTAGACCCTGCCTGCTGGGACCAGGGCAGTACCATTTACAAACACTGCTGTTAGGCTCGGTTGCTCCTTGTTACTCGTGTTAGTATGCAGGGATTCGCAAAAAAAGCAAGGTGGTGGCACTGCAGTGAATGTGTGTTTATGAAGAGCATGAAGAGTAAGCAAAAATAAATATCAACCCCGACCCTCAGCTGAGCTTCAAAGAACGAGAGGAAGAGAAGAACATGGGAGGTGGGGGACAAAGGGACAGCGGAAAACAAGCTCTCGGCATTGCTGTGGCGGGGGAGCGGCAGCCTTTGAAGTCTGATGCGAGGCACAGACAAATGGTGCGCGAAGTGCACGTGGGTTGGGGGGGTCGGCAGCCTTTGAAGTCTGATGGGAGGCACAGACAAATGGTGGTGTGACGTGGCTGGCGATGGCGTGCACGCGCGTACCTACAATGAACTGTACGCAATCCGCAAGTTTGGTAGAGTTTTGAACTGCCTACTATAATCTCGCCGATCTATCCCTGCGGGATATAATAGTCGAGACCTAAAAGGACCACCGGTCTTAGTACCCGAAGTGCTTTGAAATGTCCGGAACCACAACAGACTAAACCAATCATTATGGAAAGGAGGAAAATGGCGCACTGGTGGTGGTATTTAGTGATTGATGCCAAGTTGAGAAACAGAGCCTGCTCTGGAAACAGCACATTAGTGAAAAGTGCATCAACTTTTTGAAGCCGGCAGTCTACCTTTCCTTGCAGGTGGGGGACCAGGCTTCTCTTTCAAGGAAAAGGCAAGGATCCACTTCTGGCAGGTTCATGTGTGCAAAGGGGGGAATGCCTGGACCCCCTTCAGCCACTGCACAAAGGACTTCCTTGGGGCGCACAGACTACACCTCTCAAAACATACCTTGCCTCTGTATCCGCGTCTGTAATACTGCATGGGTACATGGGACCACGCCCCTATTGCAAAAGAAAGAACACTCTCTTTGTTATCATGGTTGTGAAACCTTTTGTGGGGGAGCAATCCATATTACAGAAGGGCTCACAGAAGTGTCTGTGACCCCTTCTGCAATACTGAAGATTTCCAGGAGAGCAAATTGCAGACGTGAACACTCAATACAGCACTGCGCCACTTTTCATAATACGGCCCCTGGTGGTAAAATTCACTCTGCTGGTGGTACCCTTACTGACAATACTAATTATATTATCACCTGTTCCAGAAAAAAAAGTATTACTTGAAAAATGCTGAAATGTACCACAGAACATAAGATTATTTCTGAAATAGACTTAAAAAAGCTAACCTCACAAACAGCTGCTACCACGTAAAGTCAATGTTAATAGTGGTCCCCTGTTGGCGCCTATCCCTGCTATTTACTTCTGTTATAGCCATTTAGTATAGTTTACTAATGGTAGGAAATCTTCACCAGTGGAGGCATTTTGATTAGCCTCTGGTTAGTCAGTAGCAAAAAATGGATGCATCGGGTTGTATTTTTGGTGGTAAGTCCACACCATCTGCAGTGCTGTGCACTTGCATTATCACCAAGAATACCATCTGTCAGATTGGCATGCTTGAGTAGACTGTATAGTTTCCATTGCAGCGGACCCCTTAAGATGATACTGAACATGTATTTATTTTGGGCCCCACTAGTTATACCGTCTAGTTGAATGCTGTTTTCATCTGGGTCAAAATCTGCGATATAATCATTAATTTCCGTGCTCCTGTGCCCTTGAGCTAATGAGTTATAGTATACGATTGCTTAATTGGCTCTCAATCTCCAAACATGTAAAGTTAAGATTTCAGTATCTCTCTCGTGCGCTGTTTCACTCTCCTTCTCTTAGAGTTCATTTTGTGTATGGGGCAAGGAGTCTGAGATATATATCAGTTGGTATTTATAGTTAAGCATTTTTTGACTTGCGTACCGGCTGACGACTCTTCACAAACGGAGGGGGCAGAGGAAAAAGGGGGTGTAAAATAAAGTGCATTTTCCATGTTAATTTCCATAGGAGCTTTGAACACTACTATAGCCCGAACCGCTGGGCGTTATTACTATAAATTTGGTAGATTTTGGTTCACAGATAACGCTTTCAGTTATCCAGTGTAAATCTGTTCAGTAGTTGGGAAATTTAAGGAAATCCAAGTAAGGGTATCTGCGATCCCGGCTAATTGGCGATTAATAGCGAGATCATGCATGGAAATACAGAGCTTTGATTGGCTGCCAACACTACAACCAGGAAGCTTTGGCAGCCACCTTGGGACTTTGCTTCAGCCGAGTCCCACAAAAAATAACGGTGAAAAAAAGAAAAGGGGGCAAAATAGGAATTCCCTGACCCCAAGCCTTGGTCTTGAGATTCCCCTGGAACCCCATCGTTGCATAAAAGCATTTTTTTTAATTCTCGACGATTTTTCCAAAATATTTGCAGTTATCGTTGTGAATTAAAAAATAAAAGATGTGCAGCCTCCCATGCTTGTTTTAGTTGAAGCCAGAGTGGGTCAGGTCCCGTGACATGCGGGGATTATTTAAAAAAATGGAGGAGGGCACACAGGCCCCCATACAAAGGTTTAAAAATACACCGGGGACCACCGCCTCCCCAGGGCTTTTTTTTCTTAAAGATTGAGGGGGGTTGTGCGGCCTCCCTTCCGGACTGTTCTCGACCCCAGGAACTGCCATCTCCCCAAGATTTGGCAGCTCCCACCAAATCAGAGAAAATACTCCGCTTCCACTGGGTGGGAGTTCTCAGAGTGCTCCCGCCCTCTGGAAGCAGAGGTTTCATTTCTTTCCCTGCCCGCAGACATTCAAGCAGGGAAAGAGATTAAACGATTGGTCCTGCGTGGAGGGACCTGCC